>NC_041383.1:150368548-150396922 GCF_002162155.2 Triticum dicoccoides | reverse complement strand
TCGGGCGGCGGGGGCGGTAGTGGGTGCGGCGAGGGCGGGGCCGGCGCCGAGCGGCGGGGGCGGGGGCGGAGGAGGTCGAGGGAGAGAGATGAGTAACGGGCGGGGGAGAGGGGGCTCGGCCGTTAGTTAGGTTAGCTAGGGCAGCCTTTGCCGTCCGCCCTCCTTTGCCGTCCGCTTTTCTTCATATTTGTCGTCTTCGGCGGACGGCAAAGCGGGGGGACGTTAAGTATTTTTTAACCAGCTCCTCAGTGGGCCCCCCTCCCTCTTTGCCGTCAGCTAGCGGACGGCAAAGAGCTGGCTGATGGCAAAGGCTCTCTTTGCCATCAGCCAGTTCTTTGCCGTCTGCTATAGGGTAGCTGATGGCAAAGAGCTTCTTTGCCGTCCGCTAGCTGACGGCAAAGAGCTGGCAGATGGCAAAGTAGCTGATTCCAGTAGTGATATTACATTAATTGTTGCTGCAGTTCTAACTAAAGATAAAAATTGTCTTGGTCATGAATCTGCAGCGGCAGTGCGAGACAGGGTGCCTAATCTCGGTGCTGGCCCTCTATCCTCTGGATTCCGCCGATACGGCTGGTGATGGGCTTGATATGCTCCCTGAGCACCGCGAGGTCCGCACCCTCCGACAAGCTGTCCAGCGCGGCATCGAAGTCGAGGTCGGGGTTCCAGTATGCCATCTTGGTGAGGACCTTGGTCATGGCACCCTGGCAAAGCCTCCGGGCCTCGTCGGCCAGCGAGGCCGCCCGGTTGGAGTGGAACTGCTCCAGGGCCCCAAGGACGCCCTCGAAGAAGATGGTCAGCTTGGCGTTGGGGCTCACATTGCGCTCCAGGGTATACCTCACGTTTGGCATCCCCATGGTAGCCAACTGCGTGGTGATCCTGCCGGCGACGTCTTCGAGGCGCCCGATCCAGCGATTCTCACCCTCTGCAAAGACTTGTGGTTGGCGGTCTCGTTCTTTCGCAGCTGCTTCTCGGCCTCCAGGTCCTTGGCCAGGGTCCCCTCCCGGGCCTGGGCCTCCGAGAGCATCCCCTCGAGACCCTCCAGCTTCAGCTTGAGGTATTTGATGGCGTTGTTGGCCTCGGAAAGCTGCCCGGCCCTACTGACGGTCGCGCCCCGCGCCTCTATCAGGGCGTCGTTAAGCGTGTCCTTCTCCTTAGACAGCTTTAAGGCCTGGTCCTTCAGCTCGTCCCGCTCCACCTCCATCTCCTTCACCCTGCCGGCGTGAACTAGAGTCTGGGCATCGGGTGCCTCTTTGTGCCTCTGCTCCAGCTCCCGGGTCCGCTACACGACGAGCTTCTCCACCTCCTCATCCTTGCCGCGGAGCGTTGCAGCAAGCTTATCCTCGCGCGCGGCAAGGTCCCCCTCCTGGGAGTTCAGCCCAGCCTGGTGTTGGGTTCGAGCGGCCTCAGCTGCGGCGGCCAAGTTCTCCGCCGTCTCCTGGGCCTTGGTGAGCTCCACCTCGCGCTTGACCAGTTTGCCCTGGGCGGCCTTCAGCTCCTCACAAGCTTGGCGGAACCAAGTTTGCGTCTCGGCGACGCGTCCCTTGAGGTCCGCCTCTGCCTTGTCCACCGTTGCCATCCCGGACTTGGGCTTGTCCAGGCGGGCGCGGTGGAGCACCTGGAGCTTCCGGAAGTTGGCACCCATGGCCTGGAGAAGCCGATCCTCCTGAGAACCGTCGCCGCCAATGATCGGCTCATTGACAACCTCAAGCCCGGCGGCAACAAGCACCTCCTCGTTGAACACCTCTCCCTCAATGGGCGCCCTGAAGCTCAACGTCCCTGGGAGGTGGACGAAAAGGTCGTCGCTCACTTTCAGATACCTGTCGGAGCCAGAGGCAGTGGAGGAGGAAGGCTGGTCATCAACCACCACCTCCTCGGTAGCGAACTTGCCGGGCTCCCCGGCAGCCCCTTGGCGGCGTCCTCAGCAGCACCCTCGGCGGCCTCCTCGGCGGCGATCTTCTCGGCCCCCGCCTCGGCGGCCTCGGCAGCCTTGGTGACATCCTCGATGACGGTGTCTATGTCCTCTGGGTCCACCGAGGGGGGATCTGGACGTCGGGAAGAGAGTGAGGCGAAGCCAAGACACAGATTCAAGGAAAAGGAAAGATAGGGACGGAAGGTGAATGACGCACCTGTGCCAGGCTGGGGAGAAGTGGCCCTTTTCTCGCCAACATTTGGCCCCAAGGTGAAGCCGCCGGCGCCCGAGTTCTCCTCCTCCTCCATCGTGTGCATGGGCTCGGTACTTGGCGCCCTTGCCGGGGACACCCCTCGGGGCGGCGTGGTCGATGGGGGCGGCGCGTTGGGGGTGGCCCTCAGTGGCTCCTCCTGCTGCCGCCCTCCTCCTGCAATCTCGGCAAGGTCAGCGCCAATGGATCATGCCCACCAACACGCGTCGACGATGGGCGAGAGAGGAACTTACGCTGGGGGCTGCTGTCCGGGCTGCTCACCACCACCAGTGGCACCCTCGAAGTGCCCGCCGGGGGCTGGCCGCCCGCCGAGGACATGGCCCTCTTCACTCTCTAGGACAGTGTCTCCGCGTCCCTGCAAAGACAAACGAATCAAGATAGGTGGCACGGTCTGAGGAGATGAAGATGACAGAAAGGGACAAGATACTTACTCGTCCTCCACCTCCTCCTCTGCCGCCTTCCTCTTCCTCCTTAGGCTGAGAGACCCGAAGTCAAAAACGACCTCCGCATCAACGTCTGCCGGAGGAGGGTAAGAAGGTGGAGTCTGAGCGCGCTTAGAAGAAGAAGAGGCAGATGCTTTCTTCTTCGCCACCGCGGCCTTCACCAATTTCTTCGCCACCGCGGCCCTCGTTTGGCGCGCAGACATCTCCTAGGCTTGCCGCGGCTGTACGGCCTTGCCGGGCCGGACCGGCTCGCCAGAGGTGGCCCGCCGCAGGACTCGCCCCCTTCCCATTGCCGGAGGGTCGACGGCCTTGACCTCCTCCTCCTCCTACTCGTCAGGACATCCTCGAGGAGAGGGGCCCCGGTGCCGGCGCTGCTGACCTCCCAGCAGATTCCGCCCACTGGGCGAGCTCCTTCTCCTCCGCGGCTGCTGTGGCCTCGTCCTCCATGCCGCCAACACTGTCGGCCTGCCTGGCGAGCTCCACCTCCGCCGCCCTGGCGGTGATGTAATCTAGCTCGACCTGGGTGGTATCCTGGACGAGCAGCGGCTCGTTGCGGACATACACCTCCACCAAGTTTTCGAAGAACTCTTGCACCTGATCCTCCGGTGGCGCGGCCCAACTCGGGACGGGACCGTGCGCGTTGCAGTCTGGCATCATGGCCATGATGTCGGTCTGGCGTGATTTGTTGCTCAGTGGGACCACCCCCGCTGGCAACCCAAACAAGGGCCCCTTGGCAACCTTGCCGGCCTTCGCGTCGGCCTTCACAACCTTGCCGGACCTCTCGGCCCTGCCTTCGTGGTTCACGTCGAGCTAGAAGATCCGCTGGCAGAAGTGGGCATGCCCCATCACCGTGAAGTTGTGGTTGAGGCCAGGGCGAAGCCTCATGATGTCAGCCGCGTTCTGAAAGAGCCAGGCCGGCTGCCCCTTGTTGTGCAGAGGAGCGATTCGGCGGCGAAGTAAATCCGCCCCAATCATCTCAAGGGTATGCCCGGCAATGGTGAGGCCGAGGATCCTGGTTATGGCGATCTCGAGCTTGTCATCCTGTGCATCAACGTCACACCAGTCATTCCTACGAACCGGCAGCGCCAGGTGGACCCGGTAGAACTCCTGTGCGTCGTCCTCCTCAATCCAGCACCACCGCCCCCGCCATTCTTCCCACCTCTCCTTCTGGGCGCCCTCCGGGTACGTTCCTTTGGACCTTGGGATCCAAGTGACGCAACTAGAGATGGCGCCTCCCTTCTGGATGCGAGGATAGAAGTAATGGCGGAAGAGCGCTGTGTTGGGGACGACTCCGGCGAAGCCCTCACAGAGATGGGCGAAAAGAGCCATGCACGCCACAACATTTGGAGTAAAATCCAGATGGTGGAAGCCAAAGGTGTGCATGAAATCATTGAAGAAATCAGAAAAAGGGGGGCAAAGGCTGCAAGAAAAGTAATCAACAAAGAACGAATACCGATTCGGAGCGGCCTCGGTGCAATTGGCGGGGATGACACGCGTGGCTGGATGCCCTGTCGTCTCTTCCCCCGTCTTGCACCCCCACAGGGGCTTGAAACAGTCCCGGAGCCCGAACACGTCAACCTTCGAGGGGAAGTAGGCGAGCTGCGTCTGCCGCGCCGCCAACTCACTCTTCGACGGCTCCGTCACCCCGGCGTCCTTGGCCACTCCCTTTCCCTTGGTGGATTTGGGGGCCATGGCGGCTGCGAGAGGTGAGGGGTAGAGGACAGCGAAGACGCAGCAGTGGCGAGCGAAGGCGAAGAGAAGGAGGAAGAAAGGGACGACGGTTCCGAGATTGGAGAGGACGCATGAGGGGGTAAAGTGAGCAGCGCGCCCGCGGTTATTCGTTCTTACGGGGAAGGCGCGGGCCGCCTCCTTTCCCATTAACTGTGATGTGACGCATGCGTGCGGGAACCGCCCCACGGATGCCCCCCACATCACACATGACTCTCCACATCGCACGTTCAACGCGGGTCGTGGGGAAGCGTAGCGGATGAGAAGTTACCACAGTAAGAATCCCACCCCGACTGCCCACGCACCGTTCTGGCCTGGCCCAACAACGCATCGCGCTTATGTGTGGCCCAGGCCCAGGGGCTCCGGTCGGTGTACAAAATTAGGGGCTCTCCTTTTTGACCCCTTTACTTGTGCACGGGCAGTTAGAGCCACGCGCCATGGCCACGCTTATCAGTGCAGAGGAGGGAAGCCGGAGAGAGGCCAAAGCACAAGACAACCAAGGCAATGCCAAGACCAAAGACGCAGAGAACAGAGGGGCGAGGTGGACTCCCCCGGCAAGACCCTTGCCGGGGCGACCTCCGCGGCCCCGGCAAGAGCCTTGCCGGGGCAACTTGCCCAACACCAACAGAGCGAGCCATCCTTGAGCCCAGGAGTTCCAACACCGCCAACAACTACATTGGAACCAAGGCTCGGGAGGCGCCTCTGTGGTGGCATGCAGATCTTTGTCAAGACCATAAATATGTGAGATCAGATGAGGATCAGAAGACGGCGACCCTCGGCGGGATCCCAGCCGAGGGAATCCACAAGACCCCCGGCAAGCGCCTTGTCGGGGACGACTGCAACACCCCGGCAAGACCCTTGCCGAAGGCATCAGCAGGGCCACTGCCAGGCACACGCCAGCCAAGGCTCCGCCTCTGTTCGCATGCAGCTGCCAGCCCAACCAGCTGGGCAGGCACCTGCATGGCAACATGCAGCTTCCAGGCCAACTCAGCAAGCACCTGCGTGGTGGCATGCAGATCTTCATGAAGGCCCTGCCACCGCCCCACCTCAGCAACCTGCCTGGCGTTGCACGCATCGCTGGCCTAGGCGCGTGTCGAAACGAGGCGGAGCGGCGATGGACAGGACGGGCCTCGTTCCTGCCCCGATAAAGCTAACGGACACCTAAGTAGTGCATTTAATGCACTTTGTCCTGTAATGTCGAGCAATAAGCTCGCGCACTGTACACCTTTCCACCTCCTGTGTGCCACTGTGGCAACCCCTTTGTGCCTATAAAAGGAGGCCCGAGGTATACTGGAGAGGGATTTGGCCTTTTGGAACTACGCAGCCACCGTAGCTAGTTCGAGAGCTCAAGAACACTCAATACATCCACCAAAGCAGGACTAGGGTATTACGCATCTTCGCGGCCCGAACCTGGGTAAACGACCCGTGTGCTTCCTGTCAGACCTGCTCTTCTCACAACCTCGCGCCCGCCGACCGTAGAAGGGATCCCAGTGATCCCATAGGTGTCGTTCTCACCGACAGTCTCCCTCAAACGACCCTGCAACCAAATACAATAAATCTCTTGTGTCCCCAACACACCCAATACAATGGCAAATTGTATAGGTGCACTTGTTCGGTGAAGAGATGGTGATAAAAGTTTAATATTGATGGTAGAAATATATTTTTATAATCTGAATAAATGAAAACAGCAAGGTAGCTAATAGTAAACGGGCACAAAAATGATATTGCAATGCTTAGAAACAAGGCCTAGGGTCCGTACTTTCACTACTGCAACCTCTCAACAATGCTAACATAGTTGGATCATATGATTATCCCTCAAAGTGCAATAAAGAATCACTCTCGAGTTCCTATTAGCGGAGAACAAAAGATAGAAATTGTTTGTAGGGTACGAAACCACCTCAAAGCTATTCTTTCCGTTTGATCTATCCTAGAGTTCGTACTAAAATAACGCAAGCTATTCTTTTCGATCGATCTAATCAAGAGTTCATACTAAAGTAGCACCAAAGCAAATTCATATTCATAATACTCAATCCACACAAAGAACTACAAAGAGTCCCCAAAGTTTCTACCGGAGAAAAGATAATCAAAACGTGCATCAACCCCTATGCATAGATTACCCCAATATCACCGCGAGAATCCGTGAGTTGAATTCCAAGACACATATCAAGTGAATCAATATGATACCCCAATTGTCACCTCAAGTATTCATATCGCAAGACATACATCATGTGTTCTCATCTCTGAATATTCAATCCGACAAGACAAAAGTTCAAAGGGTAAAGATTCAATTCATCACAACAAGAGTATAGAGGGTAGAAACATCATATGATCCATCTATCTTAACAAAGCCCATGCTATAGATCATGAGAGAGAGAGAGAGATTAAACACATAGCTACTAGTACAAACCCTCAGCCCCGAGGGTGGACTACTCCCTCCTCATTGTGGTGGCCGCCGGGATGATGAATATGGCCACCGGAGATGATTCCCCCCCTCCAGCAAGGTGCTGGAACGGGGTCTAGATTGGTTTTCATGGATACAGAGACCTTGCGGCGAAACTTCTAATCTAGGTTAACCCTGAAGGGTTTCGGAATATTTGGGAATTTATAGTGCAAAGAGGGGGTGCGGGAGGCTACCGAGGTGGGCACAACCCACCTGGGCATGCTAGGGGGGCCAGGCGCGCCCTGGTGGGTTGTGCCCCCCTCGAAGCACCCCCAGGTGCAGCTCTGCCCAATGGATGTCTTCTGGCCCATAAAAATATCTCCGTGGAGTTTCGTTGCGTTTGGACTCCGTTTTGTATTGATTTCCTGCGATGTAAAAGACAAGCAAAAAAACAGCAACTGACACTGGGCACTGGATCAATAGGTTAGTCCCAAAAAATGATATAAAGTTACTATAAAATGATTGTAAAACATCCAAGAATGATGAAATAATAGCATGAATACTTCATAAATTATAGATACGTTGGAGACGTATCAGCATCCCCAAGGTTAATTCCTACTCGTCCTCGAGTAGGTAAATGATAAAAGAAATAATTTATGAAGTGTGGATGCTAGCAAAGTGCATGAGTTTGATTAATGATAATTTCAATCACTTTCCCTAGCATCATAACAGCAATTCTTTCTTATAAAACTTCTCATGTTATAGTGGCAACTAATTCATATGTTAAGGTTCAAACAATGAACTCTCTTGAGACTCAACAACCTATGTTCTTAGTCATCAAGCAATTGCAATTCAACTTATTCAACAGAGTTTAAGTAAGAGCTCCACACACTAAACCATCATATAGTCTTCTATGATTGCTAAGACTCACGGCATACACATGAGCAAAACGTTTCAACCGGACACATAGAAAGATAGGGGCTTATTGTTTTGCCTCCCAACGTATTCACCTCAAGGATGATGTCAATAATAATAACTCATGCTACCCATATTCAAATGGACATATGTGCCTAGATCTTTCCTCACCACATGATGCTTTCCAAAGGATAAAAATAAAAAGGAATAGAGAGAATAACTTTGACTCTTTGCATAAAAATAAATACTGAAAAGTAAAAGATAGGCCCTTCGCAGAAGGAAGTAGAGGTTGCCATGCGCTTATTTGTTTGTATGCTAAATCCCTTAGTGCAAGAGAACGTCACGTTGTATTGCCCCTTAAGATGACAACCTTTATTATGCAGTCTATCACTTTTATTCTTTGCCATCCAAGTTTGTACAACACTCAATTTTCTCTTACACTAAATGATCTCACACTTTTAGAAGCAATTTTTATTGCCTTATTGCACCGATGATAACTTACTTGAAGAATCTTATTCAATCCTTAGGTAGGTATCGTGGGCTATTGAAAATAAGATTTGGGTTTAAGGGTTTTTGGATGCACAAGTAGTATCTCTACTTGGTGCAGAATTTTTGGCTAGCAAAGATGGGGGGCAAGCACCACATGTTGAAGGTTCTATGACAATATGACTTCTATGAGAATATGAGCAAACTCAAATCATTCTGTTGCCTTCCTTGTCCAACGTCAACAATTTTGGCATATAATATTTTGACGGGGGCTCACAATCACAAACTATTTCCATGATAGTGTATATGTATGTTATAGTTCTCTTCCTTATATTAATTATTCGTGAATTGCTTGTATGACCAATATTGTGATTGTCAAGCCTCAAAATATTTCACTTTCTAAACCCAATGTGAAGCTACCACTAAGCATGATATAATTTCAACTTCATGATATTCAATTTATCCAACAATTTACTCATAGGATATAAGTGAAGCACAAGAGCAAATGCATAGAAAAGAGCTTCATTGACGGGAAGTGAAAGTTGCTTACTTAGCCTCTTGGCAACTATTTGAGGGCTCTATTTTATTTAAAAACTTTCAGATCTAAGTACTTTATTAAAACAAAAAGGAAAACAAAATAAAATGACATTCCAAGGATAGCACACTCATGTGAAGAAGGAAAAACTTAGGCTCAACCGATACTAACCGATAATTGTTGAAGGAAAAAGGTGGGATGTCTACCGGGGCATCCCCAAACTTAGACACTTGAGACTTCTTGAAATATTATCTTGGGGTGCCTTGGGAATCCCCAAGATTGAGCTTTTGTGTCTCCTTAATTCCTCTCATATCACGGTTTTCCTAAATCTCAAAAGCTTCATCCATACAAAACTCAACAAGAACTCGTGAGATAAGTTAGTTTAAACTAATGCAAAAACCTTATCAATCTCTACTGTAGAAAATCACTAAGATTATTATTCAACATTGCACTAAATGCCTCTGCATATTTAATACTCCTATTCTCAAATAGAATCATTAAAGAAGCAAGCATATGCAAACATAACAGCAATCTTCCAAAACAGTACAGTCTGTAAAGAATGCAAGAGTATCAATACTTCCCTAACTCCAAATATTATGAAATTCTACCACACTTTAGAAAATTTATCAGAGCTCATTATGCAAAAAGTTTCAACAGTTTATCACACTCTGACTTTCCTCGGGAATTTTTGCAACATCGATAAACTTTCTGTTTTCAAACAGAAAAATGTATACTTGCAAGATAAGCATGGAAAAGGCTATCAATGCCACTTTTATTGAAATAAAAGATGAAAAACATTACTCTAAATAACAGCAAGCAAATCCTAACAAAATAAATTGACGCTGCAAGCAAAACACATATCATTTGACGAATGAAAACATAGCTCCAAGTGAGGTTACCGATAATGTTGAAGACGAAAGAGGAGGTGCCTTCCGGGGCATCCCCAAACATTTTTTTCATGACTTGTGCAATCATCGTTAGCATTTTGGATATTAAAAGAATTCATACTAACAACATTGCAATCATGCTCATCATTCAAATATTTTGTGCCAAACATTTTATTGTCTTCTTCTTCTAACAATTGAGCACAATTTTCTGATGCATCATTTTCAAAAAACTATACACCTTATATCCAGGAACGGAGGGAGTATAAAGATGATCAATAGTATGATGCAACCTAAATTCCATTTTTATGTAGTTTTGTTTTATAAACCAAACTAGTGATAAAACAAGAAACTAAAAGATTCAATTGCAAGATCTAAAGATATACCTTCAAGCACTCACCTCCCCAGCAACGGTGCCAGAAAAGAGCTTGATGTCTACTACGCAACTTTATTCTTGTAGACACGTGTTGGGCCTGCAAGCGCAGAGTTTTGTACGACAGTAGCAATTTTCCCTCAAGTGGATGACCTAAGGTTTATCAATCCGTGAGAGGTGTAGGATTAAGATGGTCTCCCTCAGACGACCCTACAACCAAATACAAGAAATCTCTTGTGTCCCCAACACACCCAATACAATGGCAAATTGTATAGGTGCACTAGTTCGGCGAAGAGATGGTGATAAAAGTGTAATATTGATGGTAGAAATAAATGTTATAATCTGAATAAATAAAAAAAGCAAGGTAGCTAATAGTAGACGGGCACAAAAACGGTATTGCAATGCTTAAAAACAAGGCCTAGGGTCCGTACTTTCACTAGTGCAACCTCTCAACAATGCTAACATAGTTGGATCATATGATTATCCATCAGAGTGCAATAAAGAATCACTCTCAAGTTCCTATTAGCGGAGAACAAAAGATAGAAATTGTTTGTAGGGTACGAAACCACCTCAAAGCTATTCTTTCCGTTCGATCTATCCTAGAGTTTGTACTAAAATAACGCAAGCTATTCTTTTTGATCGATCTAATCAAGAGTTCATACTAAAGTAGAATCAAAGCAAATTCATATTCATAATACTCAATCCACACGGAGAACTATAAAGAGACCCCAAATTTTCTACCGGAGAAAAGATAATAAAAACATGCATCAACCACTATGCATAGACTACCCCAATATCACCGCGGGAATCCGCGAGTTGAATGCCAAGACACATATCAAGTGAATCAATATGATACCCCAATTGTCACCTCAAGTATTCATACCGCAAGACATAGATCATGTGTTCTCATCTCTGAATATTCAATCCGACAAGACAAAACTTCAAAGGGTAAAGATTCAATTCATCACAACAAGAGTATAGAGGGTAGAAACATCATATGATCCATCTATATTAACAGTGCCCATGATATAGATCACGAGAGAGAGAGATATTAAACACATAACTACTGGTACAAACCCTCAGCCCCGAGGGTGGACTACTCCCTCCTCATCGTGGTGGCCGCCGGGATGATGAAGATGGCCACCGGAGATGATTCCCCCCCTCCAGCAGGGTGCCGGAACGGGGTCTAGATTGGTTTTCATGGATAGAGAGACCTTGCGGTGGCGGAACTTCTGATCTAGGTGTACCCCGAAGGGTTTCGGAATATTTGGGAATTT
This sequence comes from Triticum dicoccoides, assembly GCF_002162155.2. NCBI lineage: Eukaryota > Viridiplantae > Streptophyta > Magnoliopsida > Poales > Poaceae > Triticum > Triticum dicoccoides. The sequence goes on along the minus strand of NC_041383.1, from coordinate 150,385,721 downwards.
ATAGTACAAAGAGGGGGTGCGGGAGGCCACCGAGGTAATTGTTTCTTCGGAAAGTGCACCATATTCTCATTACCATTGATATGAAAAGTGACCTTGCTTTTATTGCAATCAATAACAGCCCCTGTAGTATTCAACAAGGGTCTACCAAGGATAATCGACATGTTGCCATCCTCGGGCATCTCAAGTATAATAAAGTCAGTCAGAATAGTAACATTAGCAACAAGAACGGGCACATCCTCACAAATACCAATAGGTATAGCAGTTGATTTGTCAGCCATTTGCAAAGATATTTCAGTAGGTGTGAGTTTATTCAAATCAAGTCTTTTATATAAAGAGAAAGGCATAACACTAACACCAGCTCCCAAGTCACATAAAGCAGTTTTCACATAATTTCTTTTGATGGAGCAAGGTATAGTTGGTATTCCCGGATCTCCAAGTTTTTTAGGTACTCCATCTTTAAAAGTATAATTAGCAAGCATGGTGGATATTTCAGCTTCTGGTATTTTTGTCTTATTGGTGATGATGTCTTTCATGTACTTTGCATAGGGAGGCATTTTTAAGATATCAGTCAAGCGAGTACGCGAAAAGACTGACCTCAACATTTCAGCAAAGCGTTCCTATTCTTCATCATCTTTCTTTTTAGTTGGCTTAGGTGGAAAGGGCATAGGTTTTTAAATCCACGGTTCTCTTTCCTTACCGTGTTTTCTAGCAACAAAGTCTCTTTTATCATATCTTTTATTCTTGGGTTGTGGGTTATCAAGATCAACTGCTGGTTCTATCTCAACATCATTGTCTGGTTCTTTATTATTTGTTTGAGTCTTCACAAACCCCATCATTATCTTTTTCATTATCAGAAGGTGAGTGTTCACTACCAGATTGAGTTTCAGCATCAGAGATAGAAACTAGAAACTTCATTATCATTATCAGGAGGTTTTTCTACTTCAGGTTCACTAGAGGCATGCAAAGTCCTATAATTTTTCTTCTTCCTTTTCTTTTTAGAGGGACTAGGTGCATCAGTCTTAACTCTTTGAGAGTCTTGTTCAGTTTTTTTGGGTGTCCCTCAGGATAAAGTGGTTCCTGAGTCATCCTACCTCCTCTAGTCATTACTCTAACAGCACGATCATTGATATTATTATTCATTTCATATAACAACTCTCTTTGAGATTTAGAAACTTGTTCTAACTGAGTTTGAACCATAGAAGCATGCTTCCCCACACCTCTAACATCATTTGAGATTCTAAATAACAAGTCACTCAAGCGAGTAATCATATCAGAATTGTATTTCAATTGTTTCATAACATTTGCATTGAAGTGATCTTGCTTTCTGATATAATTTTCAAACTCATAAAGGCATTGGCTAGGGTGCGTGTTGTGAGGATTATCATTATCATTGAATTTCATTAGAGAATTTACCTCTACCACCTTAGGTAGTCATGTATCAAGCCCATGTATTTCTTCAATAGGAGGTAAAATTTTGACATCCTCATCTTTAATACCTTTTTCTCTCATAGATTTGTTTGCCTCTTGCATATCTTCAGGACTGAGATATAAGATACCCCTCTTCTTTGGAGTGGGTTTAGGCGGTGGTTCAGAAAGAGTCCAATCATCATGATCTTTCAATATGTTATTCAATAATTCTTCAGGTTGCCCAATAGTTTGTTCCCTGAAAACACAACCAGCACAACTATCTAGGAAATCCCTAGAAGCATCGGTTAGTCCATTATAGAAGATATCAAGTATTTCATTTTTCTTAAGAGGATGATCAGGCAAAGGATTAAGCAATTGGAGAAGCCTCCCCCAAGCTTGTGGCAGACTCTATTCTGCAATTTGCACAAAGTTAAATATTTCTGTAAGGCAGCTTGTTTCTTATGAGCAGGAAAATATTTTTCAGAGAAGTAATAATCATGTCCTGGGGACTACACACACAACCAGGAGCAAGAGTATTGTACCAAGCTTTAGCATCACCCTTTAATGAGAACAAAATTAATTTGAGAATATAATAATAGCGAATTTTCTCATCATGAGCAAAAAGGGTGGCTATGTCATTCAACTTAGTAAGATGTGCCACAATAATTTCAGTTTCATAACCATGGAAAGGATCAGGTTCAACCAAAGTAATCAACTCTGGGTCGACAGAGAATTCATAGTCCTTATCAACAAAGATAGGTGAAGTAGCAAACTTAGGATCACATTTCATTCTAGCATTCAGAGATTTTTCTTTCAGTTTGCATAACAATTTCTTAATATCATCCCTATCATTGCAAGCAAGAAAGTCTCTAGTTGTCTCCTCATCCATAACATATCCTTCTGATATCTTAGGCAATTCATATCTAGGAGAACTAGTTCTAGTAGGTGTTTCAAGATTTTCATTTTCAAGCTCTTCATCAGTTTCAACAATATCATGTTGTCTTACTCTAGCAATTTGTTCATCAAGAAATTCACCTAGTGGCACATTATCATCAAGAAAGGTACTAGCATCATCAATAGTAGCATTCATAGCAGAAGTAGCATCATCAATAACTTGTGACATATCAGAATTGATAGCCTGTGGTGGTGTTGCAAGTTTACTTATAATAGAAGATGAATCAAGTGCGGAGCTAGATGACAGTTCCTTACCTCCTCTCATCTTAGAGGGAAAAATCTTAGTCTTAGCATCCTTCAGATTCTTCATAGCGACAGTTTGATAATAATCCCAAGTGACTCAGCAAATATAGCTATGCTCCCCGGCAACGACGTCAGAAAAAGGTCTTGATAACCCACAAGTACAGGGGTTCACAATAGTTTTCGAGGGTAGAGTATTCGACCCAAATTTATAGATTCGACACAAGGGGAACCAAAGAATATTTGCAAGTATTAGCAGCTGAGTTTTCAATTCAACCACACCTGGAGATTAATTATCTGCAGCAAGGTGATCCGTAGCAAAGTAGTATGATAGTTTTGATAGTAGTAGCAACAACAATAGTAACGGTAACAGTGATAGCAATGATTTTGTAGCAGTGCAACAGTAACAATAGCAGTAGTAACTTAGTAAGATCAATATGTAAGAAAATCGTAGGCATTGGATCGGTGATTTGTTGGATGATATTCATCATGTGACAGTCATAATCTAGGACGATATAGCACTAGCTCCAGTTCATAAATATAATGTAGGCATGTATTCTGTAAATAGTCATATGTGCTTATGGAAAGAACTTGTATGACATCTTTTGTCCTACCCTCCCATGGCAGCGGGGTCCTATGGGAAACTAAGGGATATTAAGGCCTCCTTTTAATAGAGAACTGGAACAAAGCATTAACACTCGGTGAATACATGAACTCCTCAAACTACGGTCATCACCGGGAAGTGTCCTGACTATTGTCACTCCGGGGTTGCCGGATCATAACACGTAGTAGGTGAATATAACTTGCAAGATTGGATTTAGAACATAGATATAATGGTGATAACATAAACGGTTCAAATCTGAAATCATGGCACCCGGGCCCAAAATGACAAGCATTAAGCATGACAAAGTCATATCAACATCAATGTCAGAACATAATGGATACTAGGGATCAAGTGACGGTGTTCTGGACTGGGGGGGGTACTCACCATGTCGTCTCCCGGCCAGGTGGATCCGGTCGAGGACCCCCGTGGCGGTTCTATTATGGGCCACTTCGGACAGCCCATGCCACATACAAGGAAGATTCCACAAGACTTGGCGCCCAAGACGAGGACTCTCCTAAACCCTAGGCCTCCGGTGTGTTATATAAACCGAGGCCAGGCTAGTCAGTAGACCATCTCATATTCATTACTACAATCTCGTGGTAGATACATGTACTCTGTACTACACCCATATGAATACAATCAAAAGCAGCATGTAGGGTATTATCTCCTCGAGAGAGCCCGAAGCTGGGTAAAATCCCGTGTCCATATTACCATTGCTCCAAGACACCTAGCTTAGGACCCCTACTACGAGATACGCCGGATATAGAACCGACATTGGCGCTTTCATTGAGAGCCAGCTAGGTGATCGCCGCGGATCGGTGGGATGATCAGGTGATATTTTTTAGTTAGATCTGTTCCATGCAAATTATCCTTTTTGCAGATTATTGCTACTGCTATGTACTAGCTTATTCGCAGAACAATTTGAGCCTCGCTGTAGACCAGGATTTGAGGGATATTTTAATGGTATACCGGACATGTGGGAGTATTCCAGACTACGGCTGTTCCATGATCCTGCGGCCGTATAGAATACGGCAGCAAATCCGGTCTCCAGCGGTCGTGCGTAGCCAGGACGGTCCTCCAAGCATCCAGGAAGTCTTTTTTCCTTCTCCCTCTTTAAATCAAGTGTTGAGGCGTGAGTCTTTACTTGCTGTTAAATATGCTTAGAGCATGCAGCCCCATACTAACCATGAACACGTTTTTTAAGGCCCGGTTGGTGGACAGTGTGGCTAGTATTGTATTGCTTGGCACCGCAGAAACTTTTTTCACGGCGCAATCATCATCGATCGACCGACGCCGTCGTCATGTGGATTCCTATCCGTGTCAAAATTAATCCTCGTGGTTTGACCGGATCTCGACTGACGGCACAAGTCATATATATACCTTTACTTTGTGAATCATTACCCTTGTCTAGCATAATTTTTTTAGTAGATAGGTCAAAAGAAAGGTCATGCAAGGTTCCGTACGCGGTCGCGGACGATCTGTAAAATTCAGCAGTCGATCGGGGACCTTGGTAAAATCCATCAAGGGCGCGCCGGCGAAGCAGCGACAAACTAGAAGCACGTCCGGTGATTGAACCTCAGACTATCTACACGGCCACAACCACGGCGGCCCCATCCAGAAATAAAGGCACATGAGGAGATAATCCCCGTGCAAGTCCCGTAACCGAGCTAGCAAAGTAAAAGCGTAAGCATGGATATACTAGCAAGGGAAGTACTACTTGTGCTAAATTGGGCATGTTTGCCGTACCTAATCAATGGATATTTTGCCTTTTTGTTTGGTTCTACTAATCCATCTTGAATTACTTATTCAATATTCCTTTTTTTCCTTTGATCGTTGTTGCGACCACGCCATGGTCTGGTTAAACCCCGGCTCCACGACCTCTCAGCTGCACACGCGCAACAGTGCATACATGATGCGGCGGCAGGTCCCGAACGACCATGTTGAGAAGAGCACCTCTAAGCACAGATCAGGGAGATCGCTTTTCTTTCTCCTCCTCTAGTAATTCAAGTACTACTACTCCACGTGAACATCAAAATCAATATATTCTTGATATTTGGTAGTACCAGTTCCGTACATATGGTTTCCTTTTTTGCCTCGGTCTGCTGCAACCTTCGCTGTCAAACAGGTTTTATTTCTTCAGGCTATTTGTTTAGCTCGTAAAATTATTGCACACAGAGTTTTTTCTTTCTGTTGGTTTGTACTACATTATTTTTTGCAGAGATATTTTGTCGACACTTGTACCTAGCGTTGGTCCGGCCAGCTCCTCCCTGTCATCTAGGCAGACCAACCTTTGTCGACATCGCCGTGCCACAACACCATCGCGCCGTCGAGCTAGCCTCAGCGCTCAAGCCATATTTACCAAACTTATTCACTTCGCACAAATTAATTATGCATTTTCCCCAATTAATATTATTACTTGCTTGCACTATTCTATGTGTGCAGGTAATCAACTTTGACTGCATCACGCGATCAACTCTGTGGGCCGACGTCGTCGTCCTGCTTGCATCGATCAAGTTGCGGCGTCGCCTCAGCGCGCGTCCCTGTGTCAGCATGTCTGTGGCCATTCTATCGAGACGACCTCAGCGTTCAGGCTATATTTTTTTAATTATCTACTTTACTTAAGTTAATTAAGTAGAGGATATTTTATATATAAAAAAACATATATATTATCATCTCTGGCCTTGCAATATTTTATCTGTGCTGGCAATTGACTTACACCACACAGTACCTGGCACGACGGCGCCCATCGAGGCCGAAGAGAGTTCGGCTCGGCGCAACCACATGGAGATCTGACCTTATTTTTTCCTTTCACACTTCATAATACTTAATTAAGCAGTTACTTTGGGGCAGTTCTCTCACTCCTATGGCTACATCCGGATCAGGTTATCGACTTCGACTGTGTCACGCGGTCACTTCGGCTTCGTCGTCCCAATCGGCATAAATTGGCTCTCGTGATCACCTTGTTGGTTGAATTGCCATACCGATATGTTCGGTTGCCTCTGGAACTTCGGCATCGCTGAGAGAACTCTACCTCATCGAGTGTTCGGCGCAAGGGCCATATTTCTTTTATTACTCACTTTGCATAAATTATTATTTATGCAACGACTTTTTTATTATCTCCAGCTTGCACTATTTTCTGTCCCCAGGTAAATGATTCGGGTCGGGCAGTGCTGTCACTCCAGCGTGCCGACGTGCTGACATGGGGTTTCCGTCATTGCCTTACCGACCTACCGCGTCACCTTGGCTGGACCGGGGGCTTTGCCATCTCTTCATCAAACCTACTCCGGGGACTCCGGCATCATCAACCGACCAGCTTCGTTAGCTCGGCTGGACCGGGGGCTGCTCCTCAACACGTCAACCGCGCTATGTCGCCACTTCGTCAAGCTGAGCTCTTTTCTCGGACACTTCGAAACCGGCTTGGGGGCTGGGACCTCGGCCAAGTCGAGGACTATGTCGTCGTCCCGCCATAAGTCCGGACCTCATCATCAACACCGAGCACATTAACCAGCTAAGTCGCTTTCATGCTCAAAAACTTTCAGTTTTAAATTTTGTTCGGTTCGATCAAGCATTATACTTTTTTTGGCAAAAAGTTATTTGTGAAAAACTTCCTTGTCAAAACTTTGTTTGTGACACACAAATTCAAATACCCCGTTTACTTGGGGGCTTCCTTTATGAAGCCTTTCCTCTTCCATATGATTATACTTGTATGGCTTTGTTCCTTGTTTGTGTATTACGCCACAATATGCACCATGTTGACTTAAGTGTTCCGCAAGCTGGGTTGCTTTGCTCCTGTGTTTACCCCTACGTTCCCGATTGTTCGGCTAGGGAGTAAAGGGAGCACCTCTGCGATTGTCACGATCGGGTCATCCGAGCTTGGACCTTAGACTGGGTGAAGCCGAAAGCTAGCACTCTTATTGTTTTCAATCATGGTCAGCACACAACGGAACTCATGAGTACAAAAAATCTATTGCACAAGTCTCATAGTAGCAATGAGCAACCGAAGAAAGGTATCGGTGGGGGTACTATTTTCTTCGAAGATACTTCTTACACTTCGTCAGTAATATAGCATAAGTTCCCTGAGTGCGCTTTGTCTGTTACAGCCCTATGGCCTGATTTCCTGGTTATCAGAAACACCATTGATACTCTCTACAGGTGGAATACATAACACTTTTCGGCCCTTAACTGAAGAGGGAGAAGCCGACGGTCGGTTAAGACGTGTTTAAAGTTCGGGTGAACACAGATATGATATAAGTACTTCGGTACATACGATCATTATACATAAAATTCTTTTACCCAAGTCGCTTGGGGGCTCTTGAATTAGTATGAGCCTTTTTTATAAGTTGCTGCACAGTCTTTTTCTACCACTCCTTTCTCGACTCAGGTGTATGATCAATAGCCGGGTAGCCTGGTTTCTCTCTAAAGCCGCTCACATTTAGTTTGCTAAGCTTGCCTGAGAAACACTCCGCCTTCGGGATAGGGAGGTTGAAGCCGAGGGTTGACCCACTTGAAGTCTAGAGATCAGATGTGGCATGTCAAAGCACGCCGAAAGTACAATTTTAAGACCAATTTCATATTGGCACCAAACCAGCTTGATTCAATCTAGACGTAAAGTTTTTTACGCATGTTTGTTGGCCTTTTTTTGAGCTTATAATATCTTTCACCTATTTGATGTTTCAGGAAGCGGGACATTCTCTTGGTTGAGGTGTTCGGCGTGAAACTCTTTTCTAAAACTATAGTTCGGCATCTTTCCTGCTGAACTCCACCTCGGTATTGTCAAAACATACATGACAGTTGAACTTGTTCCCGAGGAGGTACGATCCTAGGGTCGGCCATTTTTCCCAACCCAGTTCTTGGGGGCTAGTGCATGGATAATCCAATGCAGAAAATTTAAGTGCAATATAGCTTTAGAGGAGATTATGATCCTCAGGTTGGTCGGCCGCACCCAACCTGAGCCTCGAGGACATTGCACACCGCTTTTTGTGTCCCGAAGTATTCTGCCAAGCTAGGAGTTGATCCTCAGGACGATTTTGCAAATCAACCTGAGTCTCAGGGGCTACTGGGATCAACGGTCTTATGTCATCCTTCAGGTGCATCTCAGCTTTTAGACTGATACACACCTTGAGGGCTACTGGCTATATATCTCGGCAGAGAATAAATTGCACCAATCAAAATATTGACAAAAAATCGGTCCGCAGTCGGGGTGGTGCACCACCTTGGAAGCAGTCCGGCATAAAGCTCGGGCGCGAGTGGCTGGCTCCATAGAGGGCATTTCCGGCATTAAGCTCGGCTAAACTCCTTCAACTTTTTTGAACCAAGATGATTTATGACACCTTGGATACAGTCCGGCGTTGGAGCTTGGACATAGTCCGGCGTTGGAGCTTGGACACAGTCCGGCATTGGAGCTTGGACATAGTCCGACGTTGGAGCTCGGATACAGTCCGACATTGGAGCTTGGACATAGTCCGGCATTGGAGCTCGGATATAGTCTGGCGTTGGAGCTTGGACATAGTCCGGTGTTGGAGCTCGGATACAGTCCGACGTTGGAGCTTGGACATAGTCCGACTTTGGAGCTCAGATACATTCCGAAGTGGGAGGTCGGAAGCGGTCCGGCGTTGGTCCTCGGCTGCAAAAGATACCTTGAATGCAGTCCGGCGTTGGAGCTCGGATGCAAGAGGACGCTACCGCCCGGGAACAACTTCAAACCCGAGGTGGGCGTAAAAATAACAAGGCATTGATAGAGGCCGATAACTTAAAGGGGCTCCTCGGATACCCGACGTATAAACTCTTCGGATCCACTTCGGAAATTCTCAAGATCGAAGATGGGAAGATTGTTGAACCAGTTTTCAAGACCGACGACCGAAGATAAAGAACAGTTCGGAAGAATCGAGGAGCATCCCTAACTTGAAGACCAGTTCAGGGGGCTACTGACGGTGTCCTGGACTAGGGGGTACTCACCATGTCGTCTCCCGACCAGGTGGATCGGGTCGAGGACCCCTGTGGCGGTTCTATTATGGGCCACTTCGGACAGCCCATGCCGCATACAAGGAAGATTCCACAAGACTTGGCGCCCAAGACGAGGACTCTCCTAAACCCTAGGCCTCCGGTGTGTCATATAAACCGAGGCCAGGCGAGTTAGTAGACCATCTCATATTCATTATTACAATCTCGTGGTAGATACATGTACTCTGTACTACACCCATATGAATACAATCAAAAGCAATATGTAGGGTATTATCTCCTCGAGAGAGCCCGAAGCTGGGTAAAATCCCGTGTCCATGTTACCATTGCTCCAAGATGCCTAGCTTAGGACCCCTACTACGAGATACACCAGATATAGAACCGACATCAAGCCCTACAAAACTAACTCGATTACATGATTAATATCATCCAACTCCTCACTGACCAGCGAACCCACGAAGGATTACTCACTCCTGGTGGGGAGCATCATGGAATTGGCGATGGAGAAGGGTTGGTGATGACGAAGATCGAAGACCCCCCTCTCCGGAGCCCCAAACAGACTCTAGATTTGGCCTCCCAATGAAGAACAGGAGGTGGCGGCTCCGCCTTGTGAAACGCAATAATTCTTTTTTCCTCATTTTTTCTGGAAAAATAGGATTTTATAGTGTTGGTTTCAGGGTCTGCGGGGCCACCAGGTGGGGACAACCCACCTAGGCTCGCCTGGAGGGGGTGGCGCGCCCTGGTGGGTTGTGCCCACCCAGGTGGCCCCCTCCGATGGTTCTTGGCTCCAGATATTATCTTTATTCATATAAAATTCCTCGCAAAGTTTCGTTCCAATCCCAGAACTTTTATTTCTGCACAAAAACAACACCATGGTAGTGCGGCTGAATATAGCGTCAGTCCGGGTTAATTTCATTCAAATCATGCAAATTAGAGTCCAAAACAAGAGGAAAAGCGTTGGGAAAAGTACATACGATAGAGACGTATCAGTGGCCTCGACGGTTGCAGCATGGGGCGCCGCCGCAGCAACCGGGACCCTCGCCACGGCCGCAACTCCAGCTCGGAGGAGGACGACGATGACTCCAAGGACAGTCCTCCCCATGACCCGCCTGCCGCCTTGTTAGCCAGGGGAGGCGCATGGACCGGCCGCACTCACTCCTCGGCCCCTCCGCCGCCCACAGATAGCAGTGACGCGTCTGGCGCGAGCCTGCAGGTCTTCCCGAATTCGTCTCCCCGCTCCCCCGATGGTGTCCCTTCCAGGATCCGTCATTGATCTCATCGTCCCGCCGGTTCAGCCACCCTGTCCTCCACCTCCAAGGAGCTACCCCGATGTCCCCCTCGTCTTTTGCACCACCTCCATTCCCACACCGCCATCTTCACCTGCACCACCGGAAGAGCATCATCATCACCGATTCCTTGATGAAGCTGAGGCCTAATCGGCGCCACCAAAGAGGTTCTACACTAATCTCCACATTTTCTTCTTGAGTCGATCTCACGGTGCTGCCGACGCTCGGTCCCGAGCGACAACACGCGGCTCCATCCACGGCGGCGTCACCAGCCACTTCCTCCACGGCGACGCTCCCTTGGCGGCGACGTCCACATCAGTAGGAGCTGCTGCTCCTTTGGTTCTCGCTCGCACTGCTGCTCTGCTCTTGCTCTCGGTCCCCCCACCTAGTTTGCTCTTGCTCGCGCTGCTGCTCTCGCTCTTGCTCTTGCTTGCGTTGCTTCTCTCGCTCTTGCTCTTGCTTGCGCTACTGCTCTACTCTTGAGCATGCTGCTGCACAAGCAGTAGATCCTGCTCTCGCTCGAGCCCCTGCAGCTTCTACCCGAGATCCTGCTACATGACCAGCTGCCCCGGCTCTCGCACGCGCTGCTGCTCCGGGCACTGCTTCTGCTGCTACTGCTTTTCTGCTACTAGTGCGATCAGTTTCGACAATAAAATTTAGTTTTGATAGCAAAATTTACTTTCGAAAGTTAAATTCAGTTTCGACAATTAAGTTCAGAGATGAGCGGCTGATGTATTTTACATCTAGCACTTTGTGGTTATGTGTTTTACGTCATCTATTGGAGATGCTATTAGAATTCCACTCAGGTTAACGTTGTCTCTCTTGTCATGCTTCAGCCTCGCCGTCGTACAACTCAACGGAGCTGCTCCAACAACGAAACCCTCCATCACAGCGGAGCAGTACCCCCGGCTCCATCTCCAAATGCCTAAGATCTTCTTCCCCTCCTCCGACAGCCAAATCAGCCGGAGCTCCTCACCGACCAACCCAATCACGCTGAGATCGACATGGCTTCGCCAAAGAGGTTGTACACTTGTTGCATCACTTTTTTACTCTACATGTTATATATATTGTCTACTAAGCACACATAGTAGCGTGAAATACGATTAGTTTCTCCTACTATATGACAAGCAGTGAGGTACCAAGCAACTTAGCTATCCATGATGGACTCTCTTGAACGCCATCATTATTTATAAGTGTGCGTTTGAGCTGTGCATTTGTAGATGGGCCTGGGAGTTGAGCTAGTAGGGCAGTGGCCTGGGTCCAAAGTAGTAGAAGTCGCACAAAACATTTTTTGAGTGTAGGCTTTTCCTTGCTCATGCCTGCCTCTAGAATCGCCAGTGCTTGAAAGGAAAAGTGAAGGAAAAACATAGGAATTGGGAAGTTTCCTATGGTACTACTATTCATGCCTTTGGTTCAAAGGAATGGAGCAAAGGAAAACTGTAGGATTTGTTCCTTTAGTGTCTCCTTGAAAGAAAAACCGTAGGAATTTTAATATCCACTTGTCCTCCTTTTCAAATTCCTATTCATGAAGCACAAGACTAAGAGATAGTAGCATAATAGCATTATAACCGTACATTTTCTTGTGGTTTGACTTAATCTCACCATGCTTCTTTGCATCCTGTGATCTTCCAATTCTTCTGAACCAAACACCCAGATTGGCAGAAATCTTGTGTTTTTAAATTCTCTGTTTCGCATGTGCATTCCTATCCTATTCCTGTGTATTTCCTATCCCTACATTGTTAGAATCCTCAAATTCAAACAAACCCTTACACAATTACTTCTGTTACAGATATGTGTCAAAGAAAACCTTGTGTGGTTTGTCCTGCTCCTGCTACGCTGTGTTCCACCCCAGCTCAGATGCTCCAACGAGGGACGGGTTCACCACAGTAGGGATCCGCCCTCCATATTGTCTTTCGCCGCCTCAGATCTTCTTCCCGCCGCCGGCAGCCACGACAACTGCATTACCATCATCAACTTCGCCGGCAGCCACGACAACTGCATTACCATCATCAACTGAGCAGATGAACTTGAAGACTACACGGGTCCGCAAGAGAGGTTGCAATCTTGCGTGTCTGCTTATGATACGTCTCCAACATATCTATAATTTTTGATTGTTCCATGTTGTTATATTATCAATCTTGGATATTTAATAATCATTTTATAGTCATTTTATATCATTTTTGGTAATAACCTATTGACATAGTGATAAGTGCCAGTTGCTGTTTTTCCATGTTTTTTACATCGCAGGAAATCAATATCAAATGGAGTCCAAATGCCACGAAACTTTACGGAGATTTTTTATGGACCAGAAGGAAGATATTGGGCCCTGGTTGCACCTGGGGGAGTCTCAAGGAGGGGACAACCCACCAGAGCGCACCAGGAGGCCCAGGCGCGCCCTGGTGGGTTGTTCCCACCTCGGGTGCCCCCGGGACTGCCTCGTTGCTCTATAAATACCCCAAAAATACCAGAACCCTAGGGGAGTCAACAAAATATTCATCCAGCCCCCGCAGAGAATAGAACCACCAGATCCAATCTAGACACCATCTCAGATGGGGTTCACCACCTCCATTGGTGCCTCTCCGATGATGCGTGAGTAGTTCTTTGTAGACCTTCGGGTCCGTAGTTAGTAGCTAGATGGCTTTCTCTCTCTATCTCTCTCTCTCTCGCTGAATTCTCAATACAATGGTCTCTTGGAGATCCATATGATGTAACTCTTTTTGCGGTATGTTTGTTGGGATCTGATGAACTTTGAGTTTATGATCAGTCATATCTTTTTATATCCATGGAAGCTATTTGAGTTTCTTGGATCTCTTATATGCATGATCTGTTATAGCCTCATATTTCGTCTCCGATATTTGGGTTTTGTTTGGCCAACTTGATCTATTTATATTGCAATGGGAAGAGGTGCCCGGTAGTGGGTTCGATCTTACGGTGCTTGATCCTAGTGAAAGAAAGGGAACCGACACGTATGTATCGTTGCTACTAAGGATAAAAATATGGGATCTATATCTACGCAATTGATAAACGGATCTTGTACACATCATGTCATCTTTCTTATTGGATTACTCCATTTTTCCATGAACTTAATACACTAGATGCATGTCGGATAGCGGTCGATGTGTGGAGTAATAGTAGTAGATGCAGGCAGGAGTCGGTCTACTAATCTTGGACGTGATGCCTATGTAATGATAATTGCCTGGATATCATCATAATTATTTGAGGTTCTATCAGTTGCCCAACAGTAATTTGTTTACCCACCGTTTGCTATCTTTCTCGAGAGAAGCCACTAGTGAAACCTACGGCTCCCGGGTCTTCTTCTTCCTCATATATTTGCTTGCGATCTACTTTTCCTTTGCATTTTTATTCAGATCTATTAAACCAAAAATACAAAAATACTTTGGTGCACTTTATTTTATTTGCGATCTATTATTTCAATCTATTATAATCTCTGGCATCGTTACCCGAAAGGGATTGACAACCCCTTTAACACGTCGGGTTGTGAGGTGTTGTTATCTGTGTGCAGGTGCTGTTTATGTTGTGTTGCGTGGTTCTCCTACTGGTTTGATAACCTTGGTTTCTTCACTAAGGGAAATACCTACCATCATTTTGCTGCATCATCCCTTCCTCTTTGGGGAAATACCGACATAGTCCTAGAAGACAGGAGCTTTTCTAGCGCTATAGTCAGAGAGCAATCAACTTCCGTTATGCATCGCTTAATATGATGACATGCTACTTTATCGTCCTGTTCACCTATTAGACTCCGAGTCAGGTCCAAACTAATGCTCAAACTTGAGTTTTTAAATGGTTGTGGGTACATATTTGGGCAGAAATCAATACTATATGTCTACTATCTGGTTAATCTCGGGTGTCTACTATGAGTTTTTCATGTTAGGTGGAAACAAACATTAAAGGAGCAATTATCTGTATTTTCTAACTAAAGTTATTATCTGCCTGCTATAATTGGTTTTGGGTCTATCCACAATTTGCTACCATCACTCTGGATTTATGCATGCACTCCTTACATAATCTCACTATGTTTTATTCCTATGCATGTCAATTATTGTACACAATGGAACTGAACATGTAGAGAAAAAGAGACGAGCCTTGCGTGGCAATAAAATTTCATGCAGACGTTGCTCCATGGTGGGCGCAAAGACAACCCCCTCCACCCATTTCAGATTGTAATCAAGAGGAAGATAACTGTTCCAAGGGGGATTTAGAAGGAGAAGACCACTCCTATTTACCCCCTGAGGTCTTCGCTCTAACTTGGCATGTTGATGTTGGTAATATCATGCATATGGTGCCTTGCATTGCTTACTTTATACATCAAATATGTCATCTGCTTAGTTTAGACATGCTTTATGTGAATGCCACCTGTTTAGTTTCTTTACCGTATATGTGAATCATGCAATGCCATCTTGTTTAGCCACACATCATATATGTGAATTTTGCAATGCCACCCTGGTTAGCCAGTCATCTTATATGTGGATTATATCATGACATCATTTTTATCACGTATTAAATTTGTCAACAATTTTAGTACATTCAATTACTCTTCATGTGCTTCAGCCATTTGACACGGTCATGGAAAAATCGGGAGTGGAAACAAGGTCTTCAGAGCAAATAATGCTATCTAATGAAGCGCATGACTTGCTGGTTATGGATAGCTCCTCAGAGGAGGATTCAGAGACAGATGGCCAGTCCTATTTCCCCTCTGAGGTGCATGCTCTAACTTGGCAGGGTTATATTACTCGTATCATGCATATGGCGTCTTGCATTGGCATGTCATTTGCTTAGTTTAGACATGCTTTGTGTGAATGCCACCTGTTTAGTGTCTAATTACCATGTATGTGAATTTTGCAATGCCATCTTGTTGCAAGACATTATATATGTGAATTATGCAATGCTATCTTGTTGCAAGGCATTATGTATGTGAATTATGCAATGCCATGCTGTTTAGCCAAGCGTCATGTATGTGAATTATATCATGCCGTCCTTTTTTTGTATTACTCATTGCATTTGTCGACAATGTTTGTATATTCAACTGCTCTTCCTGTGCATCAGCCATTTGAATTGGTGATGGAGAAATCTGGAGTGAAAACAAGGTCTTCAAAGCAGACAATGCTACCTGCTGAAGCAGATATCTTGCTGGTTACAGATAGATTCTCAAAGGTCAGAGGCAGATGACCAGTCCTATTATCCCCCGTAGGTGTATGCTCAAACTTGGCAGGGTTATATTACTCATATCATGCATATGTTGTCTTGTAATGCTTAGTTTTTACATCATATACACAATATTGAATGCCATCTCCTTAGTTGACACATCATATATGCGATTGCCATGCTCACTTGCTTACTATATAAATCATATATTTGAATTATATAATGCCATGATGTTTACATAGACAACATGTATCTGAATTATGGCATGCCAACCCATTTTCTCAAGACATAATATAGTTATATCATTTCATCCTGTTTATATAGTCATCATATTTTGAATTATGTCATTCTATCCGTGAATTATATCATGCCATTATGTTTCCATCGACAGCATGTTTGTGAATTATGGCATGCCAACCACTTTAATAGACGCATCGCATAGTTATATCATGTCATCCTATTTACATAGTCATCATATTTTGAAGTATGTCATTCTATCCTATTTAGTTAGCATCATACATGTGAAATTGTGTCATGCTATCCTGTTTAATTAGCCATCATATATGTGAAATTATGTCATGCTATTCTATTTGGTTAGACAACATAAATGTGAATTATTTCATGCCCTGTTTTCTTCCCTACTATCCATTGCACATGTATATCTTACAATGTCTATACATTCAATTACTTTTCTTGTTTATCAGCCATTTGAATTGGAAGGGGTGATGGCAGTATCCGCGGGAGTAAAAACACGGTCTTCAGAAAAGATCGTGCTACCTGTCGATGCAGATAGAACCACGGTTGTACTTGCCCAAGAACTAGCCCCACCACACATAACCCAGACTCACACAGATTGTACCCCTACCTAGTTGGACAGAGAACCAGCTACACCCCTTCTAACCCCAACCCCAGCAGATAGCAACCCAGTTCTAGTTGACACAACACCATCTCCACCAAAGAGCACCCAAACACGAGCAGTTAGTAAGGCAACTTGTCGGCGTTCTGGGAACGGGGGTCCCCAGACTTGCCTGCCTGCGGCCCACGACATGGCTAAGCTAGCGGGCCGTACGACCCATCTTCATCGACAAGGCATCCAAGACCCTCGCGAGGGGCCAGGCCTCGCGGGGTGGACGGCGCAAGACCTCCTCCGAAGCGTCCTAGCCAGCCAGGCTTGCGAGGAGCGGAGATATCAAGGCGGGGCAAACCTCGTGAGGCTCTCGTGACGTGAGACATGACGGTCGACACTAGGCGGGCGCCAGCGGCGCAGTGTCCTTGTTCCCTCTTTGGTGCTAAGGAGACAGGCACAGGCGCGGAGTACCGAGGCATCTAGCAAAGGTTTCCATATCGGTGCAATGAGACCAAAGACCAGCAGGACGGCAAGACGGAGGTCACCATGGAGCCCAAGACGGCGTCACCACCAGAGCCTTTTTGCAGGCAAAGACCACTTTTGTCAGGATAGGTTGTACTAGCTGTCCCCTTTCAAAATTGCCCGCTGTTGTTGGCTCCCTTCCCGCTCGATAATTGGGAAGAGGACCAGGGCCTATATAAGTAGAGCTAGCCA
>NC_041383.1:150284714-150368313 GCF_002162155.2 Triticum dicoccoides | reverse complement strand
GTGGCCCGAACCAGTATAAATCTCGTGTCTCTCTGTGTTGCGAGTTCGTCGAGTTCATCCGCGAGATCTTAGTGAGCTAGGGCGTAAATCAGTAGGAGGGAAAGAACTTCGCGCGCACCCCAGAGTTCAAACCTTAAGGGTTTTGCCGGAACACGAGATCTGACATTTGGCGCGCCAGGTAGGGGTGCGCTGTAGCTTCCCTTCCATCGATCCGTCGCTCCATCGCTCCCTCGTCTCCATGGCGGACGCTCACCGCGCTCGAGCTGAGCGACGGGCTGCCCTCAGCGCCCAAGTTGCTCAGACGGCTCCCGTCGGCGGGCCACCTCGTCATTCTCCGTCTCCTGCCGCTAACACCGCCATCGACCCGTCCGGGAACGAGCAGCAAGCATCCTCGCTGCACCAATCGGTGCGGCAGGACGGCCGCATCGCCACTCCATCGCTGACCCCGGCCGATTCCTCGTCCCATGCACATCGCGCTCCCATGGACGCGCGGGCCATGCTCGTCATGGCGAATGAGCTCCTGCGCTACCGTCCGGTCGACGACCTCTACGAGGACTGGCTCGACCGTGTCGCCGAGCTCGTCCACACCGCAGGGGGCTCCCTGGTGCCGTCCCTCTCTCTGGCTCACCCTCCGCCAGCCACGGGCGATGTAGCTCATGGAGCGCCTCCACCACCTCTGCCACATGACTGCGCCTTGGTGCCATGACGCGCGACCCCACGGCACGATCCACCACGCTCGGTGCCCGCGCACGAAGAGAGAAGCTGCCAAGAAATTCCTCGTCCGCGAGAAGCTGCACCTGCGCTCCCCGCGCCACCTCGCCAAGACCGCGCGCTACCTGCGGTGGCGGTGCGTGGACCTCATCAAGACCAAGATCCACCTCCAAGACGGGCCCCGGCAACCATGTCCGGCTGCCGCGCCTTCACCCCGAGCTGTGTAGTGTCGCCTGACTGAGCAAGTTCAAGCCGGATCTGCCTCCTCGCTACGACGGCACCGCCAACCCCGCGAAGTTCCTGCAGCTCTACGAGCTGAGCATCAAAGCGGCCAACGGCGACGAGAAAGTCATGGCGAACTGGTTCCCTATGGCTCTCAAAGATGGTGCCCGCTCCTGGCTCCTGAACCTGCCGTAGGGCTCGGTCTCCTCCTGGGACGAGATGCGCGACCGCTTCGTCGCCAACTTCTAGGGCACCCGGGACCGCTTGTCGGCCGCGGGTGACCTGCGCCGCATCAAGCAACAACCAGGAGAGACCCTCCAGAAGTACATCCAGCGCTTGAACAACACCCGTCTCAAGATCCCCAAAGTCACGGACGAGGCCATCATCTCCGCTTTCTCCGATGGCGTCCGCGACATCAAGATGAAGGAAGAGCTCGCTATCCACGAGGAGTTGTGCACATCTCAGGAGCTGTGCACATCTCAGGAGTTGTTCAAGGTGGCAACCAAGTGCGCAAGAGCTGAGGAGGGGCGTCTTTCCCTCCTCGAGCTGCCAGCCGCGGGTGCAGAGGAGAAGAAGGCCAAGGCCAAGGACGTGAAGCGCAAGGAAGCAGTTGTGCTCGCAGCGGAGCCCGACACCAAGCGAGGCAGAGATCAGCCCGAGTCATCCAAGAACAGCCGGCCGTTCTGCGCCTTCCACAACCTAGACACCAACAACACCAGTGACTATCAAGAGCTCAGGGCCATTCGCGAAGGATGCTACGGTCAACGCCCCGAACGCAGCGACCGGGGCTACGGCCGAGGAGGAGGACGTGGTGGCGGACGCTGGGACGACCGTGGACCACGCTAGGAGTGGCGCGACCATCCTCGTGAGGACCGCTGGCAGGATCATTCTCGCGAGGGCGCTTGGAGAGACCAACCTCGCGAGGACCATCCTCTGGGCAACACCGGTCTTCCCCCGCTGCCGCCACCGCCAAGAAGGGTCGACGACCACCATCAAGACGTGGGGGCTGGGGGCTTCCAGGAGCTGTGCGCTATCGCCTGCATCTTGGGCGGAGCCCAGGCCCCTGCCTCTCAGTGCATCTTCAAACAGTTTGCTCGTGAAATGAATGCAGTCCTCCTCAAGCTTGAAGCCACATGCTCGCTTAGGTGGTCCCAGTGCCCCAACACGTTCAGCTCGGCCGATCAGCTCAAGTGCGCGGCTACCGCTGGCGCCCTCCCTATGTTGTGCTCCCCAGTCATCAGCAATGTGCAAGTTACCAAGACCCTCATCGACGGTGGCCCAGGGCTGAACATCATGTCCGTAGATATGTTCGACAACCTCCAAGTCCCATATGAGCAGCTTCAGCCTACCAAGCCTTTCTCAGGAGTGACCGATGGTTCCACCATGCCGATAGGGCAGGTCCGCCTCCCTGTCACCTTTGGTGAACGCAAGAATTACCGCATCGAGCTCATCGACTTCGACGTCGCGCACATCCGCCTGCCATGCAACGCCATCTCGGGTATCCAGCCCTGGCCAAGTTCATGGCCGTCACCCACCACGGCTACAACGTCCTCAAGATGCCGGGAAGCGACGGGATCATCACGGTCCCATGTGAAGAGAGAGATGCAGTGTGCTCCCTCGAGCGCGCCTTCCAAGCTGCAGCAATCGATGACCCCGACAGCAAAAGTGAGGGCCCTCCGGAGGCCATCCCCAAGAAGAAGAAGCCACGCCGTGCCGGACCTCAGGAGGGTGGCGTCGCGGCTGGAACCTTGTCAGGATCAGCGCCCGCTCTAGGGGCGCCTCCCTCCATCGCATAGAAGGCGCGCCCAGCGCCCTCCTCGGGCAGGGCTCGGGGGCTCTCTTCCGAAGGGCCTCAGACCTTGCCAACATCACGAGGGAGGCGCTTGGGCACCACTTGGAGGCATGCTTGGAGGCATGCTTCCCTCAGGAGAACACAGGACAAGGAGCACCTACCCCTCAGGAGTTCATCACCAAGACCACTCAGGAATTGCAAGACGCAAGGGCCATGCGCGGCGACCGCCACTCACGAGGCGCAGCTCCCCACCCAAACGAGGATGCCGGGTTGCGCATCTGCATCGATGTTCCAGGGCTCAATAGGGCCGCTTCTCAGAAGCTCTTCTGGCCTTCACGCGTGGGACACTGTGAGGGTCCACCGCACAGCTACGTTCACATGGCCTTTGGCCTGCCGAGCACGTCGTCAGCCTACCATCACAACATGCAGCGTATCATGGCAGCTCAGGAGGCCAGGCAGCATGCCGTCCTGGCAGAGATGGAGATGGTCCTTAGGGAACCACCTGAGCCCCGAGAGCCTCCCGAGGCTCAGGCCCCCGGTGGCTCGTGAGAAGCCATTCCTTCGCCGCGTACCTTCAGCTGCACCAACTCTCCTTCGTCAATAGAACCAGGTGACATTTGCCAAGTTCGTTTAGCTGGGAGCGCCCCTCGGGCTGCATTATTCCCAGGCCGCATGGGTCCATCCCTGTGGCGTGTATCCTTTTCTTATGCCTTTAGCTTACCTTGCTGGGGGCGCCCCTCGAGCTGCGTCATCCCAAGCCGCTCGGGTTTGACCCAGTGGCATGTATCTTTTTGCATTTACCCAAGCTGATTTGCCTTCCATGCTTAATCTGCCCGATTACCACCTGCCACGGGTTCACCCCTCCATCATGGAATTCGCTTGCGCGTTAAAAGGGGGGCTCCTGAGCATCGCGACTCAGGAGCTCTTACTGGCTCTCCAGCCCTCACTCCCTGGCCTTGACCACGGCATCGTGACCTGGCATACCAGCAGCGGCTGAGCTCGCTCGAGGGCCGGGTCCTGAGGACGTAGAGCGCTTGCACCTAACCATCTCGCAGGAATGCACAACTATCAAAGACTCAAGACCAGGCGCAACCCGCCTTCAGGTAGGGCCTCGTGAGTCTCCCGCTGGCTCACGAGTGCCCAGATACACCTCGCAGCCCTGCCATGCAAGCCACGTGTCACGGCGGGGTTGTACACGCCCCGGGGGCTCCTCCCGGAGGGCCCCCCTCCCATGCACAAGTGGAAGCACCATGCTCCGCGCTGGCCGTCGACACCGCTGAGGAGCGGCTATGCCCGCGCCCAAGCAGAAGCACTATGATCTGCGCTGGTGATAAACAACTGAGGGCGGCTCCATGGTCGCACCAACCTCAGGTACCCCCAGAGCTCAGCATCCGGCCTCACCGCAACGCCTCCCCTCAGGAGAGCCGCGCGAGGGGGCTGGACACGGGGGCTGCGCTCGGGTCACGCCCAAGCGTACACCACCCAACCAGGTCTCCCGGGCCTGGGGGCTGCGGTCGGGTCATGCCCAAGCGTACACCATCCAAACAGGTCTCCCGGACCTGGTCGTCGCACGCCCCTCCTGAGGCCTCGGTGAGGGTAGGTATGGAAATTGTTTGCCCATCAAGGGGGACTCTTGAGCATCGCGACTCAGGAGCCTAACTGGTCACGTAGCCCCTCACTCCTTGGTCCGTCCTAGTCTCCGGTCGGCCCAACGGCGGTTGAGGTATGCGCGGGGCCGGGCTCTACCGACGCAAAACACAAAGCGGACAGGAAGAAAATCGCAAAATCTCGAAGTAAATATTACAAAACATATTGCCCTCACAATACCAAATGAAAGTTTAACACCTCCACGAGGCCTGATGCATATTACAGGAACGAAACAGGAGAGTAGTCGCAGGTCACCCCTGGACACCGCCATCGCCTGCAGAAGGTGCTCCCCCTTGGGTAACGACGTCTTCACCTGCACCACCAGCTGCAGGATCGGTGGTATCGCCGGACAAGGGTGCAGAGGAAAAGCCGCGGAACCTCCTTAGCAGGGCCTCCACCTGACCTTGCACGGCTGCGGTAGCGGCTTCACGGAGATCTTCAGCCACATGCTCCAGCAGCTCGTCAAGACAAGCACTGGGGTCGCGAAGGTGCAGGTGGCTGAAGACACGAGTCAATGCAGCTGAAGACAGGACGCGAGCTTCTTCCTCTGCCATGGGACCGATACCATCCACAACCTCCTCAAGCGCCTTCACCAAGGGAGGGAGCAGCAGGGCGGGGCCGTCCTCGTTGGTGGTCAGTAGCCTCTCCAAGCCGTGCTCGTAGAGCGTCTTCAGTGCCTTGGGAGACCTCTCCTCGAGATCGGCAAAGGCCACGCGGTCTTTGGCCAGGACCCGCGCCTTGGCGTCAAGATCGGCCTCCGTCGCGTTCACCTTCCGTTCCAGCTCCTCTAGCTCAGCATCACGGTTCTTGACGGCGTCCTCCCGGGCCTTCATCTCCTCCTCCTTCACCAGGCGGCAGCGTGCTTCTTCGGCATGCTTGTCGCGCAGGCTCTTGAACTCATCCTCCAACTCTTGGCAGCGGTCGCGGGCGGCCTTGGCGTCTTTCAGTGCCACCTCACGATCGACTGCGGCATCGGTGGCGCTCTGCTTCTCCTTCTCGGAAGACGCCACGGCCTGGCTCAGCGTCGTGCGAACCGGCAAGTCGGAGTGAAGCCAGCCAGAGGCCAGCTCCAGGCGCCCAGCCACCAGGCGTGGGTCCGCGCTCAGGAGATCTGCCTGCAACTGGGTCATCTCCGAAAGAGCACGCTCCAGTATAGCAGCAGAAGCAGAAGAACCTGGGAGTGGAGGTGCAGCAGCGGGAGGAGGCGACAACGTCACCAAGCCCTGGGAGGCTGCGGGTTCCAGAGCAGTCAGGACCTCTTCAGCCGAGCCACACACTGGCACCTCCAGAGCCAGTGGGGGCATGGGGGCTGATTTCACACTGCGATGCTCTTCTTGGCCTCGTGAGGGCGACTGGGTTGGGAAAGTGCGAGTGCTGCTGCCTCCTTTCTCCATGGAGGGAGGCGCGGCCGCCGCATTCTCCTTCCTTTTCTTCGCCGAAGGCATCGGCCTGACCAACCAAGGGTGAACGTCAGGAAATGACAAGTACATGCAGGGACAAGACGAAGCTCAAGGCACTTATCGGTCCACCGCGACATATTCCACCTTCCGCTTGGGGAGCTTGAAACCCGAAAGTCTCAGAGCCTGGGAAGTAGGCGCATGGGTTCCGGGGGCAGAAGACGGCGCAGTAGGAGGGCTGGAGGCAGCCCCAGGCGGTGTCAAGGCGGAGGCAGCATCCCGAGGGATCAGCGACGACCTACTCCTTGTCGGGATGACAGGCAGTCCTCCCTCCTCCTGGCGGGCGTCGACCTCGGCGTCGTCAGGAAGGGCGTGGAGGATTTCGGCTTTGCTCAAGGGGGAGTTTCCCCCATCTCTTCAAGGGTCGCCTCCGAGTCCCCCTCCTCTTCCTTCCCCCCGCCGGACTCGTCGGAGGACACCTCCACTGACTTCGGTGTTGTAGGGGCTCCTGTGGGCGCAGGCAGCACCAGCCCGCGCGCGTCGAAGGTTGGCCTAGAGGCGACAAATTCCTCACAGTCCTTGCGATGGAACAGAGGAACGAAGGCGCTCGGCGGGTACTCCTGGTTGTCCCCAACTATGAGGCGCAGGACAGCGGTCAGGTCATCGGCAGACAGGCCCCCCGGCCTTAGGCGGATCTTGTCTACTTCACCTCCGAGCTTCCACAGGGGGCGCGCGCGCCTGAAGTGAAGCAAGTCGCAGCATCAAGAACTCCCTCAGGAGCATGACCGCCGTCACCTTGGCCACCTTTGCATTGCCAGGCTTCAAGTCGGTCGTCATCTGCCCCAACACAGACAACGCCCGCTCATCAGCAAGCTCTGCAAGGGGCCACCCCTTGTCGGACTGGGGCGCCTCAATGAGCAACAACAAACACGGATGGGCGCACTTGGCGTCCATCATGACCCATTTGGCTCGGATGTTGTCGACCCTCTTCCCGGTGCTCGAGATCGAGTTAGCCTTGCCAGACGCGACGAAATTGGCGCACCCGTAGATGTGCCCATCGCTGACACGAAGGAAGAAGAAGTGGCGTAGGAGCGCCACGGATGGCATCACGCCCAGGTACGCCTCGCAGTAGTAGGCGAAGATGGACAAGAGGAGGATAGAGTTGGGGTGGAGGTGCAACGCCTGCAGCCCGTAGTGGTCGAGGACCTCAAAAAAGAAATCAGAGAAGGGGGGAACCAACCCGACAGCGATGCTGCTCGAGAAGAAGGGGAAGAAGGTGCTTCCCTCAAGCTCCGGCACGTCGGAGGCAAGTCGGAGCTCCGTATCCCCGCACTCATTGCTCTCCCCCGCCGTCAGCAGGCGCGTGGAGGCGAGGCTCTTCTCCATGACGGTGGGCGTTTCAAGAGCTGGCTCGTACCAGGTCGGTGCCGAGGAGGTCTTGACCTTGCGCGGCGCCATGGGTCGCAGGTGCGGAGCAAGATCGGAGCAGATCTGGAGGTATCGGTGGCAAGGAGCGAGAAAAGTGACCTGGAGCAAGGCGAGGAGGAAGCAATGAAAGCAAGCACTGTCCGCGCCAGCCTTTTGTCAAGTCAAGCAGTTCCGAGGCAGCGTGGGGAAGCGGAGACGCCCATGTCCAATAAACTACAATGCGTCAACCGAGGCCGGAGGCTTTTGGGGCCCGCGGCGCTCTGTACTGGACCTTTAGCTTCGCCTCGAAGCCAAGCCCGAGCGCGCCTTGGGCTCGGGGGATACTATCGGCGTTCTAGGAATGGGGGTCCCCAGACTTGCCTGCCTCCGGCCCACGGCATGGCTAAGCAAGCGGGCCGTATGGCCCATCTTCATCGACAAGGCATCCAAGACCCTCGCGAGGGGCCAGGCCTCGCGGGGCGGACGATGCAAGACCTCCTCCGGAGCGGCCTAGCCAGGCTGGATCGTGAGGAGCGGAGATATCAAGGCGGGGCAAACCTCGCGAGGCTCTCATGATGTGAGACATGACGATCGACACCAGGCGGGCGCCAGCGCGCGCAGTGTCCTTGTTCCCTCTTTGGTGCTAAGGAGGCAGGCGCAGGCGCGGAGTACCGATGATCTAGCAAAGGTTTCCATATCGGTGCAACGAGACCAAAGACCAGCAGGACAGCAAGACGGAGGTCACCATGGAGCCCAAGACGGCGTCACCACCAGAGCCTTTTTGTAGGCGAAGACCACTTTTGTGAGGATAGCTTGCACTAGCTGTCCCCTTTCAAAATTGCCCGCTGTTGTTGGCTCCCTTCCCGCTCGATAATTGGGAAGAGGACTAGGGCCTATATAAGTAGAGCTAGCCACCACTGTAGGGGGGGGGATTGAGAACGGATCGAGTCCTCACCCACACAAGTAAGACAAGCACAAGAACACCTCAACCTCAGGAGGCTGCTCTTCCCCTTGTAATGTTCATCATCAGCCCAAGAGGCAATCCACCACCACACACTGGAGTAGGGTATTACACCACAACAGTGGCCCGAACAAGTATAAATCTTGTGTCTCTCTGTATTGCGAGTTCGTCGAGTTCGTCCGCGAGATCTTAATGAGCTAGGGCGTAAATCGGTAGGAGGGAAAGAACTTCGCGCGCACCCCAGAGTTTGAACCTTAAGGGTTTTGCCGGAACCTGAGATCCGACACAACTGCAGTGCCTAAAGCACGAGGACCACCACTCTGAACCCCAAGTCAACGCTTAGAGAAGAAGAATAATTGTTCTCAGGTCAGGTTGCGTAGCTATGGTTCATACTCATTTGCTCTTGCATCACTGTATTTACTCATACCAACTAATTTCAAATTTGAAGGATGCAATTGAAACTCCAATGGCGCAACAGGTATGTTTTAAACCTGTTTCTTTAACGTGTTTGCTGTTGTAACTTGCTCTATGTTGATTTCAGTTTCAATTGAATAAACAGTTATGTTCTCATGCCATGCACATTACAAGTGTTGTTATTTGTATGTAGTTTCCCACACTTATATTCTGTCTATGCTGCTGTGTCTTAAATATATATGATTCGAACTGTCTCTATGTTGATTTGGCAACATAAACTAGAATGATATAGACCATAGAGTGACCATACTACATAGATATATGTTTGTTTCATGTTGTTATCCTGCCCACCTTATTACTGAACTGGTTTACCAAAATGAGTTTCATATACAACATGGTAAACCTGTGATGTGTCTGTTTGATTCTCTTTTAGAATGTGGATAAATATTGGAGAAGAGTACCCCGTTATTGAATGGTAAAGGAAGTATTGCAGATAAGGTTCAAGATAGTGAGACATCCTTGTTGGTCTCCAAGAAAGCTGATACAAACTATATTGAAGACACTGAGACAACCCCAAAGTCCTGTCTTGATGTAGTGTTCGAGTTACTGCCCACTACTGCTGGCACCAGCTCTTCGAACTCACTGCCTGAATCAGTTCGGTTTCTTCAGTCTCAACTTCAAGTTGAAAGACATATTTCAGATGTTCTGCGACAGGACACTGAAGGACTGCGGAAGTCTGTGCAGAATTCAGATGCATACTGTCTGGTGCAACAGCAAGCGCTTAAGGAATTAAGCACCAAACAAGAGAAAGTTAATAAGCTTGCTAAGCATCTTGCCAGCATTATGGGTACCTGATAACCCACAAGTATAGGGGATCAATTGTAGCCTCTTTTGATAAGTAAGAGTGTCGAACCCAACAAGGAGCTAAAGGTAGAACAAATATTCCCTCAAGTTCTATGGACCACCGATACAACTCTACGCACGCTTAACTTTTGCTTTACCTAGAACAAGTATGAAACTAGAAGTACTTTGTAGGTGTTGTTGGATAGGTTTGCAAGATAATAAAGAACGCGTAAATAAAAAGTAGGGGCTGTTTAGATAAAGACACAACTAAATTAGTTTTAGTAAAGAGCTTGTTGTCAAGAGAAAGTTATTTGTCCCTAGGCAATCAATAACTAGACCGGTAATCATTATTGCAATTTTATATGAGGGAGAGGCATAAGCTAACATACTTTCTCTTCTTGGATCATATGCACTTATGACTGGAACTCTAGCAAGAATCCACAACTACTAAAGATCATTAAGGTAAAACCCAACCATAGGCCATAGCATTAAAGCATCAAGTCCTCTTTATCCCATACGCAACAACCCCCTTACTCAGGTTTGTGTTTCAGTCACTCATGCAACCCACTATAAGAGAATCATGAACATATTGCAACATCCTACAGCGGGAATCCCTCACGCTTGCGCGACACGGAGAGCACCATAGTACAACACCAATAATAAAAATGCAACTCAAACTAATCACGATCATCAATTAACCCAGAGGACAAAACGGGTCTACTCGAATATCATAGGATAGCCATACATCATTGGGAAATAATATATAGCGTTGAGCACCATGTTTAAGTAGAGATTATAGTGGGTAAAAGAGGGGTTACACCGCTGCATAGAGGGGGGAAGAGTTGGCGATGATGGCGGTGAAGTTGTTGGTGTAGATGGCGGTGATGATGATGGCCCCGGCAGCGTTCCGGCGCCATCGGAAGCGAGGGGGAGAGAGCCCCCCTCCTTTTTCTTATTCCTTGACCTTCTCCCTAGATGGTAGAAGGGTTTCCCCTCTGGTCCATGGTCTCCATGGCGTGGGAGGGGCGAGAGCCCCTCCGAGATTGGATCTGTCTCTCTGTCTCTTTCTGTTTCTGCGCTCCCAGATCTGTCCTTTCACCGTTTCTTTTATAACCGTAGATCCGTAGCTCCGATTGGGCTGAATTTTGTACACGATCTCTATCCGGAAATTAGCTTTCTTGCGGAGAAAGAAGGGCTCCAACTTCCTTACGGGGTGGCCACGAGGGTCCAGGGCGCGCCTGACCCCTTGGGGTGCGCCCCTGCCTCGTGGCCCCCTCGGGCATCGTATCGCGTTGATTCTCCCTTCCAAAAATCACATATATTCCAAAAAATATCTACGTCAGTTTTTATCCCGTTTGGACTCCGTTTGATATGGATTTTCTGCGAAACAAAAAACATGCAACAAACAGGATCTGGCACTGGGCACTGGATCAATATGTTAGTCCCAAAAATAGTATAAAAAGTTGCCAAAAGTATATGAAAGTTGTAGAATATTGGCATGGAACAATCAAAAATTATAGATACGAAGGAGACGTATCAACATCCCCAAGCTTAATTCCTGCTCTTCCTCAAGTAGGTAAATGATAAAAAAGATAATTTTTCATGTGGAATGCTACCTAGCTGTAATCTAATCATGGCATGAATATTAAGACACGAGTGATTCAAAGCAATAGTCTATCATTTGACATTAAGACAATAATACTTCAAGCATACTAATAAAGCAAGCATGTCTTTTCAAAATAACATGGCCAAAGAAAGTTATCCCTACAAAATCATATGGTCTGGCTATGCTCCATTTTCACCACACAAAGTATTCAAATCATGCACAACCCCGATGACAAGCCAAGCAATTGTTTCATACTTTTGACGTTCTCAAACCTTTTCAACTTTCACGCAATACATGAGCGTGAGCCATGGATATAGCACTATAGGTGGAATAGAATATGATGGTGGAGGTTGTGTGGAGAAGAAAAAAGGAGAAAGTCTCACATCGACGCGGCTAATCAATGGGCTATGGAGATGCCTATCAATTGAAGTCAATGCAAGGAGTAGTGATTCCCATGCAACGGATGCACTAAGAGCTATAACTGTATGAAAGCTCCAACTGAAAACTAAGTGGGTGTGCATCCAACTTGCTTGATCATGAAGACCTCGGGCGTTTGAGGAAGCCCATCATCGGAATATACAAGCCAAGTTCTATAATGAAAATTCCCACTAGTATATGAAAGTGATAACTCAAGAGACTCTCTATATGAAGATCATGGTGCTACTCTGAAGCACAAGTGTGGTAAAAGGATAGTAACATTGTCCCTTCTCTCTTTTCTCTCATTTTTTAAATTTTTTTCTATTTTTTTCTCTTTTTTTGGTGGGCTTCTTTGGCCTCTTTTTTTATTTGGGCTTCTTTGGCCTCTTTTATTTTGATAACCTCACCTGGGACAATGTTCTAATAATGATGATCATCACACTTTTATTTACTTACAACTCAATACTACAACAAAGATATGACTCTATATGAATGCCTCCGGCGGTGTACTGGGATGTGCAATGATCTAGCGTACCAATAACATCAAAAAACGGACAAGCCATGAAAACATCATGCTAGCTAGCTTACGATCATGCAAAGAAATATGACAATAAATGCTCAAGTCATGTATATGATGATGATGGAAGTTGCATGGCAATATATCTCGGAATGGCTATGGAAATGCCATGATAGGTAGGTATGATGGCTGTTTTGAGGAAGATATAAGGAGGCTTATGTGTGACAGAGCGTATCATATCACGGGGTTTGGATGCACCGGCGAAGTTTGCACCAACTCTCGAGGTCAGAAAGGGCAATGCACGGTACCGAAGAGGCTAGCAATGATGGAAGGGTGAGAGTGCGTATAATCCATGGACTCAACATTAGTCATAAAGAACTCACATACTTATAGCAAAAATCTATTAGTCATCGAAACAAAGTACAACATGCATGCTCCTAGGGGGATAGATTGGTAGAAAAAGACCATCGCTCGTCCCCGACCGCCACTCATAAGGAAGACAATCAATAAATACCTCATGCTCCGACTTCATCACATAATGGTTCACCATACGTGCATGCTACGGGAATCACAAACTTCAACACAAGTATTTATGCAATCCACAACTACCCACTAGCATGACTCTAATATCACCATATTTATATCGCAAAACTATTGGAAGGAATCAAACATATCATATTCAGTGATCTACAAGTTTTATGTAGGATTTTATGACTAACCATGTGAATGACCAATTCCTGTCAACTCTCTAAATAGATATAAGTGAAGCAAGAGGGTTTAATTCTTTCCACAAAAGATATGCCCACGCTCTAACAAATATAAGTGAAGCAAAAGAGAATTCTACAAATGGTGGTTTTCCGTGTGAAGAGAAACAGGCAATCCAAACTTCAAATGATATAAGTGAAGCACATGAAGCATTCTATAAAGCCATACTCAAAGAATATAAGTGAAGTGCAATGAGCATTATATAAATCAACCAATGACTATCTCATACCAGCATGGTGCATAAAATAAAAATGAAAACTAAATGCAAAAGATGCTCCAAGATTTGCACATATCGCATCAACGAAACGAATCCGAAAACATACCGACACTTGTTGAAGAAAGATGGGATGCTTTCCGGGGCATCCCCAAGCTTAGACGCTTCAGTCTCCTTGAATATTTACTTGGGGTGCCTTGGGAATACCCAAGCTTGAGCTCTTGCCTATCCTCATATCGATACATCCTCGATCTTCGAACACTTCATCCACACAAAACTCAACCAAAAGCTCGGTAAGATCCGTTAGTATAATAAAGCAAATCACTACTCTAAGTACTGTTGCAAACCAATTCATATTTTTTTTGCATTATAGATACTGTAATATAACTTTTCCATGGCTTAATACACAGATATAAATTGATAGTTTCATCAAAACAAGCAAACTATGCATCAAAACAGAATCTGTCTAAAACAGAACAATCTGTAGTAATCTGAACATTCACCATACTTCTGGTACTCCATAAATTCTACCAAAATTAGGAAAAATAAAGAATTTTAATATAAAGACATTTCAAAAAGTTTCAAAACCATTTGACGTTCCCATAAAAAATGTAAAATCGCGCACTACAGCCAAAGTTTCTGTCCTGCACCGTACAAACCAAAAAACATTGTAAACATCCTAAAGGCAAACCTTGGCACATTATTTTTATAATACAATGGAATTGTAAAAGGGGATAATTATTTTTGTTGAAAATTTGATGTAATCAAGATTCACAAAGTTTCCGTGAGCATGAACAAAGTTCAAGGCTAGTTCCCACTTTAACAATGCTCATCTTTCTCACTTTCGCTTTTCTTTTTGAAAAAGTTTTAGGTTCCCCTCTTTATTTTTTTGTTTTTAAACTATATAAAAGCACTCAATAGAAATAAATGACTCTCTAAAACTTCCGGGTTGTCTCCCTGGCAGCGCTATCTTTAAAGCCATTAAGCTAGGCATATAGTGCTCAAGTAATGGATCCACCCGGATCCCAAGGTATATCAAAGCCAATTTTAATTAACAATGATTTGTAATTAAGTAGTGAGCACAAAGTAACATATATCATGTAATGACAAAGTCTAACTCTCTTCCTATGCATCGACATGTCATAAAAGAACAATTCATGCACACAAAATAAAGGCCAATGCATAGTATAAACAGTTTCTTGCAATTTTATCATATTGGAAACATGGAGAGGCGGAGATGTAGTTCCTCTCTCATAATAATTTCAAGTAGGAGCAGCAAGCACATGCATATTATATCTATTAAAATCATCATGTGTATTAGTGAAACGCAACCCATCAATATAATCCTTAATAAGTGCAAACTTCTTCGATATAGTGTAGTCGGGAGAATTCAAAAAGATAATAGGACTATCATGCGTGGGTGCAATAGCAACAATTTCATGTTTAACTTAAGGAACTATAGCAAGTTCATCTCCATAAGCATAATTCATATTGGCATCTTGGCTACAAGCATAGAAAGCATCATCAAAAAGGGATATTTCAAAAGAATCAACGGGATCATAACAGTCATCATCGCAATCATCCTTCGATAAGCACGAAGGGAAATTAAACAATGTATGAGTTGAAGAGTTACTCTCATTAGAAGGTGGGCACGGGTAGCTAATCCGCTCTTCCTCCTTTTGTTCTTCACTCTCCTCTTCATCTTTTCATCCAATGAGCTCACAGTTTCATCAATTTCTTCTTCCATAGACTCCTGCAAAATATTATTCTCTTCTTGGATAGCGGAGGAGTCCTCAATATATGGTTTAACATAGGCATTAGAAGCATAATTATCACAACAATATTTAAGTATGGCAAAATTTTCAGATTTGTAAAGAATAGCATCATACTTTTCAATCAAAGAAGCAATTTCATCAGCACCCTTAAAAGCAACAAATTCTTCAATTTGTTGAACATCATAGTAATTATAAACACCCTTAGCATACGAAGATACGATTCCATTATCACTAAACTCACATTGGTAGAGAAGGTGTTTCTTAGGGTTTTCAGAACAACAAGTAACATAATATATTTCACATAAATTCCAAGCATAGCATTGCAAACGATGAATTTGATCCAGTAAAAGTTTCCCTTTTTGAGATAAGAGGTGTCGCACATAACAAGCATGCTCATATAAAGATTTTCCCTCAACTAAGCTAGTTGGGGTTTCAGCACGAGCACACAGGGATCGAAGATGATCCAAGT
Organism: Triticum dicoccoides; assembly: GCF_002162155.2. Lineage (NCBI taxonomy): Eukaryota > Viridiplantae > Streptophyta > Magnoliopsida > Poales > Poaceae > Triticum > Triticum dicoccoides. Next base: position 150,353,156 of record NC_041383.1, on the reverse strand, counting down.
AAAAAGCTTCAGGAGTGTGATAGATTTTGAGTGGTTCTTCAACCTTTAGTTCAGTAGGTAAAACTATTTTTTGGTATTCTGCGTTTCCTACCCATAACTAAAGATAGAAAACAACTAAGAACAACAAATAAAAATTACTTAGTGATAAAACAAACAAGCACACACAAGAATATTCACCCCACGCTATTGCTCCCCGGCAACGGCGCCAGAAAAAGGTCTTGATAACCCACAAGTATAGGGGATCAATTGTAGCCTCTTTCGATAAGTAAGAGTGTTGAACCCAACAAGGAGCTAAAGGTAGGACAAATATTCCCTCAAGTTTCTATCGACCACCGATACAACTCTACACACGCTTAACTTTCGCTTTACCTAGAACAAGTATGAAACTAGAAGTACTTTGTAGGTGTTGTTGGATAGGTTTGCAAGATAATAAGAGCGCTTAAATAAAAAGTAGGGGTTGTTTAGATAAAGACACAACTAAATTAGTTTTAGTAAAGAGCTTGTTGTCACGAGAAAGTTATTTGTCCCTAGGCAATCAATAACTAGACCGGTAATCATTATTGCAATTTTATATGAGGAAGAGGCATAAGCTCTTGGATCATATGCACTTATGATTGGAACTTTAGCAAGAATACGCAACTACTAAAGATCATTAAGGTAAAACCCAACCATAGGCCATAGCATTAAAGCATCAAGTCCTCTTTATCCCATACGCAACAACCCCCTTACTCGGGTTTGTGTTTCAGTCACTCACGCAACCCACTATAAGCGAATCATGAACGTATTGCAACACCCTACAGTGGGAATCTGTCAGGACTGGTTTTTCGGGATATAATTTCCCAGAAAATGGCCCTTGTGCTCATCAGCCCCAGGATTACTGTTAGCTGATGAGGCACCAACTTGATACAGAAATTCCAAGCAAAGTACATAATATGTAGTACAAGACCATTCTGGCCTACGCGTACAACAATTGGTTTTCTAGTGGCTGAAGGCGGAAGCGGTTTGCGGGTCACCAGCGTCTATGGGATTCCATTTCCGACAGGAACAACTGACCAGGATAACTCCTATCTTCGCGAGGCTGCTAACTCCATTGCGTGGGTACCGGGGCTATCATCACAACGCTCCTATCCATGCAAGATATCTGGCCAAGACAATAGCCAGGGACAAGCCAGTGAGTACTTTGATGTACTCGCAAACATTAAGAACACAAGTATAATATAGCCACTGATAATCATGCTTTGAAGTATTCTATGATTACTACGTCAGATATGAAATAAGGTTCATGATGCACACAAGCAAGTTATTCCCAACACACATGAATAATGCAATTAGAGAGTGGAAATAGAATGCCTCAGTCGGGCGTCTGAGCGACACCACAGAAAGGGCTCATAAGTGAAATAAGTAACAAATATGCCGCAGTCGGGCGTCTGTGCGACGCCACATAAAGGGCTTATAAAGTAAATACATAACAAGCATGCCACAGTCGGGCGTCTGAGCGACACCACATAAAGGGCTTATAAGTAAATGGAATAAAGAGCATGCCACAGTCGGGCGTCTGAGCGACACCACATAAAGGGCTTATAAATGAATAAAATAACAAACATGCCACAGTGGGGCGTCTATGCGACACCACATAAAGGGGCTTATAAGTAAATGATCACAGTGAATATCCAGGAGGTAGAACCATCCCAGGGATACTCAATAATTCAAGTAACATAAATGGTTAGTCCATAATAATAATAATCATCATCATCATACGTCACAAGTCATGATCAATGTTCTGGTTTAGTAGTTTCTCCTCCGAAGACCGACACTTGACCCATCCCAGACTGTAGTCCTTAACCATGGACACGGCTATTCGAATAGGTTTAATATCTCTGCAGAGGGTGTACTCTTTACCCACGAGTAACGGATTCCTTTAGTCCATCGGGACTAATTCCGTCTATGGTCTTTTAATTGAAAACACACCTAACCGCACACACCAGCCAAACTCACCGGTGTCTGGAATCACCCTTGACACCTGTTAAGAAAAACTCTAAGTGGGGAGGCTACAACCTCGACTTAGCATGGGATCACAAAATTTATACCTCGTGCAAACTGGGGGAGCTACACCCTTCGGCTACAACCGAAAACACCCATGCCCCCGGACCAGGTGGCATACCTACCGGAGGCCTCCGGTATCTTCCACCATGGCCTCTCTGTATGGTGTGTGCTAGGAAAGGGGTTGACAACTTACTGAACCGTACCCTACCTGTGGCAGGGACAAGTGGTAGTACGAAACAAGTATGGGGGTTACCGGAAGAAGACTCGATCTATGGTCGACTCAGGAGGTTTAAGTATTTCCTGCATGGTTAGCTCAAGAATAATATTTCACATCCATCAGATACAACCACCACTCATCATACCTCCCCCTGCCTCACCGGTCATAACCGTCTCGACGAGGGACAAGCTCGTGTCTACCCAAGACAGAGACTTTCCCGGATCCTTCCCGGTAGGCATGAGAGGCATATGAGGGTGATTGCTATCACGAGTAGATCCATTTCCAACAGCAAGAATTTCCATTATGCACTCAAAGCGTATGATCATATCGTCACATAAAAATAACTAATGCTTCAGGTCGAGGTGGGGTTATAACCGTATCAAACAACCCACAAAATATTATGCCAGGGTTCAGAATGCTTGCCTTCAAGTTGTGGAGAGGCAGGGTGCATTCGAAAACTTTGAAAGTTTTCTTCTCTCTCCGACAAATCCTATTTTAAATTAACACATAGTTTAAAAACAGTACAAAAAAGTTGCTTGGAAAATTTTGAAATAAACATGAAAATAAACTAGACAATATTTGGGAAACAACAGAAAAAAATCAAGTCATTTGGATTTATATTTAAAAAGTTATAGTCAGTCAAAGTTTAGTCAAATTCTGTTTTAAAAATAAAACAGAAAAAGGAGAAAAACGTTTCGAAAACTGACCACGTCAAAGGCGTATTCCAGGTTTACGTCTCCACTTATCCAGCGTGGACCGCACGTGGGTCACTGACAGTGGGTCCAGCGGGCCCACTGGTCAGGTTTGACTGGTCTCCACTCCCTCCTCTTCCTCTGCCCGAGCGGAGGCGGGGCTCCGGCGATCGTCGCCGGCGAACGGTGGTTCCTCGCGGGGAGCTGAGGGCGGGGATGGATCCGCGGGTCTAGGGAGGTCCTCCCAGTGGTCGTTAGGTAGGTGGGGACGAAGGGAATCGCCGGCAGTGAGCTTCGCGGCGGAGATAGCTTCAGGCTGATTTGGGTTCCTGGCCAGGGTGGAGCTCCGTCATAGCTGGGGGTCTGGGCGGCTCCGCAAGATGAAGAGGAGTCGGGTGGTGGTGCTGGAAGGGTGGGGAGGCCCTGTTCATGACGGTGGGGACCAGAGGGCGGCGGCGGCCGAATCGGTCGGAGACAAGGAAGAAGGTCTCCCGCCGTTGCATGTTGGTCGTGGGGCGCGTTAGAGGGTTGGTACGAGGCTGCCTGAGGGGGCTCGAGCGAGGCCTGGGGCTATATATAGCCGAGGAAGGTCGGTTCCACGGCAGCCGGTGATAAGCTCACCGGCGAACCGCCATACTGTGCTGCAGGGCGACGTGGCGGTGGTTTGGGCTGGCCGGCGCATTCCGACGAGCCCCCTACTGCTCAAGGGGGCGAGCTGGCGCGCGTGGGTGGCTCGGGCGGCGCCGCCCACAGCAGGGCTGCTGTAGCCGGCCGCTTGCGGCCACGGCCGACCTGACGGCGGCCCTGTGGAGTGCCTGGGGTGGCTCTGCGGCGAGGGGAGGGTCGGGGCGTCGACTGGGAGAGGGGAAGGGCCAGGGCGAGCGCGGGGCGTCGACAGCGGGACGCGGCGACTCGCGTGCACGCACGTGCAAAACGCGCGCTCTGGGCGCGCCCAGTGCACGCACACAATGTGTTTGCCGAAATACCAGCGTGTGCTAGAGGGCATAGGGGAGGCTGGGGGTTAGCAGGCCTGGGTTAGGGTTAGCTAGGAACTTAGTAGACATGCCAGTATGTACAGGGAGGCAAGATCACAATGCAAAACAAAAATCATGCCAAAACTGGACATGCACACCAGGTGTTTGACAGAATGCCAATGGTATCTAGGAAATTCTTGGGGTGGCCCAAATCTCCAGATCAGAGTCTCTTTGGATGATACAGAGGGTGGTGAAGTTAGTTTGCCAAAAGCTCAAACTTGATAGTGTAAGTTTTGCCAAACTTCAGTTCTGGCCAGAAGAAAAAGGGCATTGATTCATGAACCAAAACTTGATAGTGTAAGTTTTGCCAAACTTGGTAGTCTTTCTAGCATTTGATCAATGAAAGGCAAAGGGTAATGATCTTTTTAGTAGCTTTTTTAATTTGCGGAAATCAATTACCATCCTATAACCTGTAATAATTCTTTGCGGGATCAACTCATCTTTATCATTAGGAACAACAGTAATACCTCCCTTCTTAGGGACACAATGGACAGGACTTACCCACTGACTATCAGCAACAGGATAAATTATACCTGCCTCAAGGAGCTTTAGTATTTCCTTTCTTACCACTTCTTTCATTTTAGGATTCAGCCATCGTTGGTGATCAATAACGGGTTTGGCGTCTTTCTCCAAATTTATTTTGTGTTGACATAGAGTGGGACTAATGCCCTTAAGATCATCAAGAGTATATCCAATAGCAGCACGATGCTTCTTCAGGGTTTTCAATAATTTTTCTTCATCCTTCTCTGAAAGGTTAACACTAATAATAACAGGATATATCTTCTTTTCATCAAGATAAGCATATTTAAGAGTATCAGGCAATGGTTTAAGCTCAAACACGGGATCACCCTTGGGTGGAGGAGGATTCCCAAGGATTTCAATAGGAAAATTGTGTTTCAGAATAGGTCCCTGTTTAAAGAATACTTCATCTATTTCCCTTCTTTCATTCATAAACATATCATTTTCATGGTCTAGCAAATATTGTTCTAAAGGATCACTAGGAGGCACGGTAATAGAAGCAAGACCAATAATTTCATCCTTACTAGGCAATTCTTCATCACGGGGTTGTCTATGAAATTTAGAAAAATTAAACTCATGAGACATATCATCCAAATCAATAGTAACAACATCCTTTTTGCAGTCTATCCTAGCATTGACAGTATTCAAGAAGGGCCTACCAAATATAATGGGACAAAAGCTATCTTGTGGGGAACCAAGAACAAGAAAATCAGAAGGATATTTAACTTTCCCACACAAGACTTCAACATCTCTAACAATCCCATTCGGTGAAATAGTATCTCGATTGGCAAGCTTAATGGTAACATCGATATCTTCTAACTCAGCGGGTGCAATATCATGCATAATTTCTTGATATAAAGAAATAGGTATTGCACTAGCACTAGCACCCATATCACACAAGCCATGATAACAATGATCTCCTATTTTAACAGAAATAGCAGGCATACCTACAACCGGTCTATGTTTATGTTTAGCACCAGGCTTAGCAATTCTAGCAGTTTCATCACAGAAATAAATAACATGCCCATCAATATTATCAGCCAAGAGATCTTTAACCATAGCAATATTAGGTTCAACTTTAACTTGCTCGGGAGGTGTATAAGTTCTAATATTACTTTTACGAACCACAGTTGAAGCTTTAGCATGATCCTTAATCCTAACAGGAAAAGGTGGTTTCTCAACATAACCAGTAGGAACAATAGGATCATTATAAGTGATAGTCTTTTCTTCAACTTTAATAAGTTCAACTATTATTACTTCTATGGGAGGATGATATTTAAACCACTTCTTCTTAGGGAGATCAACATGAGTAGCAAAGGATTCACAAAAAGAAGCTACTATCTCAGAGTCAAGTCCATATTTAGTGCTAAATTTACGAAAAACATCGGTATCCATAAAAGATTTAACACAATCAAACTTAGGTGTTATACCTGACTCCTTACCTTCATCGAGATCCCAATCTTCAGAGTTGCATTTAATTCTTTCCAATAAATCCCATTTGAATTCAATATTCTTCATCATAAAAGAACTAGTACAAGAAGTATCGAGCATGGAGCGATTATTGTCAGAAAGCCGAGCATAAATTTTTTGAATAATCATTTTTTTTGAGAGCTCATGATTGGGGCATGAATATAACATTGACTTAAGCCTCCCCCAAGCTTGAGCGATGCTTTCTCCTTCGCGAGGCTAGAAATTATATATAATTGGAATCACGATGAACAAGATACATAGGATAAAACTTCTGATGAAATTCCAATTTCAATCATTTCTAGTCCCATATGATCCCATATCATCACATAGCCTATACCATGTCAATGCATCTCCCTTCAAAGATAAAGAGAAGACCTTCTTCTTGATAACATCATCAGGCATACCTGCAAGCTTAAATAATCCACAAACTTCATCCACATAGATTAAGTGTAAATCGGGATGCAATATTCCATCTCCTGCAAAAGGATTAGCTAGCAGTTTCTCTATCATACCCGAAGGAATTTCAAAGTAAACATTTTCAGTAAGTTCAGTAGGTTGAGGAGCAACTATTTGCTCTACTGGTTGGGGTGAAGATACCCCGAACAAGCCCCTCAAAGGATTACTTTCCATAGTAACAGGTGACAGTAAATTTCGGCACACTATATAAATTTTTCCTTACCAAGTTCCACCTACCAAAGGCGCTTCACTCCCCGGCAACGACGCTAGAAAAGAGTCTTGATGACCCACGACTATAGGGGGTCTATCGTAGTCCTTTCGATAAGTAAGAGTGTTGAACCCAACGAGGAGCAGAAGGAAATGACAAGCGGTTTTCAGTAAGGTATTCTATTCAAGCACTGAAATTGTCGGTAACAGATAGTTTTGTGATAAGGTAATTTGTAACGGCTAACAAGTAATGAAAGTAAATAAGGTGCAGCAAGATGGCCCAATCCTTTTTGTAGCAAAGGACAAGCCTGGACAAACTCTTATATAGAGAAAAGCGCTCCCGAGGAGACATGGGAATTATCGTCAAGCTAGTTTTCATCACGCTCATATGATTCGCGTTCGGTACATTAATAATTTGATATGTGGGTGGACCGGTGCTTGGGTGTTGTCCTTACTTGGAAAAGCATCCCACTTATGATTAACTCCTATTGCAAGCATCCGCAACTACAAAAGAATTATTAAGGTAAACCTAACCATAGCATGAAACATATGGATCCAAATCAGCCCCTTACGAAGCAACGCATAAACTAGGGTTTAAACTTCTGTCACTCTAGCAACCCATCATCTACCTATTACTTCCCAATGCCTTCCTCTAGTCCCAAACAATGGTGAAGTGTCATGTAGTCGACATTCACATAACACCACTAGAGGAGAGACAACATACACCTCATCAAAATATCGAACTAATACCAAATTCACATGACTACTTATAGCAAGACTTCTCCCATGTCCTCAGGAACAAACGTAACTACTCACAAATCATATTCATGTTCACAATCAAAGGGGTATTAATGTGCATAAAGGATCTGAACATATGATCTTCCACCAAATAAACCAACTAGCATCAACTACAAGGAGTAATCAATACTACTAGCAACCCACAGGTACCAATCTGAGGCTTTGGGACAAAGATTGGATACAATAGATGAACTAGGGTTTGAGAGGAGATGGTGCTGGTGAAGATGTTGATGGAGGAACCCCCTCCCGATGAGAGGATCATTGGTGATGACGATGGCGATGATTTCCCCCTCTCAGAGGGAAGTTTCCCCGGCAGAACAGCTCCGCCGGATTGGTTCCGCCAAGGTTCCGCCTCGTGGCGGCGGAGTTTCTTCCCGAAAGCTTGCTTGTGATTTTTTATCGGACGAAAGACTTCATATAGCAGAAGATGGGCACCGGAGGCCTGCTAGGGGGCCCACGAGGCAGGGGGCGCGCCCAGGGGGTAGGGCGCCCCCCCCCCCTCGTGGCCAGGGTGTGGGCCTCCTCTGGTATTTTCTTCGCTCAGTATTTTTTATTATTTCCAAAAATGACTTCCGTGGAGTTTCAGGACTTTTGGAGTTGTGCAGAATAGGTCTCTAATATTTGCTCCTTTTCCAGCTCAGAATTCCAGCTGCCGGCATTCTCCCTCTTTATGTAAACCTTGTAAAATAAGAGAGAATAGGCATAAGTATTGTGACATAATATGTAATAACAGCCCATAATGCAATAAACTAGATCGTTGATGGCGCGCGTTGCCGCACCCGTCCATTTTGATTGTTGTTTGATTGAGTTAGAAATTTATGTAAAACATGTAGCTCCTGTTTATTATGAAATGAGAGGGTGCAGACTGGAAGTTCCATCTAGTCTCCACTGGTTTGATTTTGGGCCTTATTTGTTTGCATTGGACATGGACCCCAGCACAAACCTTAATAGCGCATGTTGTCTCCTTAGTTCATCCAATAAAACGGTGCGTATATATATTTAGGATTAAATTGACAAGAGGAAAAATTAAATAGGCGTTACAGGAAGACAATTTTCTGCATTACCTTCGGCATATTTGTGATAAAAATATGTAGTTTTGCATGCAAATAAAACTAAGGAATCAAATATATATAGTTAGAATTTTGTCTAAGTGAAAATATAAGCATCAGACCAAATTAATTTTCCTCCAAAAGCACCTAATTTTGCTATACAATGATATTGTACAGAGTAATTATAGCGCATTGCTGCGCCCACCCATCTTAAAGATATCTTAACAAAAGAATGGTAGAAATATTGAGAAATTTTTGTACTATCTGTAACCAGCACAACTTTGTTCTATCTTCAACATAATATTTATATCTTCGCAAATTCCATACATCTAATTTAAGATAATAGTGCCAGTACAATAGTAAGGCATGATATGTACAAAATCTGGCTAAACTCATGCCACACAAAAATACTCTTCCAACAAAGTCCACATAGTGACGGTAACTAAGGAATATAGTACTTGTACATGTACATGCTGGTGTAGTTAATCGACATTTTGTATTGACGCAAGCTGTAGCAGCAGGAATAGCACACCACACATGGGAATAATGGTTAGGCAGGGAAAATAGAGCAGTAATTCGTATTCAACAGACAAACAAACCGTTACGGTCGCAACTTGTTTTGCGGCATCCGTGAATTTAAACAAAAATGAGCCGTGACATAAGAATGCTAGGCACATGGAGATGTAATTGAAAAAAACATGTGCACAGAATCACAATGTTCCACTTTGAGGAGGGTAAGAATGAAACAATCATAAAGTAAATACAGTATGATTTCACATCGCACATTGCGATTTGGGGTGCCAAATTATACAATTATCTTTGGCATCAGGCTGCCAGTGCTTGGGCATTAACCGGTCTGTCCTGATGGCCTCATTGTCATCCTTGTTGTGTATTCGTAGCCAGCAGCATTCTCGAATAAATGGCCACAAAAGTGGAAGCAATAGTTGAAACGGAAGTTATTTAAAATATATGATTGAGGAAATAACTATGTGAAGACGACCCTTGACAAAGCTAATAGTTCAAGAAAATGAAGAAAGAAACGAAATTTACTTGAATTTCATATTTAAGTTTCTGTAGCATTTCCATGGAATGGTGTCCTCTCAAAGTCACAAGCTCGTCTCATAATGATTGTGATAAAGATCCACCGAGGCTCCACTGAGCAGAAATAGAACACATCGCTTAGAAATGTTACTGGCTTTGACTGAATAGTGGCAAGATTTCATTGAGACCAAGTGAGGGTTACTCATATGTCACTAATCAATACAAATTGACTGAACTATTATTTGTTTCCCAAATGATACAGTGTTGAAATAATTTATGTACGTTCCTTATCTTAAAGGACTAAGTTCTCATCCCTTTCATCATAGAAATAGCTTTCACGGAGCTCAAAGCCTTAGGAGAGAAAATAAAGAGAAGTCATGTTCTTAGGTCAACAAAACAAACTATGTCTGCGTAATTCTGTAGAACTTCGGCACTAATCCTTTTGAAAATATTGTACCTTGTTAGAGCTGACACCATGCATATGAGCATGTAAAATCCTAGAATACAGGTTCTGCTACGTTTGCATTCAATGTATTACATACTTCCCGTAAAGAAGAAATGAACCACCAAAAGAAAAATAAACACAATACACCATACATATAAGCATGTAAAAAATTCGCGTTGTATTTTGTGGTATGGAGAAGTCAGGAAAATGATATACTCAAAAATAATTAAAGAGACAAGATCGAATGAAATAGACTTACAAATAGTACCAATTCTTCAGATTAACTGGAACGGATAAATAGCATTTTGTCAAAAGTACTTGCAGCAATTGAGACAAGAGCGCACAATGCAGAAAACGTAGTCTATTCAAATGGGGTGTATTATTACAATATTAGCAGATCTTCTCATAATTTTGTGAAAACATGCTTCTCTTCCTTAGGTTCCAGAATTTCGGCATCACTTTAAGTGCAGATCAGTGCTTCTTTGCCATCTGAATAAATAGTAATTCTCCACCTACCAACAATGGATTGATGAAATAAGTGACCCTATCAAATACAAAAAAAATCTCTTGCGGGTCATTTCTGGCTTGCTACTCACTTGTTTAATCAATGTGTTGCACAACTATTACTTTGTCGGGAAGCAAAATGCTTTGAACCCAGTCATTATCCTCCAATCCCAAAGGCACTGAGCAGATGATTTTTTAATTAGTAGTCTAATCTAAAGCAATTAAATTGGCAAGACATGCAGAACAACCTAGCTGATTATGTTTTACCTCTTCATATCATGGTCAAACAGCAACCTCATCTCCATCTCTTCGGATGATTAGTGGCAGGGAAATGACAAAAACAATGATGTCCGATCTGCACAAAAAGGTAAAAATTAGGTTCAACATAATGGTGCTCACGGGAGGAAGGGGCGGCAGGGAGGCTAGACGTGGTTACCTTCCAACGGACCGTAGCGGAACCATGGACCGCGCACTCGTAACCCAACCTAAAGGCCGCGGCATCGTTGCTGAGTATCCAGCGGATGAGGCGCCGGCCATCATCGATAGCGTCCCCCCATTTCCAATTCGCAGGCGAACGACCGCGTCGGCTGGATCGGCCGGCCCCCGATTCACCCTCATCACGCGCGGCCGCCGGATCTTCTCGCTGGCCAGGCCGTTCGTCGCGTCGGCCAGAATCCAGCGCGCGGTGGCCATGGGAGTCGTCCCTCCAGCATCGATCAGATCAGAACCCAGAGCGGTCGCGAGAAGCCGCCACGTGACCTTGCGAACCAAAAGAAGGGGTTGCGATAGCCGCAGGATAGTAGGCCATTAAACCCGATTTAACGACAGAGGCCCAAAAAAGTCCCCGGAGCAGCGGCCCAGAATGGTTGGGGCTCAATTGCAGCGAACGAAGCGAGCGTACATGCGATCCAGGGCCAATCCGACGGGCGAAAACGGCAAAAAAGTGAGGATCGGACGGCTGTGCATGTTGATGGCCTGGGAGGGCTCCAAAGGTGCACAGTTATAATGTATTAAAATATCAATATAAAAGCATGATGCAAAATGGACGTATCATTCAACGCACGAGTGGTTGAGCTTTTCTTTGACCAGACACGAGCAAGAGCATTGTCGGCAGTCTTGTTCAAGATGTTCGTGGCAATAAACTCATCCAACACTTCACTTGAGGTTAAGGTGTGAAAGTCCGACCTTTGACGGAACACGGAAGACATGGCCTTGTTGAATGTCATGTTGGCCTTGAGAAACTTGTGCTTGATCCAATTTTCATCTGTATCCTTGCTTCCATGGTATTGGAGAGCAACTGCAAGAGTTGTCACCCTCCTGTAGAGATCACGCGGATCCTCATCTTCTAGCATCACGAATTCATCGGCATCATCAAGGACCACTTCAAAGTTGGATTGTTGTATGCTTGAGTTCCCCTTGTACAAAGATATGATGTGTTCCCAGCAATCCTTTGCACGAGTGAAGGGGCGCAAATGAGATAGATCCTCGGGAGGAACCGCGGTTGAAGAATGAACAAGGCAGAGTGATTGTATTGATTGTCCGCCTCTTCTCTTGGGGTGAAGTTGTTTGGATTATGCGGGTAGAAGCCTTTCTCGATGATTCTCCAAAGATTTGTTGACCTGTGATTCAAATGAGACCTGATGCGAAAAACCCAATTAGCAAAATCACCCTTAACAAGCTTAGGAGGAGGACCAAGATTATTAATGCGAGGTGTAGGGAACGGTCCTCCATAGACTGGGGGAGGGGGAACCGAGGCAAAGGTTCCCGTCCCATTCTTGTCATGAGTGGAAGAAACATGAGTACCATTAGCCGCTTCCTTAGCGGAATTGGCCTCCGACTCTGATGTGGTAGGATTAACAACAAGCAAATGATTGGGTGAAGCTTTCAACCCCTCAAGCAGTTCGTTAAGCATGGACTTGACTTCGGTCGTCATAGACGTCTTAAGTGAAGCCATGGCTTCATTTAAGTTGTCTCGTGTAATCGAAGTCAACTCCACAGCCTCGAGCACTTCCTCCCCGATGTCAACCATACTCTTTGGGTGGTGAAACCTTTAATAAAGAGACGAGGCTCTGATACCAAGTGAAAGGATTGATATGGCTGACTAGAGGGGGGTGAATAGGTAACTACCATTGAGGGAGTCCTGGACTAGGGGGTGTCCGGATAGCCGAACTATCATCATCGGCCGGACTCCAAGACTATGAAGATACAAGATTGAAGACTTCGTCCCGTGTCCAGATGGGACTTTCCTTGGCGTGAAAGGCAAGCTTGGCGATACGGATAAGTAGATCTCCTACCATTGTAATCGACTCTGTGTAACCCTAGCCCTCTCCGGTGTCTATATAAACCGGAGGGGTTTAGTCCGTAGGACAACATAACAACAACAATCATACCATAGGCTAGCTTCTAGGGTTTAGCCTCCTTGATCTCGTGGTAGATCAACTCTTGTACTACCCATATCATCAATATCAATCAAGCAGGAGTAGGGTTTTACCTCCATCGAGAGGGCCCGAACCTGGGTAAAAACATCGTGTCCCTTGTCTCCTGTTACCATCCGCCTAGACGCATAGTTCGGGACCCCCTACCCGAGATCCGCCGGTTTTGACACCGACATTGGTGCTTTCATTAAGAGTTCCTCTGTGTCGTCACCGATAGGCTTGATGGCTCCTTCGATCGTCATCAGCAACGATGTGGTCCAGGGTGAGACTTTTCTCCCCGGACAGATCTTCGTATTCGACGGCTTTGCACTTCGGGCCAATTCGCTTGGCCATCTGGAGCAGATTGAAGTTACGCCCCTGGCCATCAGGTCAGATTTGGAAGTTTGAACTTCACGGCGGACGTCCGCGGAGACTTGATCATCGGTGGACTCGAGCCACAGCCGAGCGCGCCGCGCTGTCACGATGGGCATGATTTAGCTCTGCTGCCGGACAGTGCCCTGGAGGCCGCACACGAGTCCACTCCGACCCTTAATTCAGAGCCGACCGCGCAGACCGTGGATGGGTGGCTAGACACCGCCTCAGGGGCTGCAACCTCTACGGCGATGGAGCCGAATACTGACCTTGTCCCTTGTGAGGTCCGTGACTCCAAGGTGTCGGACTCCTCGCCGGACTCCGAACCTCCCACGCCCCCTCCAATGGAATCCGATTGGGCGCCTATCATGGAGTTCACCGCCACGGACATCTTTCAACACTCACCTTTTGGAGACATTCTGAATTCGCTAAAGCATCTCTCGCTATCAGGAGAGCCCTGGCCGGACTGCGGTCAGGACGGTTGAGATGCGGACGATGAAGAAATTCAAAGACCACCCACCACCCACTTTGTAGCCACTGTCGACGATCTAACCGACATGCTAGATTACGACTCCGAAGACATCAACGGTATGGACGACGATGCCAGAGACGACCAAGAACCAGCGCCTACTGGGCACTGGAAGGCCACCTCGTCATACGACGTATACATGGTGGATACACCAAAAGGAAGCGATAACGAGGACCAACGGGACGCGGCGAAGGATAACTCCCCTGAAAAACAACCAAAGCGATGACGCAAGCGCCGCCCGAAGTTCCGCCCCGATAACAACAGCACCTATACCGACCCAACCATAGAGCAGGGTGAACAGGTGGACGGACATGCCACCAAGCAACCATCCGAACAGGATGAATTGGATGAGCAACCCATCTCCGGCGAAAATAACAGTCCAGACGATCTCACGCCGGACACACCACGGGAACATAAAAACCTTCTCAAAAGGCTCATCGCCACTGCAAGAAGTCTGAAGAAGCAGAAGCAGAAGCTCAAAACAGCGGAAGATGTACTCAGAAAAAGATGGAGCAAAGTACTCAAGACCGCAGATAAATACGGCAATAGCCACCAAGCGAAGAGCTACCCAAAGCGCAAACTGCTACCAGAATTTGACGAGGAGGCAGTAGAGCCCCCATAGACGACCAGATGACAGGCCAAGAGCGGCAAGCGGCGCCGCACACAAACCGACACACGATCCACATAAGGATCCTCGCAGAAAGGATGGCCCAGTCAGGTCCATCTATGGGCCAAAAAAGGCTCCAGGAAGCAGCACAACACGCCTAGTGTTCGAAGATAACAGCACGCCTAAATACAGGGGCGCCGCACACCCACTATGTTTCACCGATGAGGTGCTGGACCATGAATTTCCAGCGGGATTCAATCCCGTAAACATAGAGGCATACGACGGAACAACAGACCCCGGAGTCTGGATCGAGGATTACATCCTACATATACATATGGCTAGAGGAGATGATCTCCATGCCATAAAATACCTACCCCTCAAGCTCAAAGGACCAGCTCGGCATTGGCTCAAAAGCCTCCCAGAGAATACCGTTGGAAGTTGGGAGGAGCTCGAGGATGTGTTTCAAACAAATTTTCAGGGGACTTATGTCCGCCCTCCGGATGCAGACGATTTAAGTCACATAACTCAAGAACCCGGAGAGTCAGCACGCAAATTCTGGAACAGGTTCCTCACCAAAAAGAACCAAATAGTCGACTGTCCGGACGCCGAGGCCTTAGCAACCTTCAAGCATAACGTCCGAGACGAATGGCTCGCCAGACACCTCGGCCAGGAAAAACCAAGAACAATGGCCGCGCTAACAAGCCTCATGACCTGCTTTTGCGCGGGGGAAGATAGCTGGCTAGAAAGATGCAGCACCAGCGACCCGAGTACATCCGAAGTCAGGGATGGAAATGGGAAATCACGACGCAGAAAAGATCAGCGCCAGAATAAGGAAAATGGCCCAAAGAACACGGCAGTTAATGCCGGATTCAAAATCTCTCGGCCGAACAACAAAGCACTGCCTCTTAAGGATAACAGTGATGAGCTATCCAACCTAAACAAAATCTTGGATAGGATATGCCAAATTCACAGTACCCCCGAGAAGCCTGCAAACCATACCCACAGAGATTGTTGGGTCTTCAAGCAGTCCGGCCGACTTAACGCCGAACACAAGGGGCTCGACACACCAAGCGAGGACGACGACGAACCCCACAGGAAGAGCGCAGGAAAACAAAAGAACTTCCCACAAGAAGTCAAAACAGTAAATTCACTTCAAGTGACAACAAGGAAAAATACGGCGGCACCTACCAAATCATACGCCGCACGGTCCACCCCAGCGGAATCAAGAGATTGGATGTCAAAACCAATTACTTTCGACCATCTAGACTACTCCAGAAGTATTCGAAACGCAGGATGGACTGCTTTGATATTGGATCCTATAATCAACGGACTGCAATTTACACAAGTCCTAATGGATGGCGGTGGTGATTTAAACCTGCTATATCCGGACACAATCCGCATAATGGGGATAGACCCTACCAAAATTCGCAATAGCAACACTTCCTTCAAAGGAGCGACGCTAGGCCCTCACTCCAATTGCACGGGCTCCTTACTACTAGAATTTGTGTTCGGGTCATCCGACAATTTCCGTCGCGAAAAGCTAATCTTCCATATCGCCCCATTTAGAAGTTGCCATCAAGCACTATTGGGACGTGAAGCTTTCGCCCGCTTTAACGCAATACCGCATTACGCATCTCTTACGCTTAAAATGCCCGGTCCACGTGGCATCATCTCATTAAGAGGTAACCCCGAGTGTTTTTCAACCACGGAAGAACGCGAGACTGCCTTGACAGCCACATGCTAGTCCGGCCTCGCTAGTAACAGCCCCTAAAAAATAGGTCATTCAAAGACCCCGGACACGGTTAGGCGAGCCCGGCATAAATAAACTAGGGGCTTCCTAGCCGCATACCCCTTTACAAGGGGCTGTGCACATGAACAATGAGAGCAAATAAAAGCTCAAACTCATTCATTTCTTCATACTTTGTTATGCATACATTTTTTTGCACGATACCTTTCCAAACTAAGTTCTTCTCTTTTACAGATGAACAGCGTGCTACACCCGTCCAGGATACAGCACAACGGAGACACGGGCGCAGACGTGCAGCAGGGACCCGTTGAAAGGATTCTCTTCAGATTAAGACCCTGCGTAAACCTTTCTTACTGTCTTTTGTTGATACACATCCCCCAATTTCTTACCATAACTGAGGAGGAGGCTGACGTTTTGGCATCGGCTGCGTCAGAAGTTCTTGCCCGTACCTGGACACTAGGGGCTTAGGGCATTGTTCTGCCCGTTATCATAAAGACCGAACACCTCAGGGAGTGTTCGGCGTCTCGAGTTAGGCCTTATATGCATCAGCTCCGAATCATGTCTTTGGTCAAATGTTGGGTTTGCCCAGCTCCTGTGTTTTGCTGCCTTACGTTCCGTATCATTGGCTAACGCGGCACCAGGAGAACTACTGCGATTGTGCCCCGGTTCGGCCAGGCGAGCACCTCAGTAGAGAAAGCCGAAAACTGACTGTCATGATATAGCGAGAGACTGGTCAACCACTCGATCGACTACCGGAATGTCTAGAATTCCTTCGCTTTGATGAAGGGCCGTTTTCCGGTCAGGCACATACGCGCCCCGAATTCGGGAGGCGCGGTGCCCCTGGGGGCTATATCGTGGCCCCACCCTCGAACTCCTATGGCTAAGTGAAAGTGATAAAGCATTATAGTCGGGTTGCCTAGTTTGCTACGCTACCACCTCCTTCACAGGACCAAGACGTTGGATTAAGTGTGAAAACGCGCTTTTTTTTTTGCAAACACCCCCGCACTATGTGCGTGGGGGCTGAAGCCGAAGACTGCCATCTTTCAGGTTATATATACATATACATTAACGGCCGCACAGGAGATATTTCAATACTTGAACGCACAAGTATAAAAGCGGTTATATTATAAATATGGTTTCACCAATCATACATATCATTTGAACATAACATCTTTGAGCACTGCGACTCTATTAAACGAGCGCCCTGCAGGACTTCCCCAAAATAGTGCTCGGCGGGTAACCGGTTCTCGTCCGGACTCCGGGTTGCAACATCGATGGCATTCATCTCCGTCCAGTATGTCTTCACACAGGCGAGAGCCATCCGAGCACCCTCTATGCATGCCGACCGCTTCATCGCCTTAATATGCGGCACCGCCCCAAGGAATTGCTGCAACAAGTCAAAATAACTCTTCGGCTCGGGCCTTTCCGGCCACAGATGAGCCACGACATCCTTCATGGCAAATCCGGATAACCTATTCAGCTCAGCCCACTCAGCCAACTGATCGGTTAACGGAAGCGAACGATCCGGACTATAGAATTGAGACCAAAAGAGCTCTTCCATTTCGTGGTCCTTTTGGCTCCGGAAGTGCACGACTGTGTCTGCCGCACTCGCTACCAAATTCAGATAAGGATCCTTCGCACCCCACAGCTGGCCTAACTGAGCATACTTCTGATCCGTGAACCTCCTACGCAGCAGGAAGGGCTTTCCATCCGCAATGTCTCCGGCCTGACGCAGCTCCTCCTTTATAGCCCTCATTGCAGAACGGGCATCCTTGGCTTCGGCGGTGGCCTTTTTCAGGTCCTCTTGCTCCGCTCGGCGTTCCTTTACAAGAACATCATAGCGGTCGGTAACATCCTGCAGCTTCAAGGCCATTTCGGCCATCTCCTCCCTACTTCGGCAGTGAGCAGCCTTTTCGGCTTTTAGCTCTTCGGCCGCCTTCGAGGCAACCGCATTACTCCTTCTGGCCTGCTCCTTGGCTTGAGCAAGCTCTGCCCGAAGGCTTTCCACGGCAGCGGCACCATCTGCATTAAGCATACATGTTGTAAGGAATGGGCGTCAGCTCCCTTACCAGGTGACCGCGATGAAACTACTCACCTTGCGACTCGTCAAGTCGCCTATTGACCAGCGCGATGTCCGCATCCGCAACATCCAGCTGCCGCTTCAGTTCGGCTACTCTGTCAGTCCGGCTGGCCACCGAACGCCCCGCCACCTGAATAGGAATGGCGACATATTAAAACTAAGATTTTGATCCTCGGCACGCTGTCACTTCTGACAACGCACCGAGTCTCAGGGGCCACTATCTATACAGGGCGCACTCTATGTGCAAAACTGTCACAAGGCATGTCATTTTTACATACCTCAAACCCCGCCAGTAAACTTCTGACGACATCATGCAACCCACTCTCAGCGGATGAAATTCTGTTAATCACCGTACTCATTAATGTACGGTGATCTTCTGAGATAGACGCCCTTTCGAGCAGATCCTTCAGCTCCCCCGGCCGTACACTAGTTGGTGCCGAACTCTACGGCCCTGCCGGACCCGGGGAGACCCTCCACGATGACACCTCAGGGTCGTCCGCCCTGCCTGACGGCGCGACAGATGGAGGCGTCTCGCTTTCCATCATCTCCGGACGAAGGTCCCCCGAAGATGAGCTCAGCTGAGAAGGGCGGAGATCCGAACTACAAGGTAGAAACGTCGGTTATCCTCAGAAATAAAAATAGGGATGTCCCTTATTGTAAAATTACCCTTTTCCTACTTACGGCTCGCTGGAGGGCTGATTTATTTGGGGAGACAGTGCGGCCGGGGCTTCCCCTGGCGCAGGACCCTCCGGTGAAGATTTCTTCCCCCGCATTGAGGCCTTGGCCTCCGGGTCTTCGGAAGCGGTCCTCTTCTCCCCCTGAAGGGAGGGATTCTTGATTCCCCCCTTGTTGAGAGCCTCCTTAGCAGAGGTGGTAGTTTCCCTGTTCCCCCCTTCTCCCTCCTCCGAAGGCGCAACCTCCAACATTTTGATTAGCATGGGATCCGGCGTGGTCTCAGGGAGGGGGGCCGGACACCGCATCAGTTTTGCTTGCGCTATCCATTCCTGTCCAAAGGATAGCTGGTTAAAAGGCAAATCTACGGTGAGTATATGAACGGAATGTCCAGGCACAGGGCTACTTACTCGAGTATCCGGGCGATTGCAGCTTAGGCCGGCGTCCTCGGTCAGGTCCGGACACATCTCTTGTGATCCGAAGAATAGTGTATACATCTCCACGGGTGTCGCACCCATGATGTGTTGGAGAGCTCGTGGTCCCTCCGGATTGAATTCCCATAGGCGGAGAGGGCGACGTTTGCAGGGCAGAAGGCGCCGGATCAGCATAACCTGCGTCACCACGACCAGATTGATCTCTCTCTCTTGGAGGTCTCGAATCCGGCCCTGCAACAGGGGTACGTCCTTGGACGGTCCCCAATCAAGCCCTTTGTTGACCCATGACGCCAACCACTATGGAGGACCCGGGCGGAAGGATGGGGGCGCCACCCATTTGCTGCCCCTGGGAGCAGTGATATAGAACCACTCCTGTTGCCATAAGCCGAGCTCCTTCTGGAAAGAGCCCTCGGGCCATGGAGCGTCGGCCCTCTTGCTTACCACCGCCCCACCGCACTCTGCTTGACGCCCCTCAATTATCTTCGGCTCCAGGTTGAAGGTTTTGAGCCACAAACCGAAGTGAGGGGTAGTGCGGAGGAAGCCTTCACAAACGATAATAAATGATGAGATATGGAGGATGGACTCCGGAGCCAAGTAATGGAACTCCAACCCATAGTAAAACATGAGCCCCCTCACGAAGGGATCCATCGGGAAGCCTAAATCCTGACGGAAGTGAGACACGAACACGACACTCTCGCCTGGCTCGGGAGTAGGAATGACTTGCCCTTGGGCAGGCAGCTATGCGAAATTTCATAGGTCAGGTACCTGGCTTCTCTCAGCTTCAGCACATCCTCTTCCGTGACGGAGGAGGGCATCCACCGGCCCTGTAGGTCGGAGCCGGACATTGTCGAAGGCTCAAAGCGCTCAAATCTGGAGCCCTGAAGTGTTGGAACTCGGGGTGAGGGACGGATTCGATTGAGGATTGTAGAAAAAGAACGAGCCTTGGTCTCATTATAAAGAGGGAGAATACCGAGAGCCGTCCTCGTGACCGTTTGGGACTCGCCTTCGATGGAGGGGGCGTGGCAGCGGGCGTGGTTGGGTTACCCACGTCCGTATTGATGGGAATCCCGGAATAAGGGGAACACAATCTCTGCTTTGACAAGACGTGCCAAGGAAACCGCTTCGCTAAATGCGCTGAGGTGGTATAATAAAATACGTAAAGGCTTGGTTGTGGTGTGACGTCATTCCGCAAAATACGTCAGCAGATTGAACTTGTGTAAATATTATTCTCTCTACGGTTGTATGTGGAATTTATTTTGCAGAGCCGGACACTATCCTGGTGTTCACAATCTTCTATGAATTATTCGGAAGGGGAACCCGCCTTGCACTGCCGAAGACAATATGCGCGCCGGACTCGTCGTCATTGAAGCCTGGTTCAGGGGCTACTGAGGGAGTCCTGGACTAGGGGGTGTCCGGATAGCCGAACTATCATCATCGGCCGGACTCCAAGACTATGAAGATACAAGATTGAAGACTTCGTCCCGTGTCCGGATGGGACTTTCCTTGGCGTGGAAGGCAAGCTTGGCGATACAGATATGTAGATCTCCTACCATTGTAACCGACTCTGTGTAACCCTAGCCCTCTCCGGTGTCTATATAAACCGGAGGGGTTTAGTCCGTAGGACAACATAACAACAACAATCATACCATAGGATAGCTTCTAGGGTTTAGCCTCCTTAATCTCGTGGTAGATCCACTCTTGTACTACCCATATCATCAATATCAATCAAGCAGGAGTAGGGTTTTACCTCCAACGAGAGGGCCCAAACCTAGGTAAAAACATCGTGTCCCTTGTCTCCTGTTACCATCCGCCTAGACGCACAGTTCGGGACCCCCTACCCGAGATCCGCCGGTTTTGAGACCGACAACCATTTTTTAGCTTTTCTTAACAAATTAGGTTTAGCACAAAGTAGGTTGTCTAGAAGTGCAACTAGGTTGGCAACCTATATGATGCTAACAATAACAACAACACAAGCAAGCAAGATATACAACACAAGTAAAGCTTGCACAAGGTAAAGGTAAGAGATAACCACAAGTGGAACCGGTGGAGACGAGGATGTGTTACCGAAGTTCCTTCCCTTTGAGGGGAAGTACATCTCTGTTGGAGCGGTGTGGAGGCACAATGCTCCCCAAGAAGCCACTAGGTCCACCGTATTCTCCTCACACCCTCACATATTCCAAGATGTCGTGATTCCACTAGTGGTGTCCTTGAAGGCGGCAACCGTACCTTTACAAACAAGGTTGGGGCTCTCTCCACAACCGAATTGGAGGCTCCCAATGATACCACGGAGCTTCACCATAATGAAATGTGGCTCCGAGGTGACCTCAACCGTCTAGAGTGCTGAAACACTCAAGAGTAACAAAATGCACACAAGAAAGTATGGGGGAATCAAATATCCTTTGGTGGAAGTGTAGATCTAGGTCTCCTCCTTCAATCCCTAGCAAATCAACAAGTTTGAGTGGCTAAGGAGAGATATCAGGCAAGAAAGCTTGAACGGAAATAATGGAGGAGAGAGAGAGGAAAGAGGTGGGGAGGTAGGTGGAAGAAACCCCGTTTATAAAGGGACCCCCATTTTCCAACCATTACAACAGTTTTTACACTGCAGCGGTACAACCTCTCATTACCCCGGTACAACCGGGATTCACGGGTAAGCTGTAGAACCCTAACAAGTGGTACAATCGATGGTAGGAGCGGTAGTACCAGTTACACGAAGCAACCGGACCAACCGCTCACCTACCGCCCAACAACCGCTCACAACAGAAGGGAATCACCCCTAGAGCGGTGGTTGAGCGGTAGAGCACCGGAACTACCGCCCAGCCCGAGTTACAGAGGTGACTAAGTCCGCAGCGGTAGAACCGCTCTGGCCACCGGTAGTACCGGTTTAGCATAGCATAACCAGAATAACTGGGCCACAACCGCCCAAGGACCGCACCACCACAGAACCAATTCCGGTGGTTGGGTGGTACATGGACAGTACAACCGCCCATGAAGCTCCCCCTAGGGTTTCCCAGAGCTGAGGCGGTGCCACCACCCGGGGGCAGCGGCACAACCACTGGGCGTACATGGGAGAGGCAACCCCAGGGTATCACACCTGGGGCAGTAGTTGTGCCGGTATAATTGGACACGCGGTACAACCGCCCAGAAGGGCAGTACAACCGCTAGAGAGGAAAAACCACTAGTTAGAAGGAGAAAGGAGACCTCTCTCAAATCGAACAGAAGGGAACGATGGGTGAAGAGAGATGTGTACGTGCATTGATTCACCCAAAAACCTTCCGATGTGGATTCCCTCTTAATAGTACGGGTTCCCTGCGACCAAAGAAATAATACGTAGAAAACTCCGTCTTCGACCTTTTCCGTCAGGAGGGAATGCCTAATCGTCTTGTACCCAAACATAGAGTACCTGAAGAACTTGGCACATGATTAAATCACAAAGAGAGTTTTCATCATCACCAAAACACAAAGACTGGAAATGCCCTACCAAATGTGTAGTCAAAGCAAAAGTACCGCGTCCAGAGGTACTATCGTATAACTTCCGCTCAAATACCGTTAAAGGATACATGGGCAACAGAAGCACCAAAACAAGTGGTAGTGGATGCGGTAGGAGGAAGCGGAAGTAACGCGCAAGTGGTACTACCACCCTACTACCATGCTACTGCCGCCAAATATCTCAGATCACAAAGAATCAATGGAGGTAGAGTAGTACTAGCGTGGAAGTACGACTCCGGCGGTACTACCGTTCTACTACCGCCCTACTTCCGTAAATAAAACATAGGCAACAGAAGCCTGAAAACAAGCGGTAGTATGAGCGGCAATAGCCTGCAGAAGTACTGCCCTACTTCCGCACTACTTCCGCTAATATATATGTTAATTATTTGACTATATGTTCATGTGGATGATGATGTCGTACTGCACATGTTGTTTGCAAAATGGCATGTTTGATCAAATGTGCGGAGCTGATAATTTGAAATGTCTAAATTTCAAGCAGTCGCACACTGTTTGAAATAACCAACTATGTGCGGTAATAAAAATGGAGCACACACCTATGACAAGTCAATCGTGTGTGATGTCGTAAACAAAGCCGGTGGGTGAAGTTTAGAAACCGTAAGAACTGACTTACACATCAGATGGTCATCATACACAAAACATGTGCAATAATCATGATCATATAGCATCAAACTTTGCAAACTACTTGTGACTAACAATGTTCCCACACATTATAAACAAGGAAATTGTGTTTGATCACTTGAGCTATCTCGAACGATTAGACAAAGGAAAATGTGTGTGATGAGTGGATCGATCGCATACACTTATTATTATTTTTTCTTCGACAAAGGGTGGATTTTATTAAATCAAAATGGAGGATCAAGAAGATACATAACACCATGAGCACACACCCGGCATCTGCATAGCTAGGATGCACACAACCAACAACAACTCACACAGACACGCTAAAATGTGCCGATAACTAGCAAAGTCATATTAGACCAATGCTATGTGTAGGCGAGAAAATAAAAACAATAAAGTGATTAGATCTATGATCAACAAACAACAGTAATGACTTTATCCGCACCAACCATCTCATGACACCACATGACGACTAGGTTCTTCAACAGCAACACTCTCAAGAAGGGAACGGCATTCAAGCGCCATCGTCACCGGATCCAACCGTATGGCCAGGATCTAGGATTTCACCTGAAGAATTATCCGAGCATATTCGAACAATGCCTTCAACAAGGTAACGATGTAAGAAAAACATCGCCATTGCAAGGTACAACCACTCGGGTCTGACCTAGGCTTTCGCCCCGGAGCTCGATACCGGGTGCTCAAGTAGCTCCACCATCAAAGTCTCTCATGTGTTGTCACCACCACTTTTCCGTGATTCGAGCAGTTACGTGCGATGCGACTGCCGCCACTACACAACCATCCCGTTGTGTCAAGTCTTCGTCCGTTTTGCATCTCACCGCTGAAGTCAACCACGAGATCAAGGGAGAAGAACCCTCCCGAAGACCTTCAGATGACCATCTACGTCGTGGAGCCACTAGTATAAAATGGCCCATTTGTCTCGGTTCTAGAGGCCCATTAGCCCCGGTTCTGGAACCGGGACTAAAGGGTCAGGACTAAAGCCCAAAACCTTTAGTGCTGGTTCCCTAATGAACCGGGACAGAAGGGGCTCCACATGGCTGCTGCGGGGAGCCTGGGCTGGAGGACCTTTAGTCCCAGTTGGTAACACCAACCGGGACCAAAAGGCATCCACACGTCAGCATTTGGCAAGAGTTGGGGTTTTTTTTTAAAGGGGGGCAGGGGTTAGGGGTTTTTGGAGGGTTAATTTAGGGGTTTCAGATTGTGTTAGCTAGCTAATAGAGAGAAGTGTCCTCTCTTTCTCCATGCTTGGTCGATGCTAGCTACTATACGTATAGAGAGAACTCTACACACTAGCTAGTAAGCAAATGAAGGAACCATTAAGTACACAAGATCGTCATGAACATATATAGAGAGAAGTGATCGACCTCTCTTTCTTCGAGAGATTGGTTGAACAACAAGTTTTCATATATCTATCCGGCGCTACTAGCTACATATATACAATATAAGATCTATTACAATCCCTAACATCTAATGTCAAATTCCACATGGTATTCTCTGGCTTTGTTTATGACGTGGTCAAGAAAGAATCCCGCCAATTCCTCTTGAATTGCTCGTATGCGATCATGTGGTAGGAGTTCATCCCGCATCAGCCGCATCTAATTTGAAGAAGGGGGTCAATACATGTATATGAATGAAACTCAACACAAATGATGGTAATAAAGTAAAATTGTGAATATTATTGCTTACGCACTTCATATTGTTTTTCAGAGTAGCCCCGCTTAGAGGTCGTCGCATTGTAGATGAACTCGCAAATGTAGTATCCACAAAAATCATTCCACGATTCCTGCCACAATCACTTTACGACAAAATGGAGTTCAATCAACTAATAATCAAGCATTATAAATGGTATTGATGAAACTAGAATCAATGGGAGATGTGCGGAACTAGCTATTAGTACTTACTTTCGGGTGTGTAAATCGCCGCTCCCTCGGCAGTGCCGGAAAAATTCCGGTGAACTCTTTCCAAACCCTGCCAGACAAAGAAAATAATTACTTGATATCAGGAAATGAACAAAGTTGCCGATATGGTGCGATAATGATCGATTGAACTTACTTCTGGAGCATTTCAGCCATGTCCGCATACTCCTCGGGATCTTTTCGTCTCGAGTCTAAGACGGTTACTAGTCCCCGCTCAAGCTTAATCTCTATTAGAATAAAGTGGAACCTGCACACGCATGCATAACTCATCAATTACATTACTATAACCTCGAGTAATAAGGGAAACCGAATATGCACAAGACAGTAACACTCACTGGAAGATGTAAGGAAAGAGTATTTTCTCTTTGTTTTGATTTTTAAGCAATGATTGTAGCAAGTTGTCCTCGGTTTCTGTGACATTCTTTTGAACCGTCCATTCATGTATGATATTTGGCTTAATGAACCCAATTTCATAGATTTGTGCTTTTCTGCATTCGACGATCTTCAATCTGCATAATATAGTGAGGATAATTATATATACATGCAATGAAAGAGTTGAGCTATATATAGAGACTTAATTACAGAAGTAGTACTTACAGATAGTAGCAAGTCACGAGTGTTTTGTCAAGGGCCTTTTGATTGTATAACTGGAATAACTCGTCAAATTCAATAGACAACTGATCCATTCCAATGAGGTCGTGCTCCTCTTTAATTCTCAGCGTCAAAGTACCCTTCACAGACTCGCTGCAGTTTTTCATGTACAATTCATGGGATCTTCGCATCATCGTTGTTAGAGGAGGAGGATAATCAGGTTTGACGAGAGGCTGCCCGTACCGGTATCTGAATTCGTCCACCTCCATTATTTCAAACTCTACATCATCGCTCAAGTAATCAGCAGGATCGGTACGGGCACCATCCCCGAATGATTAGCGACGATATCGCTAGACACCTTGAGCGGGGGGCATGATTGGTTCGCCTGTTCACCGAGCTGGGGAATTTTCCCCGCTTCTTCATTCTGCTAACCTTGCATCACTGCAACTACTTCCTGACCGCTCTGCTTCCTTATATGTCCTTTCAATAATGCGCTCATAGTTAGATTGCGGCGTAGGCAGTGGTGGTCGCTTCAGGCAATCGATAGTGCGCTTCGCTTTCACCGAATCTATCGTCTCCTTTGGAGGTGGAGGTTTCTTTGCAAAAAAGTCCCTCACTTGGGCACGAGAGATGTCCTCGTTTTCCTTCTTGGTCCTCTCATATGGTAACTTTTTCGGAGCCTTGAGAGATGGACCGTATCTGAATTGTCTCCCGCCTCTGCTTGTACTGCTAGCCGCTAGAGCGGCGGCGTCTCTCTTCCAACGTTGCTTACGAGGAAGAGAAGGAGGCGGACTGCTCCGACGCGCCGGAGGAGCCGAAGCAGCGGCGGCTGTCTTCCACCGTTGCTGACGAGGCGGAGGAGGAGGTAGACTGCTCCGACGCGCCGGAGGAGGCGAAGGAGGAGCCGGAGTGCCCTCACACACCGGAGGAGCCGAAGAAGGAGGCGGAGTGCCCTGATCATTCACCGGAGGAGGAGGAGGAGGAGGAGGCGGAGTGCCCTGACTCGCCAGAGGAGGAGGAGGCGGACGAGGCGTCCAGTTTGGAACCTTGATGCACTCCTTCCGCCATAGACATGTACTCCTCAGAGCATAACCCAGTTGATTCTCCTCTTCACCTGTAGGGTGGTCAAGCTCGAGCTCCTCAAATCCCTCCATTACTTCATCCACCATCACAACAACATAGCCATGTGGAATCGGACGGCAGTGAAACATTCCGTCAGCTAGAGGAGGTGCAACAGAGCCGATAGCCGCCTTCAAAGTGAGGTTCTGCCATTTCGTCATAAGCTGGCAATGTTGATCCTCCGTGATAGTATCCATAGGGTAGCTAGGAGTCGTGAAGTCAGGCTGAATGAGCTCCGTGGAAGCCATGCTGCTTCTCTGCTAAGATGGCAGGGTAGCTTCTGGGGTAGCTTCGTGCCGCTGAGATGGTTGGCCAGTAGCCGCAAGTTTCTCTAGCTTTAGTAGTCTTGCATTGAGATTTTGCATTTCACTCAGCTCCGCTTTCCTCTTTCTCTCTCGGCTTTTGTAACTGCATGCGCAAGGAAAGCCAACCACCCACGAAACGGAGCCTGGTGTGCCTCGTGTTCATCCAGGGTGCTCAGGATTCCTGAGGGCACTACTAGGGAAAAGGCTAGCAGGAGCGCGGGCTTTAGGTGTATCAGTAGCGCGTGGACCGGCGCTACTAATAAGGCACTACAGCTAACACATAGCAGTAGCGCGTGCTCACCAGCGCTACTGCTACACAAGTGTAGCAGAAGCGCGCTTAGTGGAAGCTCGCTACTGCTAATAGCTATAGCGCGCTTCTTCCGTGCGCGCTACTGCTACTACCACGCTGCTGCTAACTTTTCTCCACTCGCTACTGCTAATTTTAGTAGTTTTTTGTTTTTTTTTCGGCATATTTGTTTTGTATTTGAACAGGCTTTATAGAAGAATCTTTAGCACATACAAATGTCATCATGATACACATACAAATGCCTGCGAGACCACAGATGTAATCATAGCATATACATACAAATAGTCTCATCATAATCATCATCCAACACAAAGTGGTCTCTCGTCATCATCTCGAAAATAGCGATACAAGTCCCGATTACTTGCAAATACATCGTCATCCATCTAAACAATGATATACGTGAGAAGAGCTATCACTTTGAGTACATGAGTTCGTATCCCTCTCTCGCATTAGCGTGAACCTAAACTAACTACTGCCCGTCGCTCAAAAACCGGAAATCGGTATACACCTGGGACTGACACTCCGGCCACTTGTCGTATATATACTCCTGGTGTAGCACTTCTTCGCCATCTATGATCTATGCACCTGCATCGTTGCATGAGTCGATGATATGCAACATATATAGTTGAGCAACAGAAAGAGACAGACTTGGCAAAAATAGAAACAACATATCACAAGCATAAATAACAAAGTTCATCGTACCCAAAAATGCCCTAACTAGAGTGATTTTCACTAGTCGGGGAGGAGGATGGTTTAATTACATCACAAATAAAGTTTCACCGTGCATAACTCAAAGTTTTGTCATACAGAAAGTATGGACTAAACGGACACATTGTCATATATCGACAATCACTCCAACATGTCGTTCCATCCATCCAAGTCAGGGAGATAGTCCCCGAGCCTAGTGAAAGGCTTCAGGTCGAGACGTTGAGAGGCTATCCATGTTCGGACGTCTTCCCGCGACATTTGTCCTCCGTAGAACATCCCTGTTTTTTCCGACGACCTCCTTCATGATGATTTGGGCAAGTTCGCACTGGATGTTATAGAACTCAGCTCGAAGTCGATGATCTCGATATCTCCTATGTCCTTTTCCCATTGCAGAATATGGGCATCACCGGAAGAAGGTGACATGCGAAGGTTCTGGTGATCCCGTCTGTACTCCAGCATGTGGTGTAGGACATAGAATCCATCATTAAGAGAATCGTTCGGTTGATGGATGCACCAGAAGTCGGTCTTATGGCCGAAGGCGACCCTGCCGCCCCTTCTCTTCTTGTCCCTGACCTCTCCACCCATTGATTGGTAGTAATACATAGCACTGTCGAGAACAGCCTTTATGTGGGTGTAATCCTTTTTGTGAATGTTCTTCGACGAGTCCAAGTAAAGAGCGTGGGAGAATCGGGGGTAGAGGATGATGAGGACGGCGCGCCCGCCGCTGTGCAAAATAAGTTCTCAAATTAATTAGCCTCCACCATGCAAATGAATGATTGAAATCGAAGGAAGGATAGCAGCGCGGATGACTTACACGGGATGATAAGGCACGAGAATCGCCCCCTTGTCCTTATTGGCGAGCATGAAACTGACGATGTAACCCCTCGCGTATTCACGGTGCTTTGTGCAGACTCCCAAGAAGCCCTCGTGCATGTAGTATGGGTTAGCGACACAGATATGAGATATCTGCTCAACCCTGATGATGTAGTTCATGTGCAAGGCATAAAGGCGGACAAACGTAAAATCCAGCTTCTTCACGTGAAACATGCCGAATATGTAATCGAATCGGAGGAAGAACTTATCCGCGGGGAAGCTGTCGATGTACGACATTTGCCGTGGAACTTTAACCACATAGAGTGGGTATCCTGGATCTTTCGAGGCGATGAGGCCTTTCTCTACCCGCAGCACATCCTCATGAAGTCTCCTTAGATCGCCGAATCTGGCCCGTAGCGCTGTTGCAGGTAGGATTGGTTGACCGGGGATATGCCATTTATCCGCATCGGGGATATCTATACGGTCCTGAAGCCGAGGCTGCTGAGGCGGCTGGATCATAGAATCAACTTTTTTGCCTTTCCTCGCTCTCTTCCTAGACTTCTTTACTACCGGAAGGTCATCCATAATACGTTGAGACGGCAATTCAGGCACCGACTCATGACGCTCAAACCCTGAGGAGGCGCTAGTATAGACATACTGTTCAGCGCCAGCGTCGTCCTCATCCTCATCCATGGCAACGTCATCAGCGACTAATGGAGCCTCCTCCTTACCCCGTCCGCTATCACCCAACCCGACACCCGACGCTAATTGGGTAGGAGGGGTGTTGATGTTCATACCTTGCTAAGGCTGCATGCTCGTGGGTCTGCTCCCGGCCGCCTCCAGACGAAGCAGACTGTTTGGCCACAACAGGACCCACCCATTGCAACAATCACCAAGCCGTGGCGGTGTCTCGTCGTCATCCCCCACTAGTATTGGAGGAGGCAAATTCTCGTGGCCCAGTTTGACACTGGCCACGGAAACCTTGAAGACGTTCGGGGGGATCGGCCGGCTGTGGAACAATGGTTCCTTCGGCTCCATTATCATCGCCTTCCCCACGTCCACCTTCTGATCGCCGATGGTGTACAATATGGCGCACGGGGTTTTGTCGGCCTGCAAAGAAAAGTCTGCGACGTGAGACATCCGAAAGGCAACGAAAACGGGAGATTATACATTTATATTGAAGGGGGCCAGTGTGACAGATACCATGAGGGTGTCGAGCTGAGCCAAAGACGAAGCACCGCCGAACACGTCCAGTGCGGGAGCCGGTGCGGGAGCCATTGCGGGAGCAGGTGCAGCTGCAGGTGCTGGTGCAACACTAGTCGAGCTGCTCCCCGCCAAGAAGTCAGCAAGGGGAAAGTCTGCTGCATTTTTTCTAGATTTTGCCTGGTCCAATTGAAAACGGCCGGAACCAAGGAAGTAGAAATATCTACAGCCACCTGTTTTGCGGTAGCTACCGCTGTTGCAACTGTCTGAGTTGATTTCTTCTCAACCGTAGTCTCAACCCCCTTGTCGATGTTTTCTTCATTTAACCTCTGTCTTTCCTTTCTCTCCTCCATGGTCTCACGGTAGTACTTCTTCCACGTGGCGCCGTCTCCGACATCGTGCACGCGTCCATACGACGGTCGAGTATCCACCGGTTGTTGTTTCAATATGTTCAACGCCTGGTTGAATGGAGCGTCCCACTTGGGCCTCGCCAATGCCTCAGACGGCGAGTTGCTTTCGGCCGCAATCCTGTGGTGCTCTCTCTGCAAAAGGCACAAGGATCGTTTACAAATATGACTAACATGTGCAGTCGAATTGATCAGAAACTAAAATTACCAGCAGTCTCATGAACTCCGTAATGACCGGTTTTTTCTCGTAAACCTTCTTCACTGGGTCCCAATGGTGCCAGGCCCTGAGGACGTCACGCTCCTGCGGGACGGTGAACTCCGCCAAGGGGTTTGGGATGCCCAGACTCGCGGTTTCCGCGTCCTCCTTGTTGGGGAACGTAGTAATTTCAAAAAAATTCCTACGCACACGCAAGATCATGGTGATGTATAACAACGAGAGGGGGAGTGTATCTTCATACCCTTGAAGATCGCTAAGCGGAAGCATTTATCAACGCGATTGATGTAGTCGTACGTCTTCACGATCCGACCGATCCAAGTACCAAACGCACGGCACCTCCGAGTTCTGCACACGTTCAGCTCGATGACGTCCTCGCCGTCTCGATCCAGCAAGACAGGCGAAGTAGTAGATGAGTTCCGGCAGCACGACGGCGTGGTGACGGTGTTGATGAAGAACAATCTCCGCAGGGCTTCGCCTAAGCACTACGGAAACTATGACGGAGGATAAACTAGAGGGGACGGGGTTGCCGGCACACGGCTTGGTGTTTCTTGATGTGTCTTTGGTGCTAGCCCTGCCCCTCTATTTATATGTTGAGCCTTGGGGTCGAAACTTGGAGTAAAAGCCTCCACAAAGTCGGTTTCACCCGAAAGGCAAGAGTCCTTCTCGGACTCCAGGGCCAGACGCCAGGGTTACCGGCGTTTGGACCCAGACGCCAGGGACCCTGGCGTCTGGCCCCTGGACTCCGCAAAACTTCCTTTTGCGCTTTCCAAAAACCTTGTGGGCTTTCCCCTTTGGCCCAAATAACGTGTTCTCGTACCGAAACATTTTGGGAAACATCCGGAACCCCTTCCGGTGAATTCCGGAACCCTTCCGGAGATCAAACACTATTATCCCATATATCAAACTTTATCTCCGGACCATTCCGGAGTTCCTCGTCATGTCCATGATCTCATCCGGGACTCCGAACAACATTCGGTTACCAACATACATAACTCATATAATACTATATCGTCAACGAAACGTTAAGCATGCGGACCCTACGGGTTCGAGAACTATGTAGACATGACCTACAACAGTTTTCGGTCAATAACCAATAGCGGGACCTGGATGCCCATATTGGCTCCCACATATTCTACGAAGATCTTTATCGGTCAAACCGCATAACAACATATGTTGTTCCCTTTGTCATCGGTATGTTACTTGCCCGAGATTCGATCGTCGATATCTCAATACCTAGTTCAATCTCGTTACCGGCAAGTCTCTTTACTCGTTACGTAATGCATCATCCCGTAACCAACTCATTTGGTCACATTGCTTGCAAGGCTTATAATGATGTGCATTACCGAGAGGGCCCAGAGATACCTCTCCGACAATTGGAGTGACAAAACCTAATATCGAAATACGCCAACTCAACATGTACCTTCGGAGACACCTATAGTACTCCTTTATAATCACCCAGTTACGTTGTGAAGTTTGGTAGTACCCAAAGTGTTCCTCCGGTAAACAGGAGTTGCATAATTCTCATAGTTACAGGAACATGTATAAGTCATAAAGAAAGCAATAGCAATATACTAAATGATCAAGTGCTAGGCTAACGGAATGGGTCATGTCAATCACATCATTCTCCTAATGATGTGATCCCACTAATCAAATGACAACACATGTCTATGGTTAGGAAACATAACCATCTTTGATTGATGAGCTAGTCAAGTAGAGGCATACTAGTGACTATATGTTTGTCTATGTATTCACACATGTATCATGTTTCCGGTTAATGCAATTCTAGCATGAATAATAAACATTTATCATGATATGAGGAAATAAATAATAACTTTATTATTGCCTCTAGGGCATATTTCCTTCAGTCTCCCACTTGCACTAGAGTCAATAATCTAGATTACATAGTAATGATTCTAACACCCATGGAGTCTTGGTGCTGATCATGTTTTGCTCGTGAGAGAGGCTTAGTCAACGGGTCTGCAACATTCAGATCCATATGTATCTTGCAAATCTCTATGTCTCCCACTTGGACTTGGTCCTGAATGGAATTGAAGTGTCTCTTGATGTGCTTGGTCCTCTTGTGAAATCTGGATTCCTTTGCCAAGGCAATTGCACCAGTATTGTCACAGAAGATCTTCATTGGTCCCGATGCACTAGGTATGACACCTAGATCAGAGATGAACTCCTTCATCCAGACTCCTTCATTTGCTGCTTCAGAAGCAGCTATGTACTCCGCTTCACATGTAGATCCCGCCACCACACTTTGTTTAGAACTGCACCAACTTACAGCTCCATCGTTTAATAAAAACACATATCCGGTTTGTGATTTAGAATCGTCCGGATCAGTGTCAAAGCTTGCATCGACGTAACCATTTACGACTAGCTCTTTGTCACCTCCATATACGAGAAACATATCCTTAGTCCTTTTCAGGTATTTCAGGATGTTCTTGACCGTTGTCCAGTGATCCACTCCTGGATTACTTTGGTACCTTCCTGCCAAGCTTATTGCTAAGCATACGTCAGGTCTGGTACACAGCATTGCATACATGATAGAGCCTATGGCTGAAGCATAGGGAACATATTTCATTTTCTCTCTATCTTCTGCTGTGGTCGGGCATTGAGTTTGACTCAACTTCACACCTTGTAGCACAGGCAAGAACCCTTTCTTTGCCTGATCCATCTTGAAATTTTTCAAAATTTTGTCAAGGTATGTGCTTTGTGAAAGTCCTATTAAGCGTCTTGATCTATATCTATAGATCTTGATGCCCAATATGTAAGCAGCTTCACCAAGGTCTTTCATTGAAAAACTTTTATTCAAGTATCCCTTTATGCTATCCAGAAATTCTATATCATTTCCAATTAATAATATGTCATCTACATATAATATCAGAAATGCTACAGAGCTCCCACTCACTTTCTTGTAAATACAGGCTTCTCCAAAATTTTGTATAAAACCATATGCTTTGATCACACTATCAAAACATTTATTCCAACTCCGAGATGCTTGCACCAGTCCATAAATGGATCGCTGGAGCTTGCATACTTTGCTAGCACCTTTTGGATCAACAAAACCTTCTGGCTGCATCATATACAACTCTTCTTCCAGAAATCCATTCAAGAATGCAGTTTTGACATCCATTTGCCAAATTTCATAATCATGAAATGCAGCAATAGCTAAGATGATTCGGACAGACTTAAGCATCGCTACGGGTGAGAAAGTCTCATCGTAGTCAAACCCTTGAACTTGTCGAAAACCTTTCGCAACAAGTCGAGCTTTATAAACAGTTACATTACCATCAACGTCAGTCTTCTTCTTAAAGATCCATTTATTCTCAATGGCTTGCCGATCATCGGGCAAGTCAACCAAAGTCCATACTTTGTTTTCATACATGGATCCCATCTCAGATTTCATGGCCTCAAGCCATTTTGCGGAATCTGGGCTCATCATCTCTTCCTCATAGTTCGTAGGTTCATCATGGTCAAGTAACATGACTTCCAGAATAGGATTACCGTACCACTCTGGTGCGGATCTTACTCTGGGAGGTTCAGTAGAAACTTGTTCTGAAGTTTCATGATCAATATCATTAGCTTCCTCACTAATTGGTGTAGTCGTCACAGGAACCGGTTCTTGTGATGAACTACTTTCCAATAAGGGAGTAGATACAGTTATCTCATCAAGTTCTACTTTCCTCCCACTCACTTCTTTCGAGAGAAACTCCTTCTCTAGAAAGGATCCGATTTTAGCAACGAAAATCTTGCCCTCTGATCTGTGATAGAAGGTGTACCCAATAGTCTCTTTTGGGTATCCTATGAAGACACATTTCTCCGATTTGGGTTCGAGCTTATCTGGTTGAATTTTCTTCACATAAGCATCGCAGCCCCAAACTTTAAGAAACGACAACTTTGGTTTCTTGCCAAACCATAGTTCATAAGGTGTCGTCTTAAAGGATTTTGATGGTGCCCTATTTAACGTGAATGCGGCCGTCTCTAAAGCATAACCCCAAAACAATAGCGGTAAATCAGTAAGAGACATCATAGATCGCACCATATCCAGTAAAGTACGATTACGACGTTCGGACACACCATTTCGTTGTGGTGTTCCGGGTGGCGTGAGTTGCGAAACTATTCCGCATTGTTTCAAGTGTAGGCCAAACTCGTAACTCAAATATTCTCCTCCACGATCAGATCGTAGAAACTTTATTTTCTTGTTACGATGATTTTCCACTTCACTCTGAAATTCTTTGAACTTTTCAAATGTTTCAGACTTGTGTTTCATTAAGTAGATATACCCATATCTGCTTAAATCATCTGTGAAGGTGAGAAAATAACGATACCCGCCGCGAGCCTCAACATTCATTGGACCACAAACATCAGTATGTATGATTTCCAACAAATCAGTTGCTCGCTCCATAGTTCCGGAGAATGGCGTTTTAGTCATCTTGCCCATGAGGCACGGTTCGCAAGTACCAAGTGATTCATAATCAAGTGATTCCAAAAGCCCATCAGTATGGAGTTTCTTCATGCGCTTTACACCGATATGACCTAAACGGCAGTGCCACAAATAAGTTGCACTATCGCTATCAACTCTGCATCTTTTGGTTTCAACACTATGAATATGTCTATCACTACTATCGAGATTTAATAAAAATAGACCACTCTTCAAGGGTGCATGACCATAAAAGATATTACTCATATAAATAGAACAACCATTATTCTCTGATTTAAATGAATAACCGTCTCGCATCAAACAAGATCCAGATATAATGTTCATGCTCAACGCTGGCACCAAATAACAATTATTTAGGTCTAAAACTAATCCCGATGGTAGATGTAGAGGTAGCGTGCCGACCGCGATCACATCGACTTTGGAACCATTTCCCACGCGCATCGTCACCTCGTCCTTAGCCAATCTTCGCTTAATCCGTAGTCCCTGTTTCGAGTTGCAAATATTAGCAACAGAACTAGTATCAAATACCCAGGTGCTACTGCGAGCATTAGTAAGGTACACATCAATAACATGTATATCACATATACCTTTGTTTACTTTGCCATCCTTCTTATCCGCCAAATACTTGGGGCAGTTCCGCTTCCAGTGTCTAGTCTGCTTGCAGTAGAAGCACTCAGTTTCAGGCTTAGGTCCAGACTTGGGTTTCTTCTCTTGAGCAGCAACTTGCTTGCAGTTCTTTTTGAAGTTCCCCTTCTTCTTTCCTTTGCCCTTTTTCTTGAAACTGGTGGTCTTGTTAACCATCAACACTTGATGCTCCTTCTTGATTTCTACCTCCGCAGCTTTTAGCATCGCGAAGAGCTCGGGAATAGTCTTGTTCATCCCTTGCATATTATAGTTCATCACGAAGCTCTTGTAGCTTGGTGGCAGTGATTGGAGAATTCTGTCAATGACACTATCATCAGGAAGATTAACTCCCAGTTGAATCAAGTGATTATTATACCCAGAAATTTTGAGTATGTGTTGACTGACAGAACTATTCTCCTCCATCTTGCAGCTATAGAACTTATTGGAGACTTCATATCTCAATCCGGGCATTTGCTTGAAATATTAACTTCAACTCCTGGAACATCTCATATGCTCCATGACGTTCAAAACGTCGTTGAAGACCCGGTTCTAAGGCGTAAAGCATGGCACACTGAACTATCGAGTAGTCATCAGTTTTGCTCTGCCAAACGTTCTTAACGTCGTCAGTTGCATCAGCAGCAGGCCTGGCACCCGGCGGTGCTTCCAGGACGTAACTTTTATGTGCAGCAATGAGGATAATCCTGAGGTTACGGACCCAGTCCGTGTAATTGCTACCATCATCTTTCAACTTTGCTTTCTCAAGGAACGCATTAAAATTCAACGGAACAACAGCACGAGCCATCTATCTACAAACAAACATAGACAAGCAAAATACTATCAGGTACTAAGTTCATGATAAATTTAAGTTCAATTAATCATATTACTTAAGAACTCCCACTTAGACAGACATCTCTCTAGTCATCTAAGTGATCACGTGATCCAAATCAACTAAACCATGTCAGATCATCATGTGAGATGGAGTAGTTTCAATGGTGAACATCACTATGTTGATCATATCTACTATATGATTCACGCTCGACCTTTCGGTCTCCGTGTTCCGAGGCCATATCTATATATGCTAGGCTCGTCAAGTATGACCTGAGTATTCCGCGTGTGCAACTGTTTTGTACCCGTTGTATTTGAACGTAGAGCCTATCACACCCGATCATCACGTGGTGTCTCAGCACGAAGAACTTTCGCAACGGTGCATACTCAGGGAGAACACTTCTTGATTATTTAGTGAGAGATCATCTTAAAATGCTACCGTCAATCAAAGCAAGATAAGATGCATAAAGGATAAATATCACATGCAATCAATATAAGTGATATGATATGGCCATCATCATCTTGTGCTTGTGATCTCCATCTTCGAAGCACCGTCGTGATCACCATCATCACCGGCGCGACACCTTGATCTCCATCGTAGCATCATTGTCGTTACGCCATCTATTGCTTCTACGACTATCGCTACCGCTTAGTGATAAAGTAAAGCAATTACAGGGCGTTTGCATTTCATACAATAAAGCGACAACCATATGGCTCCTGCCAGTTGCCGATAACTTCGGTTACAAAACATGATCATCTCATACAATAAAATATAGCATCACGTCTTGACCATATCACATCACAACATGCCTTGCAAAAACAAGTTAGACGTCCTCTACTTTGTTGTTGCAAATTTTACGTGGCTGCTACGGGCTTTAGCAAGAACCGTTCTTACCTACGCATCAAAAACCACAATGATAGTTCGTCAAGTTGGTGCTGTTTTAACCTTCGCAAGGACCAGGCGTAGCCACACTCGATTCAGCTAAAGTGAGAGAGACAGACACCCGCCGGCCACCTTTAAGCACGAGTGCTCGTAACGGTGAAACCAGTCTCGCGTAAGCGTACGCGTAATATCGGTCCGGGCCGCTTCATCTCACAATACCGCCGAACCAAAGTATGACATGCTGGTAAGCAGTATGACTTGTATCGCCCACAACTCACTTGTGTTCTACTCGTGCATATAACATCAACGCATAAAACCTAGGCTCGGATGCCACTGTTGGGGAACGTAGTAATTTCAAAAAAAATCCTACACACACGCAAGATCATGGTGATGTATAACAACGAGAGGGGGAGTGTATCTTCATACCCTTGAAGATCGCTAAGCGGAAGCGTTTATCAACGCGGTTGATGTAGTCGTACGTCTTCACGATCCGACCGATCCAAGTACCGAACGCACGGCACCTCCGAGTTCTGCACACGTTCAGCTCAATGACGTCCTCGCCTTCTCAATCCAGCAAGACAGGCGAAGTAGTAGATGAGTTCCGGCAGCACGACGGCGTGGTGACGGTGTTGATGAAGAACAATCTCCGCAGGGCTTCGCCTAAGCACTATGGAAACTATGACGGAGGATAAACTAGAGGGGACGGGGTTGCCGGCACACGGCTTGGTGTTTCTTGATGTGTCTTTGGTGCTAGCCCTGCCCCTCTATTTATATGTTGAGCCTTGGGGTCGAAACTTGGAGTAAAAGCCTCCACAAAGTCGGTTTCACCCGAAAGGCAAGAGTCCTTCTCGGACTCCAGGGCCAGACGCCAGGGTTCCCGGCGTCTGGACCCAGACGCCAGGGACCCTGGCGTCTGGCCCCTGGACTCCGCAAAACTTCCTTTTGCGCTTTCCAAAAACCTTGTGGGCTTTCCCCTTTGGCCCAAATAACGTGTTCTCGTACCGAAACATTTTGGGAAACATCCGGAACCCCTTCCGGTGAATTCCGGAACCCTTCCGGAGATCAAACACTATTATCCCATATATCAAACTTTATCTCCGGACCATTCCGGAGTTCCTCGTCATGTCCATGATCTCATCCGGGACTCCGAACAACATTCGGTTACCAACATACATAACTCATATAATACTATATCGTCAACGAAACGTTAAGCATGCGGACCCTACGGGTTCGAGAACTATGTAGACATGACCTACAACAGTTTTCGGTCAATAACCAATAGCGGGACCTGGATGCCCATATTGGCTCCCACATATTCTACGAAGATCTTTATCGGTCAAACCGCATAACAACATATGTTGTTCCCTTTGTCATTGGTATGTTACTTGCCCGAGATTCGATCGTCGGTATCTCAATACCTAGTTCAATCTCGTTACCGGCAAGTCTCTTTACTCGTTACGTAATGCATCATCCCGTAACCAACTCATTTGGTCACATTGCTTGCAAGGCTTATAATGATGTGCATTACCGAGAGGGCCCAGAGATACCTCTCCGACAATCGGAGTGACAAAACCTAATCTCGAAATACGCCAACTCAACATGTACCTTCGGAGACACCTGTAGTACTCCTTTATAATCACCCAGTTACGTTGTGAAGTTTGGTAGTACCCAAAGTGTTCCTCCGGTAAACGGGAGTTGCATAATTCTCATAGTTACAGGAACATGTATAAGTCATGAAGAAAGCAATAGCAATATACTAAACGATCAAGTGCTAGGCTAACGGAATGGGTCATGTCAATCACATCATTCTCCTAATGATGTGATCCCACTAATCAAATGACAACACATGTCTATGGTTAGGAAACATAACCATCTTTGATTGATGAGCTAGTCAAGTAGAGGCATACTAGTGACTATATGTTTGTCTATGTATTCACACATGTATCATGTTTCCGGTTAATACAATTCTAGCATGAATAATAAACATTTATCATGATATGAGGAAATAAATAATAACTTTATTATTGCCTCTAGGGCATATTTCCTTCACTCCTTGGCCCATTTGGACCTCATTCCGCCGTAACCACGGCTTCCGAGGTGATGGCTCCCAATGTTCCTCTCTTGAAGCCCCTTCATGTACTTAGACTTTTTTTTGGCAGCTTCGGCCTCGCAAGCCTCCTTGAATATTTCAAACTGCTCTTCCGTGATTGTCGGATTATCCTTTACAATCTCGGAGTAGGGTTCCTTATTGACGATGATCCTTGCTTTCACTCGATTTTTCCAGGCGGCCAACGCGTCGCTAAACTTGGTCATGGCATGTTTGTTTATCTTCTTCATTGTCGGGTCCTCATCTGGATCTACATAATCCTTCTCATTCCAGCCCGGGAACAAGAATATCTGGTGAAACTTCTTTAGGAGGGAGCTCCTCATATTTTCTATCTTCTGTAGTTTCTCATCGTTGATGGTGGCGGTTGTCCGTACGATGCAACCTATTTGATTGCCATAGCATCGACGCGCTTCCTCGGGCGCCTTTGGCTCAAAATTGCTATCGTCCACCTCCGTGACCACCAGTCTAGTAGTCCTGAGTTTGTTAGGAACCTGTTGCCTCTTTGCTTTCGGTTCTACACCGGCTCCGCTCCCCGAGGCAACGCCGGTCTCAGTCTCAGCGCCGGCCTCGATGCCGGTCTGAGTCTGAGCGCCGGTCTCAGTCTTAGCATCGGTCTACATGTCGGTCTCAGTCCCCGATGCCACCGGTGGGCCCAGCAACAACATCGGTTGATCGTCGTTAAGGCTAAAAAATTCGTCTGCCGCCCGGTAGACGTTGTCGCAATCACCAAAACCCTGTCCTTCATCGTTGCTAGCCATGTTTCCTATGATTAAATCTAGTCAATTAATTCTAGACCTAATAAAATGAATAATGACATAAAAAAGGCCTATTGTTTTGCAGGAACGTTGACTCCTTCCTGGTGCGGCAAATCACGGGCACTCGATATGTCCTAGTTTGTAGCACAAGTCATGCCGAAATTCATGGAAAATTTCGGCATGACCTTTGCTAAAAAGTGGACAAATCGAGAACCTAAAATTTGCCGGAACGGAAATGAATCAACATTCCGGCAAAACATATATAGGCCACTCAGCTTCATTGAAACAACAAAGCCACTTGGGCACAAACAACATGACCACTTCAATGAAAAGATATAATCAACAATAAAAGTCTAGGAAGGGATCATCTTTAAAATAAAACTTGCCTAAATAACCTAGATAATTAACCTAATTAAACTAGTTAACCTGACTAGTTCTCTGTCAAAGCCCTAACTAAATTTTTGCACTAACCTAGGTAATTAACCTAATTAAACTAGTTAACCTAACTACTTCTCTGTCAAAGCCCTAACTAAATTTTTGCCCTAACCTAGATAATTAACATAATTAAACTAGCTAACCTATGCATGAGAGAGAGGAGGGGTGGGGGCTTACAGAGGACGGCTCCGGTGGTGGCGAGGGAGGCAGTGGTGGCGAGGGAGGCAGGGGCGTCTCCGGTGACGGCGAGGGAGGCAGTTGTGGCGAGGGAGGATCCGGTGGCGTCGACGGCGGCTCCGGTGGCGTTGATGAGGCCGCGCGGCTCCGTGGCGTTGGGGGCGGCTCCGGTGGCGTCGACGGCGCA
Organism: Triticum dicoccoides; assembly: GCF_002162155.2. NCBI lineage: Eukaryota > Viridiplantae > Streptophyta > Magnoliopsida > Poales > Poaceae > Triticum > Triticum dicoccoides. Next base: position 150,311,657 of record NC_041383.1, on the reverse strand, counting down.
CGGCTCTGGTGGCTCCGGGGGCGTCGACGTCGGCAGAAGACGGCGGCGAAGTGGGGCAACGGCGAATCGGGGAGACGGCGGCGGGGTGGGTCGAGAGATTTGGGGGGCAAGTGGTGGCCGGGGGGGAAACGGTTTTTTGGTTAAGTCAAAACTAGCGGTAGCGCGTTTCGCAGAACGCGCTATAGCTAAGGTAGCTATGGCGCCTTTTCCAAAACGCGCTACTGCTATACATATGTAATTTTCTCTCTTTTTTATTTCCTTTTCTATTTCTATAGCGGGGGTCCTGGAAACGCGCTGCAGCTGCGTTAGCTACAGCGCCTCTTACTAACACACGCTACAGCTATGCCTTTCTCTGTTTTTTCACTTTTTCATTTATTTTGCTTTACATTTTATTTTTTTTCTTTCTCCTTTTTCTGTTTCTTTCATTTTCATTTACTTTTCTATTTGTTTTTCATTTTATTTTATTTCCATTAGTAGTAGCACTGTTACAGGGAAACGCGCTGCTACTCATGCCCTAGCAGTAGCGCGCTTCCTGCAAGGCCGCTACTGCTATGCGTAGCCCATCGTTCCAGCAATGGGAATATTAGTAGTAGCGCTTTTACGGCCACACGCGCTATTGCTAGAATCGTATCTGTAGCGCGGTTTATTCTGAACCGCTACTGCTATCTAGCACTAGCGCCCTTTTTTAACCCGCGTTGTTGATAAATTTCTGTGTATAAGGTTTTCCCTAGTAGTGGGGCCTCAGTCAGCTCGTCCTTCTCTCTGTCGGGAACGAATGTCCCTTGCTGCGTGATGTCTACTGCGCAACTTTATTCTTGTAAACACGTGTTGGGCCTCCAAGCGCAGAGTTCTGTAGGACAGTAGCAATTTTTCATCAAGTGGATTACCTAAGGTTTATCAATCCGCGGGACGTGTAGGATGGAGATGGTCTCTCTCAAACAACCCTGCAACCAAATAATAAAAAGTCTCTTGTGTCCCCAACACACCAAATACAATGGTAATTTGTATAGGTGCACTAGTTCGGCGAAGAGATGGTGATAAAAGTGTAATATTGATGGTAGAAATATATTTTTATAATCTGAATAAATAAAAACAGCAAGGTAGCAAATAGTAAACGGGCACAAAAACGGTATTGCAATGCTTGAAAATGAGGCCTAGGGTAGGTACTTTCGCTAGTGCAATCTCTCAACAGTGCTAATATAATTGGATCATATAACTGCCCCTCAAAGGGCGATGAAGAATCACTCCAAAGTTCATATCTAGCGGAGAACATAAGAAGAAATCGTTTGTAGGGTATGAAACCACCTCGAAGCTATTCTTCCCGATTGATCTATCCAAGAGTTCATACTAAAATAACACCAAATAATTTCAGATTCAAAATACTCAATCCAACACAAAGAACTTCAAAGAGTGCCCCAAGATTTCTACCGTAGAAACAAAAGACGATAACGTGCATCAACCCCTATGCACAGATTACCCCAATGTCACCGCAGGAATCCGCGAGTTGAGTGCCAAAACATATATCAAGTGAATCAATATGATACCTCATTGTCACCACGAGTATTCATATGCAAGACATAAATCAAGTGCTCTCAAATCCATAAAAGTATTTAATTTGATAAAACAAAATCTCAGAGGGAAAACTCAATTCATCACAAGATAGAGAGGGGAAAACACCATATGATCCGACTATATTAACAAAGCCTGCGATACATCAAGATCGTGACATCTCAAACACACGAGAGAGAGAGAGAGAGAGAGAGAGAGATTAAACACATAGCTACTGGTACAAACCCTCAGCCCCGAGGGTGGACTACTCCCTCCTCATCGTGGTGGCCGCCGGGATGATGAAGATGGCCACCGGTGATGATTTCTCCCTCCGGCGGAGTGCCGGAACGGGTTCTAGATTGGTTTTTCCATGGCTACAGAGGCGTGCAATGGCTGAACTTCTGATCTAGGGTTATTTCTGATGGTTTCTCTATTTATAGGATTTTTTGGCGTTGGTTTCACGCGAAGATGGGCCTCGAGGTGAGCACAACCCACCGGGGTACGGGTAAGGGCCCAGGCGCGCCCCGGTGTCTTGTGCCCTACTCCTTCACCTTCTGGTCCTTCCACGAAGCTTCGGGGGTCTCTTTTGTTCCAAAAAAATCGTCAAAAAGTTTCAGCTCATTTGGAGAACTTTCATTTCTGCATAAAAAACAACACCATGGTAGTTCTGCTGAAAACAGCGTCAGTCCGGGTTAGTTCCATGCAAATCATACCAAAACCATATAAAATTTTTGTAAACATGGCATGAATACTTCATAAATTATATATACGTTGGAGACGTATCAGCATCCCCAAGCTTAATTCCTACTCGTCCTCGAGTAGGTAAATGATAAAAGAAATAATTTATGAAGTGTGAATGCTAGCAAAGTGCATAAGTTTGATCAATGATAATTTCAATCACTTTTCCTAGCATCATAACAACAACTCTTTCTTACAAAACTTCTCAAGTTAAAGTAGCAACCAATTCACATGTTAAGGTTCAAACGATGAATTCTCTTGAAACTCAAAAACCTATGTTCTCAGTCACCAAGCAATTGTAATTCAACTTATTCAACAAAGTTTAAGTAAGAGCTCCACATACTCAACCATCATATAGTCTTCTATGATTGCTAAAACTCACCGCATAAACATGAGCAAAATGTTTCAACCGGACACATAGAAAAATAGGGGCTTATAATTTCGCCTCCCAACGTATTCACCTCAAGGGTGATGTCAACAATAATAACTCATGCTACTCATATCCAACTGGATATATGTGCCTAGATCTTTCCTCACCACATGATGCTTGCCAAAAGAGAAAAATAAAAAGGAATAGGGAGAAGAACTTTGACTCTTTGTATAAAAGTAAAAGATAGACCCTTCACAGCGGGAAGCGGAGATTACCATGTGCTTATTTGTTTGTATGCTCAACCCCTTAGTGCAAAAGAACATCATGTTGTATTGTTCCTTGTGATGGCAACCTTTATTATGCAGTCTGTCGCTTTTATTCTTCACCATCAAAAGTTCGTACAACGCTCAATTTTCTCTTACACTAAATGATCTCACACTTTTAGAAGCAATTTTTATTGCATTATTGCACCGATGACAACTTACTTGAAGGATCTTGCTCAATCCTTAGGTAGGTATGGTGGACTCTTGAAGATAAGATTTGGGTTTAAGTTTTTTGGATGCACAAGTAGTATCTCTACTTGGTGCCGAATTTTTGGCTAGCAAGGATGGGGTCAAGCACCACATGTTGAAGGATCTATGACAATATAACTTCTATGTGAATATGAACAAACATAAACCATTACGTTGTCTTCCTTGTCCAACGTCAACAATTTTAGCATATAATATTTTGATGGGGCTCACAATCACAAAATATTTCCAAGATAGTGTATTTGCATGTGAAAGTTCTCTTCCTTCTACTAATCATTCATGAATTGCTTATATGACCAATATTGTGATTGTCAAGCCTCAAAAGATTTCACTTTCTAAACCCAATGGAAGCTACCACTAGGCATGATATGATTTCAACTTCATGACATTCAATTTATTCAACAATTTACTCATAGGATATAAGTTAAGCACAAGAGTAAATGACAAGCTACTCCAAAAAGATATAAGTGAAGATCAAATGAGTAGTTAAGTAAATAGATAGCTATGTGAGGACTCTCTCTTATTTAAAACTTTCAGATCTAAGTATTTTTATTAAAACAACAAGCAAGAACAAAATAAAATGACATTATAAGAATAGCACAACTCATGTGAAGAAGAAAAAACTTAGGCTCAACCGATACTAATCGATAATTGTTGATGAAAAAAGGTGGGATGCCTACCGGGGCATCCCCAAGCTTAGATGCTTGAGACTTCTTGAAATATTATCTTGGGATGCCTTGGGCATCCCCAAGCTTGAGACTAAGGTAACAACAAATGCGATCATAGTCGCAACTAAGGTAACAATTGATCCAACGGCATAATGATACCAAGCCTCAGTATGAACGTCATATTTTTTTTCATCTTTCTGATCTTCAAGCGCACTTTATACATCTTGATCTTGTGATCGTCGACGATATCTGCAACATGCAACTTCAATTCCATCTTCTCCTCCTTAATTCTTTTCATTTTTTCTTCAAGTAATCGTTTTCTTTTTCAACTAAATTTAACCTCTCGACAAGAGGGTTGGTTGAAATTTCCGGTTCACATACCTCCTAGATAAAAACATCTATGTCACGTTGGTCGGCATAATTGTCATAAACACTAAATGAACCAAATAGTTATAAATGATAATATATACCACATCCGAAGCATAGACAGGACGAGGGCCGACGGGGGCGGATACCAAAATCATCGCACTATATAATAACAAACAATAATAAAAGTAAGAAAATTATACAAGTATCTATCTAAATCATACAAGTAAGATTTTTTTTTTATTTTAGAAAGAAGATAAGAACAAGAGGCTCACCACAGTGGTGCCGGCGACGATATCGGCACGGGTGATCGATGACGGTGAGGACGGGGGCACGACGTGACGGACCGCCAAATCTAGACAAATCTTAAGAAAAATGAAGCTTGGAGGTCGAGCTTAGAAAGGAGAAAGCTTAAGTAGTGTGGCCCAGACATTTCATCAACACCTCATGTGCATAGGAGGTGAGCTAGAGCAACACACACCTCATGTGCATAGGAGGGCAAAAACACAGAGCGAGAACATAGTAGTGAGCGGGTAGGGGGTATATATAGGCCTCTCTTTACTCCTGGTTTGTGGTCAAAACCGGGACTAAAGGACCACATTTGGTCCCGGTTCCAGTCACCAACCAGGACTAAAGGTGGTGGGCCAGGAGCGAGGCCCATTGGTCCCGGTTCGTGTCTGGAACTGTGACCAAAGGGGTCAGACGAATCGGGAGCAATGGCCCCTGAGGCTTGGCCGGCCCCCTAGACTCACGAACCGGGACTGATGCCCCATTTGGTCCCGGTCTGTGAGTGAACTGGGATTAATGCCCTTACCCGGACCGGACCAAAGCCTGTTTTCTACTAGTGAGCTGTAGGAAATCACTGCAGAATAGTTTGCAATCACCACCATCGGGCCAATCGAATCTGGACTACCAGCACCAAGTTGTGGACAGCAGCGTACCCCGACCACCGCACGCACGAAAGGCCAGCACCTCATCGCCGCAGTCCACACCCAGTAGAGAGCCCGCCGCGCACCAGGGCCCCGGCGCCATATCCAATCGGATCTAGCCGGAGTCCAGCCCGCACAAGATGGTCACGTGCTCGCTCGGTAACCTCGCGGCGGCCCTCCATGGTTAGAGCCTAGAGCCTGCAGCACCAAGCATCAGCGGCCTATCCGGTCCCTGAATTCACGGCTCCATGTTGCCCCCAGCCGGCGCCTTGGCAGAGCGGCAGGACCTCGCATGTCGGCACCGCGCCAGTCAGGATCATCAATAGCCCCACGAGAAACCGCAATGGAGCCTCCATGCTTCTCCTTCCCACGCTGCACCTAGCGCCATGACTCGCGGCCGAGCTCCGAGCCAGCCGGAGCCACCTCCTTCTGCACCTTCATATAGCCCCACCGGCACCGACGCCTTCCCGGTCGGCGTCCTCCGGCGACGATGAGGGCAGAATAGAAGCCGGTGGTGGACGCCTGCACTGCCCGATCGGAACGCCCTGGTGTGACTCGCTGGAGTCGCATGGGAGCGAGATTCACTTTTTTCGGTGGAGTTCGGCTGTCTCTTAAATTAAGAGATTGTTTGTCATTCTTAAATTATCACCCACGGTTTGTCAATTGCAATTGTCTGTGTTTGCTTGTCCAATAGCACACAATCGATTTGTACAAACTGTGGTTAATGAATTGGTCCAGCGCGTACAATTTTCCTTGCCTTGAACGATCGACACCTCATCGCCAGCCCACTCAAGCACACGGTTTCAGAAACTGTCTGCAATTGGGGGTAAAAATTGTGTGAATAGCAATCAGAGGTCCTAGTGAAGACATCGGCGAGGGACCCGAGGTGAGGATTTTACCGCTGTGGCGGCGGAGAGCTGAATCTGGCCCGATCTGGAGCCAATTTTTGCAAGGCGGGCAATAGGCGCCGGTGGGCCAGTCGCACCGTAGACGTTGGATGCGAGCCGCTCAGGCCGTTCGATCCAAAAAAGATGCGTCGCTATCCCTATCTTCTTCTTCCTCGCACGCGTCGAGCCTTCTCTGACCTTCTGTTGGAGAACCCCCCCCCCCCTCCCGCGTTCATGGCGCTCGTCGCCCGCCCATGCGCTTGTCGCTTGCCGCCGCGCTCATTGCTCGCCGCCGTGCTCGTTGCACTCGTAGCAAAAACGTGTCGCCGTGTCACCGTCGTCGTCGCCGGTTGTAGCTCACCATGAAGGGTCGCAACAAATTGAGTCGCTGGTTGTAGCAAATGACGCCGCTGGTTCCAGCAAAAATGACATCATCGCAGGTTCCAGCATTTTGGTTGAAGCTTTCTCGGTCTCTGGTAAAAGCTTTTTCATCTGCGGGACGAAGCTTTTTTTAAAACGGTTGCAACTTTTCATGTGTACCTAAAAAAGCGATTGAAAACTTTGTAGTGGCTGGTTGAAGATTTTCAATCTCTGGTTGAAGCTTTTTCATCTGTGGGATGAAGCTTTTGTTAAAACGGTTGCAGCTCTTCATGTGTTCCGAGTCTGATTTGAAGCTTTTTTATCTACTAGATGTAGCTTTTTGCATTCATGGTTGTAGTATGAGCATTGCCGTTTGCAGCTGCAGTACCAGTACGTCCGTGCGGCCGTTGTTACTGGTTCCAGCAAAACCAGTACACGATTGCAGCTCCCTCCCCAGCCGGTTGTAGCATTTGTGTGTTCCGCCGTCGTGGCTGCCGGTCGAGGTAGTAGCTCGTCCCGTTGATTCTCGCCGTCGGCGCTCTGAGTAGCTGGAAAAACAGTGGTGGATGGGGTTGAGACCCAACGGTGACGGCGCCCTCCGGCGACCGGCCGGCGGGGCGTGGCCCGGCGAGGCGGCGGGGCGACGGAGCTCGGGGGCCCGGCTCGTGGGCGCGCGCAGACTGCGTGGGCACGACAGGGGGAGGGGATGGATAAGATGCATGGACCCATATTAGGGGAGTAGTTGCTATATGTGCATGTGTGTTGTGAGAACGAGGCAGGAGCCGGTCGAAGTTTCGGCCGGTGCGCCGGATCTAAACATTAGAGAGGTGGTCCCGCCACAACAAACTGTGCCCTATGTAGAAACGGGAGCCGCCTCGCTACGACGTGAGGGAGTAAATGAAGAGGTGGGTGACGTATTCGTGTTGGCCATGAGAAGAACTATCCTTCGCGCCACAGAAGGCTCGGAAGCGAACGATTGCTCCATGGTTGACACGTTGTTTCCCAATGAGATTCACGCATGGCATCCGATGGTTCACATTGTGCCATGTTAAAGAAAACCCAAGAAAAAAGAAGAGTCAACGAGAGAACGAGGTTTCGATTCCTGGACCTCAAGGATGAACGGACCGCAGGGAGCCACCACGCAACACTGTCGTTCATGCTCAGTAAATGGAGCATGACCTACTTGAAGCGAGTTAACCGGTTTTCTTCATTTTTTTATTGTTTTTGTTTTCTATTGTTTCTTTCTTTTTTCTTCTCCATTTTTTCCATTTGTTTCTTCTGTTTTTTATATGTTTTTTACTTGGTTTATTTTGTTTCTTGTTCAGTTTTCATTTTTTTTGTTTTTCTGAATTTCTTTTCATTTTCATTCTAGATTTTTTATATATGTGAACACCATTTTTTAATACACATTTAATATTTTTCAAATACAAATTTAACAGTGTTTAATATATGTTCAACATTTTTTCTAGTATATTTTTTAAAACATTTTTCAAATGCTTGATTAACATTTTTCAAAAATCAGATTAACATTTTTTGAATAATTGTTCAACAATTTTTCACATTCTTAATTAACAATTTTCAAATAAAAAGATAAACAATTTTTTTAATACAAGGTCAATATTTTTTTCAATACACATTTAACATTTAAAATGCTTGATTAGCATTTTTCAAACACTTCAATATTTTTTTCAAATACTTGATTATCATATACATGATAAAAATCAACTCATTACACCCGTTTGCCAATGGCTCTCCCACCCACCCTCCCGGCGGCCATTACTCCGATCATGATCTGGTCGAATCCATCCAACAAATCCTTCTTTCTCTGATCCGCTCCTAGACCCCAATTCCATAGCCCGCCAGCTGGATTTCTCAGTTGGCCTTCATTTGAAAGGTGAGATTCATAAGTTGTTCCAATCTATGGTGAGCCCTGTATCCTCATCACATGGTTTCACCATGGTGATCTCCTTTGCAAGATTTGCTTTCCATCTTAATATCATCAATGTCAGTCTGGTATTATCGGCAATCACTGGTGGAGATCACAACTCTGTGGGAGTGTTTAACGATTCAAAGTTTGTTCTAAGGCTATGGGTTTTTACCTGGTCCTGAAGATCTATTTCTCCTGTGATCAATTCAAATGCTACTTCCACCTATGGAGTGGTGGTGGACCAAACTAGATATATGAGGAGAAGAAATGGTATAGTGAACAAGATGCGGAATGGACTACTGTTTCTTCTCGACGTAAAGGTACGCTCAATCGAAATATTCCAGTTAGGCAAGTATATTGCAGGATTGGTCATCACTTAGCACCTCATATATCTGCTAATGATCTGCCACGATCAAGTAATCTTCCTGTTTCTGGTGCCAATACTACTGTACCTAGATCTGATGTTCAATCGCATGATCGTGTTTCTCGCAAGGCTGGTACGTCTCTAACTGAATCCATGCATAACGGATCGGCCGGTCCCAGGCCCATATTAATTTCAAATGCATGCCCTCCATCGGCTAGATCTACTGGGCCGCATGTACCTGAGTCTACTATTCAACCCAATAATTCGGAAGGCAGAGCATCTCGGCCCAACTCTGGTGTCGCTCCAACACAATATTTGTTCTGTTTTAAATGCCTTGGATATGGTCATCAGCGGTACCAATGCAGCAATAAAACCAGGTGCAGATCTTGTTATGGTTATAACCACATTGCGAGATTTTTTTACCAAGGAAATCCAGAGTTATGCTTATCGGATCAAACAAACTCAGCCTCCCCCACCCGATATATACCAAACTTGCGTAGTCTCCTCGACTTCTCCCTCTCGTCCACCGCCCACTGCTACGCCTGTGAGCACGCCACCTCCCGAGATGGCCTGCTACCCCTGCAACCCTCTCCCGCACCTCCCCCTGGCACCACCGTCATCCCACCTTGTCCGCTTCGTGCTCGCCGCGGCTATGTCATCGTCGGCGGTGAACTCCCTATGGTCTGCGACGAATGGGCCATCGCTATGCTCATCCCCGAGGTTTCCGCGGAGGAATTCCATGGTGCCATCGCCCTCATCAGCAACTACCTTGAAGGTCGGGGATGGCCCATCAACTACACCTCGCGTTGTGGTATGGACACATCATTGATTTAGTTTACCACTGCATGTTCTAGAGATACTGCTGTTAGTAGCAGTCCTTTTCAGATCGGTGACTCTTTTTTGAGGCTTAGTAGGCAAGATCGAGGTCTGAACTATCTTAGCATTACTTCTACCCATGATGTTTGGATCATGCTCATGAATTACCAATTGGAATGTTGGGATGTTGCTGTGATTGGTCGCACTGTTGCTCCATATGGAAGGTTTCTGATTTGGAATAAGGACCCTAGAGACAAAACCAGAGTTATTGTTAAGCTCAGAGTAATGAATGTTGACACCATACCAATCAGTTTAGTTGTGCTTCGTAACTTAGATGATGTGGGTTTTGGTGATTCATGGACATGCCCTACCTACATTCTGTCACGCGAACTCATTGGGCAGCAGGGAGGAGATGAAGATCCTCTTCCACCTGATGGTGGTAATCCACACCCCTTGCCACATGTTCATGGTGGGTTCTGGCACGATGAGGTACTTGGCAATATTCCTATGGATCAGGTTGTCATAAACCCTCACAATGCTGGACTTGGGGAACCCTATGAGGATGTGCATGCTCCCAATAATGCTAATGTGGATCTCAATGCTGAATTTCCAGGAAATGTTGTTGATCTGAATATAAACAATAGCACTGAAACTCTTGTCATTGCTGAGGATGAAGGAAATATGCCCTAGAGGCAATAATAAATGTTATCTATATTTCCTAATATCATGGTAAATATTTATTATTCATGCTAGAATTGTATTAACTGGAAACTTGATACATGTGTGAATACATAGACAACCAGAGTGTCCCTAGTATGCCTCTACTTGACTTGCTCGTTAATCAAAGATGGTTAAGTTTCCTAACCATAGATATGTGTTGTCATTTCATGAACGGGGTCATATCATTAGAGAATGATGTGATGGACATGACCCATCCGTTAGCTTATAACAATGATCGTTTAGTTTATTGCTATTGCTTTCTTCATGACTTATACATGTTCCTATGACTATGAGATTATGCAACTCCCGAATACCGCAGGAACACTTAGTGTGCTACCAGACGTCACAACGTAACTTGGTGATTATAAAGATGCTCTACATGTGTCTCCGATGGTGTTTGTTGAGTTGGCATAGATCGAGATTAGGATTTGTCACTCCGAGTATCGGAGAGGTATCTTTGGGCCCTCTTGGTAATGCACACATCACTATAAGCCTTGCAAGCAATGTGACTAATGAGTTAGTTGCGGGATGATGCATTACAAGATGAGTACTTTCCAGTAACGCGGTTGAACTAGGTATGATGATACCGACGATCGAATCTCGGGCAAGTAACATACTGATGACAAAGGGAACAATGTATGTTGTTAGGCGGTTTGACCGATAAAGATCCTCGTAGAATATGTAGGAGCCAATATGAGCATCCAGGTTCCGCTATTGGTTATTGACCGGAGATGTGTCTCGGTCATGTCTAGATAGTTCTCGAACCCGTAGGGTCCGCACGCTGAACGTTCGATGATGATTTGTATTATGAGTTATGTGATTTGATAACCGAAGTTTGTTCGAAGTCCCGGATGAGATCACAGACATGACGAGGAGTCTCGAAATGGTTGAGACATAAATATTCATATGTTGGAAGGTTGCATTTGGACATTGGAATGGTTCATTTTTTCGGAGTACCAGGAGGTTACCTGAACCCCCCGGGAGAAGTATTGGGCCTAGTGGGCCTTATTGGAGGAGAGGAGAAAGAGCCACAAGAGAGGGGCATGCCCTCTCCTTGCCCAAACCGAATTGGACTAGGGGAGGGGGCCAGCCCCCTCTTTCCTTCACCCTCTCTCTCCCTTCCCTTTCCCTCCGGTGGAAGAAAGGAAAGGGGGGATCCTACTTAAACTAGGAGTCCAAGTAGGACTCCCCCCTGGCGCGCCCAACCTGGCCGGCCCCCTCTCTCCCTCCCTCCTTTATATACGTGGCCAGGGGCACCCCAATAGCACAATAGACAATCTCTTAGCCGTGTGCGGTGCCCTCCTACACAGTTACACACCTCGATCATATCGTCGTAGTGCTTTGGTGAAGCCCTGCGCCAGTAACTTCATCATCACCGTCGCCATGCCGTCGTGCTGACGGAACTCTCCCTCGACCTCAACTGGATCAAGAGTTCGTGGGAAGTCGTCGAGCTGAACGTGTGCTGAACACGGAGGTGCCGTACGTTCGGTGCTTGGATCAGTCGGATCGTGAAGACGCTCGACTACATCAACCGCGTTACTAAACGCTTCCGCTTTCGTTCTATGAGGGTACGTGGACACACTCTCCCCGCTCGTTGCTATGCTTCTCCTAGATAGATCTTGTGTGATCGTATGGATTTTTTTTGAAATACTACGTTCCCCTGTAGTGGTATCAGAGCCAGGTTTATGCATAGATGTTATATGCACGAGTAGAACACAAAGAGTTGTGGGCGATAATAGTCATACTACTTACCAGCAACGTATTACTTTGATTCAGTGGTATTGTTGGATGAAGCGGTCCGGACCGACATTACGTGACCGCATTCATGAGACTCGTTCTACTGACGTGCTTCGCACACATGTGGCTAGCGGGTGTCTGTTTCTCCAACTTTAGTTGAATCGAGTTTGACTACGCCCGGTCCTTGTTGAAGGTTAAAAAAACACACTTAACGAAAAATCGTTGTGGTTTTGATGCGTAGGTAAGAATGGTTCTTGCTAGAAGCCCGTAGCAGCCACGTAAAACTTGCAACAACAAAGTAGAGGACGTCTAACTTTTTTTTGCAGGGCTTGCTGTGATGTGATATGGTCAAGACGTGATGATATATAAATTGTTGTATGAGATGATCATGTTTTGTTAAAGTTATCGGCAACTGGCAGGAGCCTTATGGTTGTCTCTTTATTGCATAAGATGCAAGCGCCATATAATTGCTTTACTTTATCGCTATGCGATAGCAATAGTTGCAAAAGCAATAGTTGGCGAGACGACCATGTGACAACACATTGATAGAGATCAAGATGATGGAGATCATGGTGTCATGCCGGTGACGATGGAGATCATGACGGTACTTTGGAGATGGAGATCAAAGGCACAAGATGATAATGGCCATATCATGTCACATATTTTGATTGCATGTGATGTTTATCTTTTATGCATCTTATTTTGCTTAGTACGACGGTAGCATTATGAGATGATCCCTTACTAAAATTTCAAGGTATAAGTGTTCTCCCTGAGTATGCACCGTTGCGATAGTTCTTCGTGTTGAGACATCACATGATGATCGGGTGTGATAAGCTCTATGTTCACATACAACGGGTGCAAGCCAGTTTTGCACATGCATAATACTCGGGTTAAACTTGACGAGCCTAGCATATGCAGATATGGCCTCGGAACACTAAGACAGAAAGGTCGAACGTGAATCATATAGTAGATATGATCAACATAGAGGTGTTCACCATTGAAAACTACTCCATCTCACGTGATGATCGGACATGGTTTAGTTGATATGGATCACGTGATCATTTATATGACTAGAGGGGTGTCTATCTAAGTGGGAGTTCTTAAGTAATATGATTAATTGAACTTAATTTATCATGAACTTAGCCCTGCTAGTTTTTGCATATCTATGTTGTAGATCAATAGCTTGCGATGTAGCTCCCCGTTTATTTTTTTGATATGTTCCTAGAGAAAAATAAGTTGAAAGATGATAGTAGCAATGATGTGGACTGGGTCTGTGATCTGAGGATTATCCTCATTGCTGCACAAAAGAATTATGTCCTTGATGCACCGCTAGGTGACGGACCTATTGCAGGAGCAGATGCAGACGTTATGAACGTTTGGCAAGCTCGATATGATGACTACTTGATAGTTTAGTGCGCCATGCTTTACGGCTTAGAACCAGGACTTCCAAAACGTTTTCAACGCCACGGAGCATATAAGATGTTCCACGAGCTGAAATTGGTATTTCAGACTCATGCCCGAGTCGAGAGGTATGAGACCTCTGACAAGTACTTTGCCTACAAGATGGAGGAGAATAACTCAACTACTAAGCATGTGCTCAGAATGTCTGAGTACTACAATCGCTTGAATCAAGTGGGAGTTAATCTTCCAGATAAGATAGTGATTGATAGAGTTCTCTAGTCACTATCACCAAGTTACTGGAACTTCGTGATGAACTATACTATGCAAGGGATGACGAAAACGATTCCCGAGGTCTTCGCGATGCTAAAATCGGCAAAGGTAGAAATAAAGAAAGAGCATCAAGTGTTGATGGTTAACAAGACCACTAGTTTCAAAAAAGGGAAAAGGAAAAGAATGGGAACTTCAAGAAAGAATGGCAAGCAAGTTGTCACTCCCATGAAGAAACCCAAAGCTAGACCTAAGCCTGAAACTAACTGCTTCTACTGCAAAGGGAATGGTCACTGGAAGCGGAACTACCCCAAATACTTGGCGGATAAGAAGGATGGCAAAGTGAACAAAGGTATATTTGATATACAGATTATTGATGTGTACTTTACTAGTGTTCATATTAACCCCTAGGTATTTTATACCGCTTCAGTTGTTAAGATTAGTAACTCAAAACAGGAGTTAAAAATGAACAGAGACTAGTTGAGGGTATAGTGACGATGTGTGTTGGAAGAGATTACAAGGTTGATAAGATCACCATCGCATACTCCCTCTACCTTCGGGATTAGTGTTGAACCTAAATAAATGTTATTTGGTGTTTGCGTTGAGCATGAATATGATTGGGTCATGTTTATTGCAATACGGTTATTCATTTAAAGTCATAGTTGTTCTCTTTACATGAATAACACCTTCTATGGTCATACACCCAATATAAATGGTTTATTGAATCTCGATCATAGTGATACACATATTTATAATATTGAAGCCAAAAGATGCAAAGTTAATAATGATAGTGCAACTTATTTGTGGCACTGCCGTTTAGGTCATATTGATGTAAAGCGCATGAAGAAACTCCAAGCTGATGGGCTTTTGGAATCACTTGATGCTTGCGAACCATGACTCATGGGCAAGATGACTAAAATTCCGTTCTCTGGAACAATGGAGCAAGCCATTGACTTATTGGAAATAATACATACCTATGTATGCGGTCCGATAAGTGTTGAGGCTCATGGCGGGTATCATTGTTTCCTGACCTTCACAGATGATTTGAGCAGATATGGGTGTATCTACTTAATGAAACATAAGTCTAAAACATTTGAAAAGTTCAAAGAATTCCATAGTGAAGTGGAAAATCATCATAACAAGAAAATAAAGTTTCTATTATCTGATCACAGAGGCAAATATTTGAGTTACGAGTTTGGTCTTCATTTGAAACAATGTGGAATAGTTTCGCAACTCACGCCACCTGGAACACCACATCATAATGGTGTGTCCGAACGTCGCAATCGTACTTTATTGGATATGGTGCAATCTATGATGTCTCTTACCGATTTACCACTATCGTTTTGGTGTTATGCATTAGAGACAGCTGCATTCTCGTTAAATAGGGCACCATCTAAATCCGTTGAGACGACACCGTATGAACTATGGTTTGGCAAGAAACCAAAGCTGTCATTTCTTAAAGTTTGGGGTTGCGATGCTTATGTGAAAAATGCTTCAACCTGATAAGCTCGAACCCAAATCGGAGAAGTACGTATTCATAGGATACCCAAAAGAAACTGTTGGGTACACCTTCTATCACATATCCGAAGTCAAGATATTTTGTTGCTAAGAATGGATCCTTTCTAGAGAAGGAGATTCTCTCGAAAGAAGTGAGTGGGAGGAAAGTAGAACTTGATGAGGTAATTGTACCTTCTCCCGAATTGGAAAGTATTTCATCACAGAAACCAGTTCTAGTGATTCCTACACCAATTAGTGAGGAAGCTAATGATGATGATCATGAAACTTCTGATCAAGTTACTACCGAACCTCGTAGGTCAACCAAAGTACCGTCCGCGCCAGAGTGGTACGGTAATCCTGTTCTAGAAGTCAAGTTACTAGACCATGACGAACCTACGAACTATGAGGAAGCGATGATGAGCCCAGATTCCGCGAAATGGCTTGAGGCCATAAAATCTGAGATGGGATTCATGTATGAGAACAAAGTATGGACTTTGATTGACTTGCCCGATGATCGGTGAGCCATTGAGAATAAATGGATCTTCAAGAGGAAGACGGACGCTGATAGTAGTGTTACTATCTACAAAGCTCGAATTGTCGCAAAAGGTTTTCGACAAGTTCAAGGTGTTGACTATGATGAGTTTTCTCACTCGTATCGATGCTTAAAAGTCTGTCGGAACCATGTTAGCAGTTGCCACATTTTATGAAATTCGGCAAATGGATGTCAAAACTGCATTCCTTAATGCATTTATTAAAGAAGAGTTGTATATGATGCAACCAGAAGGTTTTGTCAACCCTAAAGGTGCTAGCAAAGTGTGCAAGCTCCAATGATCCATTTATGGACTGGTGCAAGCCTCTCGAAATTGGAATAGACGCTTTGATAGTATGATCAAAGCATATGGTTTTATATAGACTTTTGGAGAAGTCTGTATTTACAAGAAAGTGAGTGGGAGCACTACAACCTTTCTGATTAGTATATGTGAATGACATATTGTTGATCGGAAATGATGTAGAATTTTCTGGAAAACATAAAGGAGTGTTTGAAAGGAGTCTTTCAAAGAAAGACCTTGGTGAAGCTGCTTACATATTGGTCATCAAGATCTATAGAGATAGACCAAGACGCTTGATAATTTTTTTTAATGAGTACATACCTTGACAAGATTTTGAAGTAGTTCAAAGTGGAACAGTCAAAGGAGTTCTTGCGCCTATATTGCAAGGTGTAAAGTTGAGTAACACTCAAAACACGACCACTACAGAAAATAGAAAGAGAATGAAAGTCATTCCCTATGCCTCAGTCATAGGTTCTATAAAGTATGCTATGTTGTGTACCAAACCTATTGTGTACCTTGCCATGAGTCTGGCAAGTGGTTACGATATTGATCCAGGAGTGGATCACTGGACAACAGTCAAAATTATCCTTAGAAGACTAAGGAGATATTTCTCGGTTATAGAGGTGATAAAGAGTTCGTCGTAAAGAGTTACGTCGAAGCAAGCTTTTACACCGATCCGGATGACTCTGAGTCTCAATCTGGATACATATTGAAAGTGAGAGCAATTAGCTAGAGTAGCTCCATGCAGAGCATTGTAGACATAGAAAATTTGCAAAAATACATACGGCTCTGAATATGGCAGACCCGTTGGCTAAACTTCTCTCACAAGCAAAACATGATCACACCTTAGTACTCTTTGGGTGTTAATCACATGGCGATGTGAACTAGATTATTGACTCTAGTAAACCCTTTGGGTGTTGGTCACATGGCGATGTGAAGTATGGAGTGTTAAATCACACGACGATATGAACTATTGGTGTTAAATCACATGGCGATGTGAACTAGATTATTGACTCTAGCGTAATTGGGAGACTAAAGGAAATATGCCGTATAGGCAATAATAAATATGTTATTTATATTTCCTTATATCATGATAAATATTTATTACTCATTCTAGAATTGTATTACCGGAAACTTGATACATGTGTGAATACATAGACAAACTGCCTCTACTTGACTAGCTCATTAATCAAAGATGGTTAAGTTTCCTAACCATAGATATGTGTTGTCATTTGATGAAAAGGATCACATCATTAGAGAATGATGTGATGGACATGACCCATCCATTAGCTTAGCACTATGATCGTTTAGTTTATTGCTATTGCTTTCTTCATGACTTATACATGTTCCTATGACTATGAGATTATGCAACTCCCGAATACCGGAGGAACACTTAGTGTGCTATCAAACATCACAAAGTAACTGGGTGATTATAAAGATGCTCTACAGGTGTCTCTGATGGTGTTTATTGAGTTGGCATATATCGAGATTAGGATTTGTCACTCCGAGTATCGGAGAGGTATCTTTGGGCCCTCTCGGTAATGCACACATCACTATAAGCCTTGCAAGCAATGTGACTAATGAGTTAGTTGCGGGGTGATGCATTACAGAACGAGTAAAGAGACTTGCCGGTAACGCGATTGAACTAGGTATGATGATACCAGCGATCGAATCTCGGGCAAGTAACATACCGATGACAAAGCGAACAACGTATGTTGTTATGCGGTTTGACCGATAAAGATCTTCGTAGAATATGTAGGAGCCAATATGAGCATCCAGGTTCCGCTATTGGTTATTGACCGGAGATGTGTCTCGGTCATGTCTACATAGTTCTCGAACCCGTAGTGTCCACACGTTGAACGTTCGATGACGATTTGTATTATGAGTTATGTGAGTTGATAACCGAAGTTTGTTCAAAGTCCCGGATGAGATCACGGACATGACGAGGAGTCTCGAAATGGTCGAGACATAAAGATTCATATATTGGAAGGTTGCATTTGGACATTGGAATGGTTCCGATTGGTTTGGGCATTTTTTCGGAGTACCGGGAGGTTACCGGACCCCCCCGGGAGAAGTATTGGGCCTAGTGGGCCTTATTGGAGGAGAGGAGAATGGGCCACAAGAGAGGGGCGCGCCCCCCCTTGCCCAAACCGAATTGGACTAGGGGAGGGGGCCAGCCCCCCTCTTTCCTTCCCCCTCTCTCTCCCTTCCATTTCCCTCCGGTGGAAGAAAGGAAAAGGGGGGACGAATCCTACTTGGACTAGGAGTCCAAGTAGGACTCCCCCTGGCGCGCCCAACCTAGCCGGCCTGCTCTCTCCCTCCCTCCTTTATATACGTGGCTAGGGGGCACCCCAATAGCACAACAGACAATCTCTTACCCGTGTGTGGTGCCCTCCTCCACAGTTACACATCTTGGTCATATCGTCGTAGTGCTTAGGTGAAGCCCTGCGCCGGTAACTTCATCATCACCGTCGCTACGCCGTCGTGCTGACGGAACTCTCCCTCGACCTCAACTGGATCAAGAGTTCGTGGGAAGTTATCGAGCTAAACGTGTGCTGAACACGGAGGTGCCGTACGTTCGGTGCTTGGATCGGTCGGATCGTGAAGACGTTCGACTACATCAACCGAGTTACTAAATGCTTCTGCTTTTGGTCTACGAGGGTACATGGACACACTCTCCCTGCTCGTTGCTATGCTTCTCCTAGATAGATCTTGCGTGATCGTAGGAAATTTTCTGAAATACTACGTTCCCCTACAGAGGAGACTAGGCAGAATGTTATGACTCAAGATTAGCCTGCTGCCACTAATGGAGAAAGGTTATATGATACCTTGGGACCTGATTTCATCCCTCTTTTGTCTGAGCAACAATTGCCTGCTCCTGCGAGCCCAGTTTCTTGCCACACAATGCTTGTATGAACTACAATGACATCCCCTCATCTAGCACAGCTCAGCATGTTCAGACATGCAACATCTATGTTGAGGGCATCACTGAGCACATTGTTGTGTTGCAAGACCTGGTGGGAAATTTGGTCACAAATGCTAGTGAGATTATTCCCAAACTTGGGGGTAGTAAGATCATTAATGCCAAGTGTAATGTTGTGGATGTGGTTGGAGCAAATGGCACCAATAAAAGATGTTGTCTTCAGATACAAACTGTCCATGAGGGACAGCCAATGCCACAACACACTAGTTTTGTCAGTATTGAGGAGATATCTGGACAGGAATTTGCTGAAGTTCAGAAGCCTGCAAATAAGATGAAGCCTATTATTGATGAAGCTTTTTGTATAAGGAGTGACAGAATTGCTCTCATTTCCAAGGGTTTTAAGGACAAATCTGCTGCTGAAGCTGCTAGCAAGGTGGATGACAGTCAGGCAAGTGCAAAACAATCAGCAGAGCAATAAGAAACTGAAGAAAGCTGTGACTGTCAACCTAGGGCCTCAATTTGATGCAGTGGTCAGAGATAAATATGCTCCTCCTCCAGCTGAACTTCCAGTCAAAACCCTCCACGCTATTGGCACTGGACCATGCAAGATGGCACCTCTTGAAGTGTCATCTAAGGTTTTGAGCTCTGATAGCTCTGATGATTAGGTTCTGCAACTCTCCATGGGGCTTGGGTGGCTCCCCTATCTGCTATCCAGTTTGTTTTTTCTATGATGTTAGTTTTATCTACCATGTCTTTTGGATGCCTGCGTGCATCTCAGTACTATCTGATCTGTAATAATCTGCTATTATGCTACCCTGGCTCACTTGATTTCCCAGTTGCTCTACTCTGCCACTATATGTCTATTAACACCTGCAATGCCTGCTTCTATATTGTTTACTGCAAGTTCATATTTGCTATGAGGATTTACATGAGAAATCAAAATTCTCTAGTTTATGGCCCTGGCAATGGCATATTATGCTATGCTATTCATAGGATAATATCATGCAAACAACATTTATTCAGCTATGAATAGGAGCTGGAATATTTTAAATTGGAATGTTAGAGGTATCAACTCTACTGCTAGATGGAATGATATTAGACAGAAAATAGATGAAAGTGCATGCAATATCATAACTCTCCAGGAAACCAAGAGAGACAATTTTGATATGGCATATATCAAGAATTTCTGCCCCAAGAGGTTCAATCAGTACTTTTTTTCACCATCTAATGGTTGTTCTGGTGGTCTTATTACTATTTGGAATGGGCAATTGTTCACAGGGAAAATTATATCTCAGAACTATTTCCACATTACTATTGAGTTTATATCTAACCTGGACAACAACAGTTGGTTTTTGACAAATGTATATGGGCCTAACTCTGCAGAAGACAAACATGAATTTTTAACATGGTTACAAAACCTCAACCTTACTCAGAGCAAGTTATGGATGATCTTGGGTGATTTCAATTTCATTAGAGGGCCTGACAACAGAAACAAACCAGGTGGTGATCCCAACAGCATGATGATATTTAACAATATCATTATAAATCTTGATCTTGTGGAGATACCATTAAAAGGCAGATCTTTTACTTGGAGCAATAAACAAGACATACCTCTACTGGAGAAGTTGGACTGGGTTTTTACTAGTTCTCATTGGCCCAACACATACCCATGTACAATGGCTTTTCCTTTGGCAAAAATTACTTCTGATCATGTACCTATTAAAGTTCAGATGGAAAGCAATATTCCCAAAAGCAACATTTTCAGATTTGCGGAATTTTGGACTAAGTTCAATGGTTTTATGGAGGTTGTGGAAGACCACTGGTTAAACTCAACCCACTTTGCTGACTCTGCAAAAAAAATTAATGCTAAATTTAAAAGCCTAAGAAGATGGCTGAAAAAATGGACCAAGAAATTTTCCCAACTTAACAAAACCATTGAAGACTATTGTTTTTGTGTCAAACTTCTGGATGGATTGGAAGACCAGAGAGAACTTTCCACTGCAGAAAAGAACTTCAGGAAGATCTTAATCAATCACAAAAACAAACTTTTGAAAGCCAAAAGGTTATACTGGAGGATCAGAGCCAGTATAAGATGGGCCAACCTGGGAGACGAAAATACTAAAAAAATTCATGCTATTGCTTCTAAGGTTTTCAGACATAACTTCATTAACTATCTTCTTACTGCTGATGGACAACATGTTAATGATCATGAACAAAAAGTTGCTATCCTATGGGCATCTTTCAAAGAAAGAATTGGTACACAAGCAGAATGTAGAAAATCTTTTGACATAGCACATCTGGCTATGGAAAGTCTACCTACTGATCTTGATAGACCATTTTCCACTGAGGAAATTGATGATATCCTCAAGCAAATGCCAGAGGACAAGTCACCTGGTCCTGATGGATACAATGGGCACTTCATGAGGAAATGCTGGCACATCATCAAACACTGTTTCTACAGGTTTATCAATGATTTTCATGAGGAAAATATATCATTACAGCCCATTAACACTGCATATATCACACTTATTCCTAAGACTCAAAATCATGAATCCCCCAATGGTTACAGACCTATCTCTCTAGTAAGTATGCCCATTAAGATTCTCACAAAACTACTTGCTAATAGAGTTCAACCCATTATCCTATCCAGGGTCAGCAAGAACCAATATGGATTTATTAAAACCAGGAATATCCAGGACTGCTTGGCCTGGAGTTTTGAATACATCCATATGTGCCACAAATCTAAAAAGGAGATCATTATATTTAAAATTGACTGTGTGAAGGCTTTTGATAAAGTGAGCTACAATGCCATTCTGTTTATGATGAAACATCTTGGATTCAGTGATAAGTGGATCAGGTGGGTTAACATGATTCTGACATCAGCTACCACCTCTGTTAATTTGAATGGTGTCCCTGGGAAAAACATTCACTGTAAATGTGGGGTAAGGCAAGGGGATCCATTCTTT
This sequence comes from Triticum dicoccoides, assembly GCF_002162155.2. Lineage (NCBI taxonomy): Eukaryota > Viridiplantae > Streptophyta > Magnoliopsida > Poales > Poaceae > Triticum > Triticum dicoccoides. Next base: position 150,289,813 of record NC_041383.1, on the reverse strand, counting down.
CCTCTACTATATGTCATGGTTGGAGAACTGCTGCATATTATGGTCAATGAGGCTTGGAGAGAGGGAGTTCTCAAATTACCCATTGACACAAATAACACTGAATCCTACCCTATTATCCAGTATGCTGATGACACATTAATTATTCTTCTAGCAGATGTAGATCAAATCAGAATCTTCACTGACATCCTAGAGAAATTCTCGGCGTTCACTGGACTTATAGTCAACTACAACAAATCCTCAATTGTCCCTATAAATATTTCTGATGAGAGAGCTCAAGACTTGGAAAACATTTTCAATGGCAAAAGGGAAGCAATGCCCTTCACATATTTGGGACTTCCTATGGGATCTACCAGACCTAAGGTTATTGATTTAATGCCCATGGTATCTAGACTGGACACTAGACTGTCTGGCATTGCTTCTATGATGACGTATTCTGGTAGACTCACACACCTGAAGGCAATTGTTTCTGCACTGCCTATCTTTGCTATGTGTTGCATTAGAGTACTCTTTACCATCCTGGACCATTTTGAGAAATTTGGTAGAAGTTTCCTCTGGTATGGTAAAGATATCAACAAACATGGAAACTGTCTAGTTAAATGGGACAAGGTTTGTCTTCCAAAAAAGCAGGTGGATTAGGGGTGCTTGATCTCAGAATGCAAAACAAGGCTCTCCTCACTAAATTCCTCTACAAATTTTTCATTAACCATGATATCCCATGGGTGAGGTTGATATGCAACAATTACTATAACAATGGAGAATTACCAAGTTTTCCTACCGGAGTGGGATCTTTTTGGTGGAGGGATTGCTGCTCTAGCATGGAGAAATTCAAAGAAATGACTATCTGTAATGCTGGACAAGGTAATACCATCATGCTTTGGTCTGACAAATGGAGTTCCCAACCATTGACCACCATGATGGCACAATTATTCTCATATGCTAAGAATGCCAGGATCACTCTAAAGGAGGCTAGTAATCTTGATTATGATAGCTTTTATGAGATGTTTAACCTGCCAATGTCTCCTTTATGTGTTTTATACCATCATGCTTTCCATATCCAATCTACTTCATGTGTTTTATGTGATGATGAACCCAATGAACACTTGATGCATCTTTTTTTCAGCTGTGATTTTAGTTAGAATTTCTGGATGAACATTGGATTCCAATGGAATACAGACTATGATCTCCTTGATATGTTGTTGGATGGCAGAAGGCACAACAATATTATGTGCTATAAGGAATGCTTGATTGCAGGTTGTTGGAGCCTATGGAAACACATGAATGGCATTATATTTGATCACAAGGAAAAGAATATGGCATTTTGTATAAGTTCTTTCAAAGAACACTTTGGCATGATCATCAAGAAAGCAAAACCTAGCTTGAAGGAGGGAATGCAAAGCTGGCTAGACTACTTGTAGATTCTCTTCTTTTTCCCATGATCATTGTACAGTTGATGTAACCTTATCCTTATTAATGAAAATCAGAGTTATAGTGGGGTTTTTCCCCACTGTGTTTGCTCAAAAATATATATACATGATAAAATAATTCATTATATTTATAATACATGGTCAACATTTTTTATATACAAATATAACATTTATCAAATGCTTGATAAACATTTTTCAAATACTTGTTCAATAATTGTTTTTCAAATGCCTGATTAACATTTTTATATACATGATCAACATTTATTTAAGTATTTGTTCACCATTTTTCAAATATGTATTCCATATTTGTTTACATTTTTTTTTCTTGAAAAGTTTTTTTGGAATGTATATATATATATATAGAGAGAGAAATAATAATTTAAAGTATAAACAAAAGTGGAAAAGTAAAGTAGAAAATAAAAATAAAAAACATAAAAAGAATAGGAAAAGAGGCTGTGGCCTCCTGCGTTTGTGGGTCGGCCCATCTCACTCTCCCCTTTAGCGAATCAGATGTCATATTTGCGAGTCGGAAGTCAGATTTTTGTTTCTGCAAGAGTCGGAAGTCAGACTTGCTAAAGGCGAGATATAGATGCGTCCCTATATGATTTTGGTGAGTGTGCCACTTGTCGCAACCTGAGAGTTTTCTCCTTTTTTGTAGATTCGTTTATTCAAAACGTTTTATCTCTTAAACGGTCCGTCCAAATCCTTTACCGTTTTCATCCTTAGATTCCTTATGTCGGATCTTCAAAACTAGGTCCCATCTTTACAGAGTATGATGAACTTTATTTCACAAAAAAACGGACGAAAAAACCCATGCCTCTTGCAAAAAAATGAAAACATGTTTTTTTTGTTTCCAGAGGCATGGCCGCGCCTCTCGCGGAAGCAAATTCGTATCTCTCACGGAAGCAAATATGTGCCTCTGAAGAAATATAAAAGAAAGAGAACACTTTTTTCTGTGTCCGAGAGACACGACCGTGGCTCTCGCGAAAGTAAATCCGTGTCTCTCGTGGAAGCAAACTGTGCCTCTTGTGGAAGCAAAAAGAACGTGTTTTTTTCGTTTCCGAGTGGCCTGGCCGTGCCTCTCGCAGAAGCAAACCCGTGCCTCTCGCGGAAGTAAAAAAAACATGTTTTTTTTCATTTCCGCTCGCGGAAGTAACTCCGTGTCTCTCGCGGAAGTAAAAATAAAAAAACATTTGTTTTCTCGTTTCCAAGAGGCCCAGTCGTGCCTCTCGTGGAAGCAAGAAACACATTTTTCGCGCATTTTTTTGTCCCAAATATTTTTTGTCCAAAAGCTAAGAAAGATGAAAACCCGAAAAGCAGAAAAAACCATTTAAAAAGCAAAAAACGCATGAAAAAAATATAAATAAAAAAATTCGAATGAGCACAACACGTGACGACGCGTGAGAGCACACTCTCAGCCCACCCCAGATGACCTTTGCAAGGCGCCCGAATGAGCACTCGTTCGTCAGTTGCTCCGACAAATCATATGTAAGCGATGCATATAAGCTGCAATCGCCCACCAGAGCAGCAACATGGATCGATCAGGCGTGGAACGATTCCTGTTTTTTACAGGTTTTATAAACCTTCCGAAAGATTCCGTAACCCGATTTTTTTGTTTTTTTTCTTTCCCCTATTTTTTGTGTTCTTTTCCCTTTTCCTTTTTCTTTTCTGTTTGTTTTTTGTTTATCCTTTTCTTCTTTCTTTTGTTATTTAATTCATAAATTTCAAATGAATTTAAAATGTTCAAGATCTTCAAAAAAAGTTTGAGATTTAAAATTTTGTTCGCTTCTTCAAACATTGTGAGGGACTACGATGGAGCCGTGACATCGGCCTTTCTTTGCCAGTTTTGACTAACGGAGACTCGGCAAACATATTCTACATTTTTAAAATCAGAATACCTGGGTCACATCTTGCCGAGTGTTGGTTGAACGAGACTCAGCAAACATTTTTTTTTGAAATGTTGGGGATCACGACTTTTCCAAGTGTTGTCAACATAAAACTTGAAAAACTCTAAAGGTTGGCGGTCGAGTACCGTGTAGTTGACCAACTGACCATGCATCTCTCTATGTCTCAGTTACAACACTCGGCAAACGATGACCCATCATCTTAAATGGGGAACGGCGAGGGCTCGCGCCGAACAAAACCCCCCACCTGCAATGCAATCACCCAAGCTCCCTCTCCTCTGACAATGGACCGTCGTCATGCCGCCTCCTCTACTTCTCCCAGCCGCACCACCGCCTCCCCATCTCGAAGCTGTCATCGCATCGATTTGGCGTCCGGGTCATTCGCTGCATGGACGGCCGCCGCGCACGTTGCCGCAACAGTTACGCAGATGGATGTCGCGTCCATCGCAACCACGGCCATCGGCGCTGCCTTCCTCAAAGGCATGGTCCCGGGCTCCACCGTCGTCAAATCTGTGGACGCCGTCGCATCCAAGGGCACGGGTGCCTCGGCCGCAATCGACGCCAGCCGCCTCCATCCTTGTCACACTAGCACCGCCATCCGAATCCACAGGGAGGAGCACGCGAGATGAGCTACTTCACCTTTTTCCACTTCTGAATGCTGCAAGATGCTTGGAGCTGCTTGAAGATGCTAGTCTTTGATAGCTAGGCTAGGCCTTCCCCTCTATTCTGGCATTCTGCAGTTCAGTCCACAGATACATCCATTCCTTTGATACTAATGCATACTTAGTATAGATCTGATGCCCGCGAGTATTTTGGATGAGTACTCGCCGTTGCTTTGCTACCTCTTTTCCCCCTATACTCCGTTGCTGCGATCAAGTGGTGGATCGCAGGAGCCAGATGCCACCGCATCGACTACTACCACGAGGAGACCGCCGACTACCAAGAGTAGTTAGGAGGTCCCAGGCAGGAGGCCTTGCCTCTTCGATCGTTGTTGCTTTTGTGTTTGCCTTTTTAAGGCATCTTTGTTTAACCTTATGTCGGTACTCAGATATTGTTGCTTTCACTGGCTCTTGTGTATCGAGCTATGTATTCGAGCCCTCGAGGCCCCTGACTTGTAATATAAATCTTGTATTATTTTACTTGTGTCTAGAGTTGTGTTGTGATATCTTCCCGTGAGTCCCTGATCTTGATCATACACGTTTGCGTGTATGATTAGTGTACGATCGAATCGGGGGTGTCACATCCATCTTTTTCCACTTTGGGAAAATGTGCATGCATGTGTGTAGCAAATGCTTGTTAATTTGGAAAAATTATGAAAATGTTAGTCAAATTAGAAGTAAATTGTGTATCTGTTAGGAGTAAATTTTGTATGTATTAAAATGCACATTACATATCTAATTAAAATTGTTTATTTGTCCCAAGTTTGCTAGTTAATTAATTTGAAGCAAATTGTTTATTTTTTTAATAATTAAGTATATGTGCATATCATGCATGTATGATCGGTTTTTTCTAGCAAATTGATAAAAATAAACGGTTATAATATAGAAAATACTAGTTATAGCTAGCTAGTTTCTTAATTAATCATTAGAAAGCTAGCTAGATATTTGCAACTTGTTATTGGTGAAAAAAATGCTTGCCCAGCCATGTACTGGGATAGGCCATGGGTTGTCCCCTCCTCGAGCAAGGAGGTCACCCCTCCCACTTCCAGCGCCGGGTGTCCGCTCGCCGCCCCCATTCCAAACGACACTCTCGATGACTACGACATTGAGAG
>NC_041383.1:150215906-150284301 GCF_002162155.2 Triticum dicoccoides | reverse complement strand
CACGAGACGATGAGTTCGTCGCCGCCGACGGCCAAGCTTAGTTTGAAGGTCCGAGTTGTGGAACCATGGTTTGGATGTTAGTATTTTGGTTGTAACTAGCTAGTACAAGACATTATGTCTGACTTGCATGGGGGCGCTTCTAGAGAGGATTCGGGTGCGCTGTCGTCATCCCCCCAGCCCGCTTTCAACGACCCCGACCTCGTCAAGCGCATGGAGGGGGCGGAACTTGTTCACCATGTTTAAGAAAAAGCACTGTATAATTAAAGAAAAGTTCATTATGTATAAATAAAATTTCGATCGTAGAGTAAATAGTTGTTCAGCGTGTATTTTGTAAAAATGTTCGCCATATGTTGAAAAATGTTTAGTGTGTATTTAAAACTTGTACACCGTATATTTTTAAAAGTTCACCGTACATTGAGAAAATGTTGACTGTGTATAAAGGATCTTCATCATAGATTATAATTTTATTCAGTGTGTATTGGAAGAAAATGTATGTACTGAACTAATATGGTTTTCTTTATTCTTGAAGATTTTTCAACAAACGAATGTGGTCGTACGCGATGGGGCAGGCCCATGTAGGAGAGCGAAGGAGGAGTAAATGGGCCGGAGCCCTTTACAACAAATACGACGACCAAAAGGAGGAGCTGCCTCTTCTTTTCTTCTCCCTCCAACGGAACAGAGAGGAAGCGCCCCAGAGGAAGCCCTGCTCTCGAACGGAATCCTCTCGCCCTCTCGCGTGTCGCGTCCATGTCTTCTGGCATCCTCACGCCAGCGGGTGGGATCGTGGCTGGGCCGTGTGCCCCGCCACCACCCTGGCGGCGTAGCCCTGTGTTGCGCGCGCGGGGGAGGAGCGCCCCCGCCCGGATCACTTGTTCGCGGACAAGAAGTGCCGGCGAGCGCGAGGAGGCGAGGCCGAGGAGCGTCGGCGACCGGGAGAAGGCGCGCGTGGATAAGGACGAAGATCTTGCGATGAGTCTTTGCGTTGCAGCTCTCTGTGAGACGGGCGGTTGTTCACGTGCACGGGGCCGCCGCACCGGCGCCATGGTGGCGGAGGCGGAGGCGGAGGCGGACCTGGAGCTCGAGCTCGAGGAGGGGGTTGGCGGTGATGGCGGACGAGGCGGCGGTGGTCGCGGTGTGCTAGTTGCAGCGCCGGGCGGAGATCGCCGGCGTCGGCCGCGGGGTCCCCTCTTCATGCTTCCCGTCGACCGCGAGCGCGAGGAGGAGGAGGGGGCGTGCAACGACGGCAACGGCGGCGCCGTACTTCTACACCTGGGGTTCGGTCTCGACACCGAGGCCTTCGCTCCACCCCAAGAAGAAGACGACGACGACCATGATGAAGATGAGTAGAAATCGATGGCGGACGGCGGTTACGGCGGTTAGGGCGGCGGCGCTGTTTGTTCTTTGCAGAATCCTTTCCAAGATTTGTTGTTTTTGATTCGATCGGCAGTTCTTGGATTTGTTGTTATCAATTGAGGTCTGATTAGCACGATTGAGGTGCTGTTAGTAGCACCAAGGTTGATGAAATATGATTGCCTGATTGAATTACAAACTTGGAACCGATCATATGGTTGTCTGTTCTTCGATTCTTGCAATGGACAATTTCATCATTAATGCAAATTTCCTTCTTGTATTCATTCGGGTCGACGGTTTTCTAAGGCAAATCCTGACGTTTTTGAAGTTGCAGCACTTCTTGATTTGGACATATGGTCAGAACTCTGTTCTTCTAAATTCAGTTGCAGTTCAGGTTGAAGCAGCAGCCCTACCAGGCTGCATCACCAAGTTTATAATTCGGTTTAATCTTCTTGTTTGCGATGAGCTCGGACACCAAATCGGGGTTGCCGATGAGCTCCTCCGTAGAGTCGATGAGATCATCGCCATCCTCCTCCCTTTCCTCTGCGCCCAGGTCCTCGCCGGCGGCCGCTTGAGCCACACGTGCCGCATAGTATGTGCGCTCGGCGGTGGCGCCGCTCCATCGAAAGCATGGTGTAGTAATGGTGAATTGCGCCGAGGCATCCCGACGACGAGCACTTGTTTAGTCTATATCAAACTGCAGCCTTAGGACATCTTCAACAGATTATCAAAAAGTTGATGTAAAAATCAATACTGTCTACCGAAGATATTTTCTTCCAATCACGGCGCCGGTGCTTTAAGAGCATCTCCAACCAATGTTTTGGTTACCGCTCAAAATTTCGTGTTATCCAACGGTTACCGAGTATTTTGGTGCCTCCCAGTAAATGGGCTTATAGAGCAAAAGAATCGAATTTAAATTTTATAACTTGGACGACTAATATATAGCCAAGTAGTGCAGGAATCCAGTTTGATCACAATCCAGTCAACAATGGAGCCATGGTAATGCGCTTGTTCTTGTACCACAATGTGGTGGGTTCAAAACCCTCTTCTTCTTTTTTATTTTGCCTAAATTCGAAACTCCCTTCTGCTTTTTTTCATAACAATCCTTTTCTGCTATGTTTGCCTAATTCGTTGGACATACAATGGAATTTTGAAAAAATAAAGGAAGACAGGGCTCGAACTCGTTCGAGCATCTCCAACGCATTAAAATTCGGATAGAAAATAGTACAAATCATCAATACAAAGCATGTAAATACAATCTAGTACATCAATAGTTTAAATTCAACGAGATTTACCGATGCTCAACTAGTTTTTCATAACGAATCATGTCATCCCACACATACTGACCCTTCAGTTTAATCCAATAATGTATGTAAATGAATGACCGTCCATCTATCCTGCGGTACATCACGGCAGCGCGTACGGGCAACACAATGTGTAGAGCAACATTTAATGAATGAATGAATCAATCAAGAGGTTGAGCAAGAAGAGGCAAATTTTACTATCTTCGTGGCTGCCGCGCGCAATGGCATCCCTGCCTCCAACATATTAACGGCGTCGTAAAACTTGGTGACGCTGATTTTGATGGCATACCATCGATACGATAACGACCACACATTGTGATCATGGATGATGTGCATGTCGGTGGGGGCAATGTGTTTTGACGCGTGAAACAAATCATGCATGTGCTGCCAAAACGACCCCCTTCTGCTCCTGCCTATGAAATCCGCAGATACGTCTAACCATGCATCGCATAAAAACTCATACTCCATGGTCAAGTACCCCGCCATCCTTTGTACTCTAAAAAACTGACACGGCATTCGAAAATAACCTCAACGGCATTTGACCAAACATCTACCAGGCGTGGTGACTGCCATGGACGAATTCGACAGGGGGGCGGAGTGTACCTGACTACGGACAGGTCCTGGGTGGACGATGCTGTCTTAAAAGGGGAGTGGTCGCTTCGGTGCTGGTTTCAGAGGTCTGGCAATAACTGTGTGCCGGACGGAGAGGTACAACGGCGACGGCGCTGGAGGAGGGTACGGATGCAGAGCAGGGGGCAGAAGGGGTGGACTGGAAGAAAATGGGACTGGGAGGGGGGATCCCCCCAACTTTGTCTCTGTTTTGCAGGATAAAGTGCGTCCGGGCCGCTTAGCGGACTAATACAGGCTCGCGTTGGATGGCACAACACGTTTGGACCACGCGGTCCGGACAATTGCGAATGGTTTGAGGGTTGGCGTTGGAGATGCCATTACCACCAAGGCACTGATGACAGTTGAAGCGGAGTAACAACCATTATGCCACAAGCATGTTTGGAACTAAAACTAGTTCTGTAACCATTTGACTCGCCCCAGATACGGCTCGAACTTGTTTTTTTAACATCAGTACAGACACAAGCGCTCATATACACACGCATACACTCACCCCTATGAACGCACACACGCACACCCTACCCCTATGAGCACCTCCGAAAGACTTAGCCGACATATCATCTTGAGATTTACGAAGTCACAGTAGGCGCCTCGTCGTCGACGGGAACGTCTCCTCCCACTGAATGCGCATCGCCGGAAATCCTGAAATAAATCCAGGAATAAATGCGAGCACCAGAATTTGAACCCTGGTGGGCTGGGGATACCACAGTCCCTCTAACCATCCAACCACAGGTTGGTTCGCACGGCTCGAACTTGTTAGGGCATCTTCAATGCTTATCCGTACAAATACGGAATTCATGCAAACAAGGCGGACTTCATTAAAGTTTGGATAGAAAATAACACAAATCATCCATACAAAGCATGCAAATACAGTCTAGTACAACAATAGTTTAAATTCAACGAGATTTACCGGATGTTCAACTAGGTTTTCATGAACGGATCATGTCGTCCCACATATACTGCCCCTTCAGTTTCATCCAATAATGTATGCAAATAAATGACCATCCCTCTATCCTAAGGTACATCACGGCAGCTCGTACGGGCTACACAATGTGTAGGGCAACATTGAGTTAATGAACGAATCAATCAAGAGGTTGAGCAAGAAGAAGCAAAACTTACGATCTCTGTAGTTGCCGCGAGCAATGGCATCCTTTCATCCAACATATTAACCGTGCCACAAAATTTGGTGACACTGATCTAGATGGCGTACCATCAATACGATAACAACTACACATTGTGATCATGGATGATGTGCATGTCGTAGGGCGCAATGTGCTTTCGCATTTGAAATGAATCTGGCTGCCCTGGCCCACCATTAGCCCCATCCCTCGCCCGCGATCGCTTCCTGCCCGAAACGGTCAACGCCGCTCCAGAGCTTCAATGTCGCATACGTCCCCGGCTAGAGAGAATGCGACCTCTCACTACTACCGGTATTGAAACGGTGTCCGACCGAGAGCGCCGCCTGTGCCGCTTCCTGATGCAGGCGACTGCTCTACGTTCAAATGTCACCATTTTTGTTCGTTGCCCTGCATTAATGATATGGGGTTGCCGAGGAACCTACTCTGGCGCGACTCGTTCATTCGTCTGCCGCCGTCCATTAACCACACCTTCGCGGTCCATTACCATCCACCCTCTATATAAACTCCAGCCCCAGCCATAGACACAGTCATCCTTCCCCGGTCCCTTTTTCCTTTCACCACCATGCCCGCCATGGCCTCCTCGCGCTCCAAAGCCCTCTGCGATAGCCTCTCGTCCAAGCAAAAGTAGGAGATGGCCGCCATTGCTGCCAAAAAGTAGACATAGGCTGACGACGTCCCAATGGAGGACGCTGCCGAGGACAAGCCGGCGCCACCCTCCTGTTAGGGAACGTAGTATTTCAAAAAAAATCCTACGATCACACAAGATCTATCTAGGAGAAGCATAGCAACGAGCAGGGAGAGTGTGTCCACATACCCTCGTAGATCGAAAGCGGAAGCGTTTAGTAACGCGGTTGATGTAGTCGAATGTCTTCGCGATCCAACCGATCAATTACCGAACGCACGACACCTCCGTGATCTGCACACGTTCAGCTCGGTGTCGTCCCTCGAACTCTTGATCCTGTTGAGGCCGAGGGAGAGTTTCGTCAGCACGACGGTGTGGTGACAGTGATGATGAAGTTACCGACGCAGGGCTTCGCCTAAGCACTACGACAATATGTCCGAGGTGGAAAACTGTGGATGGGGGCACCGCACACGACTAAAGATCAACTTGTGTATCTATGGGGTGCCCCCTCCCCCGTATATAAAGGAGGGGAGGAGGAGGCCGGCCGGTCCCTAGAGGCGCGCCCAAGGGGGGGAGTCCTACTCCAAGTAGGAATCGGCTCCCCCTTACCTAGTCCAAGTAGGAGAAGAAGGAAGGAGAGGGAGAGGGAGAGGAAAAGAGGGGCCGTGCCCCTCCCCTAGTCCTATTCGGACTCTGCTTTGGGGGGGGGGGGGCGCCACCTCCTGGCTGCTGCCCTCTCTCTCCCCTAAGGCCCATTACTTCCTCGGGGGGTTCCGGTAACCCCTCCAGCACTCGGGTTTTATCCAAAACTATCTGGAACACTTCTGGTGTCCGAATAACATGGTCCAATATATCAATCTTTATGTCTCGACCATTTTGAGACTCCTCGTCACGTCCGTGATCTCATCCGGGACTCCGAACAACCTTCGGTACATGAAATCACATAACTCATAATACAAATCGTCATCGAACGTTAAGCTTGCGGACCCTACAGGTTCGAGAACTATGTAGACATGACCGGGACACATCTCCGGTCAATAACCAATAGCGGAACCTAGATGCTCATATTGGATCCTACATATTCTACGAAGATCTTTATCGATCAAACCGCATAACAACATACGTTGTTCCCTTTGTCATCGGTATGTTACTTGCCCGAGATTCAATCGTCGGTATCATCATACCTAGTTCAATCTCGTTACCTGAAAGTCTCTTTACTCGTTTCGTAATGCATCATCCCATAACTAACTCATTAGTCACATTGCTTGCAAGGCTTATAGTGATGAGCATTACCAAGAGGGCCCAGAGATACCTCTCCGACACTCGGAGTGACAAATCCTAATCTTGATCTATGCCAACTCAAGAAACACCATTGGAGACACCTGTAGAGCATCTTTATAATCACCCCGTTACGTTGTGACGTTTGGTAGCACACTAAGTGTGCCTCCTGTATTTGGGAGTTGCATAATCTCATAGTCATAGGAATATGTATAAGTCATGAAGAAAGCAATAGCAATAAAACTAAATGATCATTTATGCTAAGCTAACGGATGGGTCTTGTCCATCACATCATTCTCTAATGATGTGATTCCGTTCATCAAATGACAACACATGTCTATGGTCTGGAAACTTAACAATCTTTGATTAACGAGCTAGTCAAGTAGAGGCATACTAGGGATGCTCTGTTTTATCTATGTATTCACACATGTACTAAGTTTCCGGTAAATACAATTCTAGCATGAATAATAAACATTTATCATATGATATAAGGAAATATAAATAACAACTTTATTATTGCCTCTAGGGCATATTTCCTTCAGTCTCCCACTTGCACTAGAGTCAACAATCTAGTTCACATCGCCATGTGATTTAACACCAATAGTTCACATCTTTATGTGATTAACACCCATAGTTCAGATCGCCATGTGACCAACACTCAAGAAGTTTTACTAGAGTCAATAATCTAGTTCACATCGATATGTGATTAACACCCAAGAGTAATAAGGTATGATTATGTTTTGTCTATGAGAGAAATTTTAGTCGAAGGGTCTGCAACATTCAGATCCATATGTAGTTTGCAAATTTCTATGTCCACAATACTCTGCACGGAGATACTCTAGATAATTGCTCCCACTTTCAATATGTATCTAGATCAAGACTTAGAGTCATCCAGATCGGTGTCAAAGCTTGCATCGGCGTAACTCTTGGCGAAGAACTCTTTGTCACCTCCATAACCGAGAAAATTTCCTTATTCCACTAAGGATAATTTTGACCGCTGTCCAGTGACCCATTCCTAGATCACTATTGTACCCTCTTGCCAAACCCATGGTGAGGTACACAATAGGTTTGGTACACAGCATAGCATACTTTATACAACCTATGACTGAGGCATAGGGAATGACTTTTCATTCTCTTTCTATTTTCTGCCATGGTAGGGTTTTGAGTCTTTACTCAACTTCATACCTTGCAACACAGGCAAGAACTCCTTCTTTGACTATTCCATTTTGAACTACTTCAAAAACTTTTCAAGGTATGTACTCATTGAAAAAATTTATCAAGCGTCTTGATCTATCTCTATAGATCTTGATGCTCAATATGTAAGCAGCTTCACCGAGGTATTTCTTTGAAAAAACTCCTTTCAAACACTCCTTTATGCTTTCCAGAATATTCTACATCATTTCTGATCAACAGTATGTCATTCAGATATACTTACCAGAAAGGCTGTAGTGCTCCCACTCACTTTCTTGTAAATACAGGCTTCATCGCAAGTCTGTATAAAACTATATGCTTTGATCAACTCATCAAAGCGTATATTCCAACTACGAGATGCTTGCACACTCCATAGATGGATCACTGGAGCTTGCATACTTTGTTAGCACCTTTAGGATCGACAAAACCTTCTGGTTGCATCATATACAACTCTTCTTTAAGAAATCCATTAAGGAATGCAATTTTGACATCCATTTGCCAATTTTCATAATCATAAAATGCGGCAATTGCTAACATGACCCGGACAGACTTAAGTATCGCTACGGGTGAGAAAATCTCATCGTAGTCAACACCTTGAACTTTTCAAAAAACATTTTCGACAAGTCTAGCTTTGTAGATAGTAACACTACTATCAGCATCCGCCTTCCTCTTGAAGATCCATTTATTCTTTATGGCTTGCCGATCATCGGGCAAGTCAACCAAAGTCCACACTTTGTTCTCATAGATGGATCCCATCTCAGATTTCATGGCCACAAGCCATTTTGCGAAATCTGGGCTCATGATCGCTTCCTCATAGTTCGTCGGTTTGTCATGGTCAAGTAACATGACTTCCAGAACAGGATTACCATACCACTCTGGTGCGGATTGTACTTTGGTTGACCTGCGAGGTTTGGTAGTAACTTGATCTGAAGTTTCATGATCATCATCATTAACTTCCTCACTAATTGGTGTAGGTATCACTCGAACTGATTTCAGTGATGAGCTACTTTCCAATTCGAGAGAAGGTACAATTACCTCATCAAGTTCTACTTTCCTCCCAGTCACTTCTTTCGAGAGAAACTCCTTTTCTTGAAAGGATCAACTCTTAGCAACAAAGATCTTGCCTGTGGATCTGTGATAGAAGGTGTACCCAACAGTTTCTTTTGGGTATCCTATGAAGACGCACTTCTCCGATGAGCTTATCAGGCTAAAACATTTTCACGTAAGCATCACAACCCCAAACTTTAAGAAATGACTGCCTAGGTTTCTTGCTAAGCCACAATTCATACTGTGTCGTCTCAACGAATTTAGATGGTGCTCTATTTAACGTGAATGCAGCTGTCTCTAATGCATAACCCCAAAACGATAGTGGTAAATCGGTAAGAGACATCATAGATCGCACCATATCTAATAAAGTACGGTTATGACGTTCGGAGACACCATTACGCTGTGGTGTTCCAGGTGGCGTGAGTTGCGAAACTGTTCCACATTGTTTCAAATGAAGACCAAACTCGCAACTCAAATATTCACCTCCACGATCAAACGGTAGAAACTTTATTTTCTTGTTACGATGATTTTCCACTTCACTCTGAAATTCTTTGAACTTTTCAAATGTTTCAGACTTGTGTTTCATCAAGTAGATATACCCATATCTGCTCAAATCATCTGTGAACGTCAGAAAATCACGATATCCGCCGCGAGCCTCAACACTTATCAGACCGCATACATCAGTATGTATTATTTCCAATAAGTCAGTTGCTCGCTCCATTGTTCTAGAGAACGGAGTCTTAGTCATCTTGCTCATGAGGCATGGTTCGCAAGCATCAAGTGATTCATAATCAAGTGATTCCAAAAGCCCATCAGCATGGAGTTTCTTCGTGCGCTTTACACCAGTATGACCTGAACGGCAGTGCCACAAATAAGTTGCACTATCATTATTAACTTTGCATCTTTTAGCATCAATATTATGAATATGTGTATCACTACTACCGAAATTCAATAAACCATTTATATTGGGTGTATGACCATAGAAGGTATTATTCATGTAAACAGAACAACTTTGACTTTAAATGAATAAACGTATTGCAATAAACATGATCCAATCATATTCATGCTCAACGCAAACACCAAATAACATTTATTTAGGTTCAACACTAATCCTGAAGGTAGAGGGATGATACGTCTCCGTCATATCTACTTTTCCAAACACTTTTGCCCTTGTTTTGGACTCTAACTTGTATGATTTGAATGGAACCGGACTAACGCTGTTTTCAGCAGAATTACCATGGTGTTGTTTTATGTGCAGAAAACAAATATTCTCGGAATGACCTAAAACTCCACGGAACACCTTAGAAAGAATAATAAAAAATCCTCGCCAAAGATGAAGACCAGGGGGCCCACACCCTGTCCATGAGAGTGGGGGGCGCCCCCCCCCTCTAGGGCGCGCCCCCTACCTCGTGGGCCCCCTGGACGCCCTCCGACGCCAACTTCGACTCCATATATTCACTTTCGGAGAGAAAAATCAGAGAGAAGAAATCATCACGTTTTACGATACGGCGCCGCTGCCAAGCCCTAAAACCTCTCGGGAGGGCTGATATCGAGTCCGTTCGGGGCTCCGGAGAGGGGGATTCGTCGCCGTCGTCATCATCAACCATCCTCCATCACCAATTTCATGATGCTCACCGCCGTGCGTGAGTAATTCCATCGTAGGCTTGCTGGACGGTGATGGGTTGGATGAGATTTATCATGTAATTGAGTTAGTTTTGTTAGGGTTTGATCCCTAGTATCCATTATGTTCTGAGATTGATGTTGCTATGACTTTGCTATGCTTAATGCTTGTCACTAGGGCCCGAGTGCCATGATTTCATATCTGAACCTATTATGTTTTCATGAGTATATGTGAGTTCTTGATCCTATCTTGCAAGTCTATAGTCACCTACTATGTGTTATGATCCGGCAACCCCGAAGTGACAATAATCGGGACCACTCCCGGTGATGACCATAGTTTGAGAAGTTCATGTATTCACTATGTGCTAATGCTTTGTTCTGGTTCTCTATTAAAAGGAGGCCTTAATATCCCTTAGTTTCCAATAGGACCCCGCTGCCATGGGAGGGTAGGACAAAAGATGTCATGCAAGTTCTTTTCCATAAGCACGTATGACTATATACGGAATACATGCCTACATTACATTGATGAATTGGAGCTAGTTCTATGTCACCCTATGTTATGACTATTACATGATGAACCGCATCTAGCATAATTATCCATCGATAATCCGGTGCCTACGTGTTTTCCATATATTGGTTCTCGCTTATTTACTTTCCCGCTGCTACTGTTACAATCACTACAAAATACCAAAAACATTACTTTTGCTGTCTTTACTTTTGCTGCTGTTACCACCACTATCATATTACTATGCTACTAAACACTTTGCTGCAGATACTAAGTTTCCAGGTGTGGTTGAATTGACAACTCAGCTGCTAATACTTGAGAATATTCTTTGGCTCCCCTTATGTCGAATCAACAAATTTGGGTTAAATACTCTACCCTCGAAAACTGTTGCGATCCCCTATACTTGTGGTTTATCAAGGGAGTATGCGATGGTGATCTTATAAACCTTGGAATATCTTCCAACACACATCATCACTTTGCCCTCAACCAATCTTTGTTCATTTTGTAACTCCTGTTTTGAGTTACTAATCTTAGCAACTGAATTGATATCAAATACCTAGGGGTTACTATGAACACTAGTAAAGTACACATCAATAATCTGTATATCAAATATACCTTTGTTCACTTTGCCATCCTTCTTATCCGCCAAGTATTTGGGGTAGTTCCGCTTCCAGTGACCATTCCCTTTGTAGTAGAAGCACTTAGTTTCAGGCTTAGGTCTAGCTTTGGGTTTCTTCACGGGAGTGGCAACTTGCTTGCCATTCTTTCTTGAAGTTCCCTTTCTTTTCCTTTTCCCCTTTTCTTGAAACTCGTGGTTTTGTTAACCATCAATACTTGATGCTCTTTCTTGATTTATACCTTCACCGATTTTAGCATCGCGAAGAGCTCGGGGATCGTTTTCGTCATCCCTTGCATATTATAGTTCATCATGAAGTTCCAGTAACTTGGTGATAGTGACTAGAGAACTCTGTCAAGCACTATCTTATTTGGAAGATTAACTCCCACTTGATTCAAGCGATTGTAGTACTCAGACATTCTAAGCACATGCTCACTAGCTGAGCTATTCTCCTCCATCTTGTAGGTAAAGTACTTTGTCAGAGGTCTCATACCTCTTAACACGGGCATGAGTCTGAAATACCAATTTCAACTCTTGGAACATCTCATATGCTCCATGTCGTTCAAAACATTTTTGAAGCCCCGGTTCTAAGCCGTAAAGCATGGTGCACTAAACTATCACGTAGTCATCATACCGAGCTTCTCAAATGTTCATAATGTCTGCATCTGCTCTTGCAATAGTTCTGTCAGCAATGAGGATAATCCTCAGATCACAGACCTAGTCCGCATCATTGCTACTATCATTTTCAACTTATTTTTCTCTAGGAACATATCATAAATAAAACGGGGAATCTATACGCGAGCTATTGATCTACAACACAGAGACATGCAAAATACTATCAGGTACTAATTTCATGATAAATTAAAGTTCAATTAATCATATTACTTAAGAACTTCCACTTAGATAGACATCCCTCTAATCATCTAAGTGATCACGTGATCCATATAAACTAAACCATGTCCGATCATCATGTGAGATGGAGTAGTGGTGAACATCACTATGTTGATCATATCTACTATATGATTCACGCTCGACCTTTCGGTCTCAGTGTTCCGAGGCCATATCTGCATATGTTAGGCTTGTCAAGTTTAACTCGAGTATTCTGCATGTGCAAAACTGGCTTCCACCCGTTGTATGTGAACGTAGAGCTTATCACACCCGATCATCACGTGGTGTCTCAGCCCGAAGAACTATCGCAATGGTGCATACTCAGGGAGAACACTTATACCTTGCAATTTTTAGGAAGGGATCATCTCATAATGCTACCGTCGTACTAAGCAAAATAAGATGCATAAAAGATAAACATCACATGCAATCAAAATATGTGACATGATATGGCCATTATCATCTTGTGCCTTTGATCTCCATCTCCAAAGTACCGTCATGATCTCCATCGTCACCGGCTTGACACCATGATCTCCATCATCTTGATCTCTATCAACGTGTCATCACATGGTTGTCTCGCTAACTATTGCTTTTGCAATGATTGCTATCACATAGCGATAAAGTAAATCAATTATATGGCGCTTGCATCTTATGCAATAAATAGACAACCATAAGGCTCCTGCCAGTTGCTGATAACTTTAACAAAACATGATCATCTCATACAACAATTTATATGTCATCACATCTTGACCATATCACATCACAACATGCCCTGCAAAAATAAGTTAGACGTCCTCTACTTTGTTGTTGCAAGTTTTACGTGGCTGTTACGGGCTTCTAGCAAGAAGCGTTCTTACCTACGCATCAAAACCACAACGATTTTTCGTCAAGTGAGCTGTTTTAACCTTCAACAAGGACCGGGCGTAGTCAAACTCGATTCAACTAAAGCTGGAGAAAATAGACACCCACTAGCCACCTGTGTGTGAAGCACGGTGGTAGAACCAGTCTCATGAACACGGTCATGTAATGTCGGTCTAGGCCACTTCATCCAACAATACCGCCGAATCAAAGTATGACATGTTGGTAAGCAGTATGACTATTATCGCCCACAACTCTTTGTGTTCTACTCGTGCACACACTACTAGGAAATTCCTAGCAGCAGCGCAGGTTTTAGGTATATCAGTAGTGCGGGGGTCCCGCGCTACTGATACGGTGCTACAGCTAACCTTTAGCAGCAGCGCGTGTCCACCCGTGCTACTACTATACAAGCGTAGCAGCAGCGAGCTCTAGGAAAGACCGTTACTGCTAATAGCTCTAGCGCACTTCGTTAGGCCGCGCTACTGCTAGTGCACGCTGCTGCTAACTTTTCTCCACTCGCTACTGCTAATTTATTAGTTTTTGTTTTTTATGCATATTTTTTTCGTATTTGATCAGGCTTTATAAAAGAATCTTTAGCACATACAAATGTCATCATCATACACATACAAATGGCTGCGAGACCACAAATGTAATCATAGCATATACATACAAATAGTATCATCATAATCATCATCCAACACAAAGTGGTCTCTCGTCATCATCTCGAAAATAGCGATACATGCAAGTCTCGAATACTTCCAACTATAACATCATCCATCTAAATAAAGATATATGATACGTCTCCAACATATCTATAATTTTTTATTGCTTCATGCTATATTATATTCTATTTTGGATAATTAATGGGCTTTGTTATACACTTTTATATTATTTTTTGGGACTAACCTATTAACCGGAGGCCCAACCCAAATTGCTATTTTTTGCCTATTTCAGAGTTTCGCAGAAAAAAATATATCAAACGGAGTCCAAACGGAATGAAACCTTCGGGAACGTGATTTTCGGAACAAACGTGATCCAGAGGACTTGGAGTCTACGTCAAGAAATCAACCAGGAGAGCACGAGGCAGGGGGCGCGCCTACCCCCTGGGCGCGCCCTCCACCCTCGTGGGCCCACGTTGCTCCACCGACGTACTTCTTCCTCCTATATATACCTACGTACCCCCAAACCAATAGAGGCATCCACGAAAACCTAGTTCCACCACCGCAACCTTTTGTACCCGTGAGATCCCATCTTGGGGCCTTTTCCAGCGTCCTGCCGGAGGGGGCATCGATCACGGAGGGCTTCTACATCAACACCATAGCCTCTCTGATGATGTGTGAGTAGTTTACCTCAGACCTTCGGGTCCATAGTTATTAGCTAGATGGCTTCTTCTCTCTTTTTGGATCTCAATACAAAGTTCTCCACGATTCTCGTGGAGATCTATTCGATGTAATCTTCTTTTGCGGTGTGTTTGTTGAGACCGATGAATTGTGGGTTTATGATCAAGATTATCTATGACCAATATTTGAATCTCCTCTGAATTCTTTTATGTATGATTGGTTATCTTTGCAAGTCTCTTCGAATTATCAGTTTGGTTTGGCCTACTAGATTGATCTTTCTTGCAATGGGAGAAGTGCTTAGCTTTGGGTTCAATCTTGCGGTGTCCTTTCCTAGTGATAGCAGGGGCAGCAAGGCACGTATTGTATTGTTGCCATCGAGGATAACAAGATGGGGTTTATTTCATATTGCATGAGTTTATCCCTCTACATCATGTCATCATACTTAAAGCATTACTCTGTTCTTATGAACTTAATACTCTAGATGCATGCTGGATAGCGGTCGATGTGTGGAGTAATAGTAGTAGATGCAGGCAGGAGTCGGTCTACTTGTCACGGACGTGATGCCTATACACATGATCATACCTAGATATTCTCATAACTATGCTCAATTCTATCAATTGCTCAACAGTAATTTGTTCACCCACCGTAATACTTATGCTCTCGAGAGAAGCCACTAGTGAAACCTATGGCCCCCGGGTCTATTTTCCATCATATTAATCTTCCAACATTTAGCTATTTTTATAGCCTTTTATTTTACTTTGCATCTTTATTATAAAAATACCAAAAATATTATCTTATCATATCTATTAGATCTCACTTTCGTAAGTGACCGTGAAGGGATTGACAACTCCTTTATTGCGTTGGTTGTGAGGTTTTTATTTGTTTGTGTAGGTGCGAGGGACTTGGGCGTGGCCTCCTACTGGATTGATACCTTGGTTCTCAAAAACTGAGGGAAATACTGACGCTACTTTACTGCATCACCATTTCCTCTTCAAGGGAAAACCAACGCAGTGCTCAAGAGGTAGCAAGAAGGATTTCTGGCACCGTTGTCGGGGAGTCTACGCAAAAGTCAACATACCAATTTTGTGTTGTGAAGTTTTCAAGTTTTGGGTAAAAGATTTGATGGATTATGGAACAAGGAGTGGCAAGAGCCTAAGCTTGGGGATGCCCACGGCACCCCAAGATAATCTAAGGACACCAAAAAGCCAAAGCTTGGGGATGCCCCGGAAGGCATCCCCTCTTTTGTCTACTTCCATCGGTAACTTTACTTGGAGCTATATTTTTATTCACCACATGATATGTGTTTTGCTTGGAGCGTCTTGTATGATTTGAGTATTTGCTTTTTAGTTTACCACAATGATCTTTGCGATACACACCTTTTGAGAGAGACACACATGATTCGGAATTTATTAGAATACTCTATGTGCTTCGCTTATATCTTTTGATCTATATAGTTTTTGCTCTAGTGCTTCGCTTATATCTTTTAGAGCATGGCGGTGGTTTTGTTTTATAGAAGCTATTATTCTCTCATGCTTCACTTATATTATTTTGAGATTCTTAAACAGCATGGTAATTTGCTTAAATAGGAAAATTAATCCTAATATGTTAGGTATTCAAGACTAGTAAAAACTTTCTTATGAGTGTGCTGAATACTAAGAGAAGTTTGATGCTTGATGATTGTTTTGAGATATGGAGGTAGTGATATTAAAGTTGTGCTACTTGAGTAGTTGTGAAATTGAGAAATACTTGTGTTGAAGTTTGAAAGTCCCGTAGCATGCACGTATGGTAAACGTTATGTAACAAATTTGAAACATGAGGTGTTCTTTGATTGTCTTCCTTATGAGTGGCGGTCGGGGACGAGCGATGGTCTTTTCCTACCAATCTATCCCCCTAGGAGCATGCACGTAGTTCTTGGTTTTTGATGACTTGTAGATTTTTGCAATAAGTATGTGAGTTCTTTATGACTAATGTTGAGTCCATGGATTATACGCACTCTTACCCTTCCATAATTGCTAGCCTCTTCGGCCGTGCATTACCCTTTCTCACATTGAGAGTTGGTGCAAACTTCACCGGTGCATCCAAACCCCGTGATATGATACGCTCGGTCACACATAAACCTCCTTATATCTTCCTCAAAACAGCCACCATACCTACCTATTATGGCATTTCCATAGCCATTTCGAGATATATTGCTACTACCTCTTGAGCACTGCGTTGGATTTCCCCAAAGAGGAGAGGATGATGCAGCAAAGTAGCGTAAGTATTTCCCTCAGTTTTTGAGAACCAAGGTATCAATCCAGTAGGAGGCTACACGCAAGTCCCTCGTACCTACACAAAAACAATAGCTCCTCGCAACCAACGCGGTTAGGGGTTGTCAATCCCTTCATGGTCACTTACGAGACTGAGATCTGATAGAGATGATAGATAGTATTTTTGGTATTTTTGATATAGAGATGCAAAGTGAAAAGTAAAAGGCAAAGTAAAAAAGCAAAGCAATAATAAAGTGATGGATATTGATATGATGAGAATAGACCCGGGGGCCATAGGTTTCACTAGTGGCTTCTCTCAAGAGCATAAGTATTCTACGGTGGGTGAACAAATTACTGTTGAGCAATTGACAGAATTGAGCATAGTTATGAGAATATCTAGGTATGATCATGCATATAGGCATCATGTCCGAGACAAGTAGACCGACTCCTGCCTGCATCTACTACTATTACTCCACTCATCGACTGCTATCCAGCATGCATCTAGAGTATTAAGTTAAAAACAGAGTAACGCCTTAAGCAAGATGACATGGTGTAGAGGGATAGTTTCATGCAATATGATAAAAAAACCATCTTGTTATCCTCGATGGCAATGATATAATACGTGCCTTGCTGCCCCTTCTATCACTGGGAAAGGACACCGCAAGATCGAACCCAAAGCTAAGCACTTCTCCCATTGCAAGAAAAACCAATCTAGTAGGCCAAACCAAACTGATAATTCGAAGAGACTTGCAAAGATAACCAATCATACATAAAAGAATTCAGAGAAGATTCAAATATTATTCATAGATAGACTTGATCATAAACCCACAATTCATTGGTCTCAACAAACACACCGCGAAAAGAAGATTACATCAAATAGATCTCCACAGGAGAGGGGGAGAACATTGTATTGAGATCCAAAAAGAGAGAAGAAGCCATCTAGCTAATAACTATGGACCCAAAGGTCTGAGGTAAACTACTCACACTTCATCGAGGCTATGATGATGTAGAAGCCCTCCGTGATGACGGCCCTCTCCGGCGGAGCTCTGGAACAGGCCCGAAGATGGGATCTCGTGGATACAGAAATTTGCGGCAGTGGAATTAGGTTTTTGGCTCCGTATCTAATCGTTTGGGGGTACGTAGGTATATATAGGAGGAAGGACTACGTCGGTGGAGCAACAGGGGGGCCACGAGGCAGGGGGGCGCGTCCCCCACCCTCGTGACCGCCTCTTTTACTTCTTGGAGTAGGGTCCAAGTCTCCTGGATCACGTTCGGTGTGAAAATCATGTACCCGAAGGTTTCATTCCGTTTGGACTCCGTTTGATATTCCGTTTCTTCGAAACACTGAAATAGGCAAAAAAACAGCAATTCTGGGCTGGGCCTCTGGTTAATAGGTTAGTCCCAAAAATAATATAAAAGTGGAAAATAAAGCCCAATATAGTCCAAAACAGTAGATAATATAGCATGGAGCAATCAAAAATTATAGATACGTTGGAGACGTATCAATTGCCATGCAACTCTCCACTGTTCCGTCTATCATGACATGTTCATCATTGTCATACTGCTTTGCATGATCATGTAGTTGACATCGTATTTGTGGCAAAGCCACCATTCATAATTTTTCATACATGTCACTCTTGATTCATTGCCTATCCCGGTATACCACCGGAGGCATTCATATAGAGTCATACTTTGTTCTAGTATTGAGTTGTAATCATTGAGTTGTAAATAAATAGAAGTGTGATGATCATCATTCATAGAGCATTGTCCCGATAAAAAAAAGAAAAAGAAAGGCCAAATAAAAAAAGGGAGGCCCAAAAAATATGTAAAAAAGGGACAATGCGACTATCGTTTTTTTCCACACTTGTGCTTCAAAGTAGCACCATGGTTTTCATGATAGAGAGTCTCTTGTTTTGTCACTTTCATATATTAGTGGGAATTTTTCATTATAGAACTTGGCTTGTATATTCCAACAATGCGCTTCCTCAAATGCCCTAGGTCTTCATGAGCAAGCAAGTTGGATGCACACCCACTTAGTTTCTTTTGTTGAGTTTTCATGCATTTATAGCTCTAGTGCATCTGTTGCATGGCAATCCGTACTCCTTGCATTAACGTCAATCGATGGGCATCTCCATAGCCCGTTGATTAGCCGTGTTGATGTGAGACTTTATCCCTTTTTGTCTTCTCCACATAACCCCCATCATTATATTCTATTCCACCCATAGTGCTATATCCATGGCTCATGCTCATGTATTGCGTGAAGGTTGAAAAAGTTTGAGATTACTAAAGTATGAAACAATTGCTTGGCTTGTCATCGGGGTTGTGCATGATGAGAGCATTCTCGTGTGACGAAAATGGAGCATGACTAAACTATATCATTTTGTAGGGATGAACTTTTTTGGCCATGTTATTTTGAGAGGACATAATTGCTTAGTTAGTATGCTTGAAGTATTATTACTTTTATGTCATTATTAAACTTTTATCTTGAATCTTTCGGATCTGAATATTCATACCACAATTAAGAGGGTTACATTAAAGAAATTATGCCCAGTAGCATTCCGCATCAAAAATTCTATTTTTATCATTTACCTACTCGAGGACGAGCAGGAATTAAGCTTGGGGATTCTTGATACGTCTCCAACGTATCTATAATTTTTTATTGCTTCATGCTATATTATATTCTGTTTTGGATGATTAATGGGCTTTGTTATACACTTTTATATTATTTTTCGGGACTAACCTATTAACCGGAGGCCCAACCCAAATTGTTGTTTGATATGTCTCCGTCGTATCTATAATTTTTGATTGTTCCATGCCAATATTATTCAACTTCCATATACTTTTGGCAACTTTTTATATTGTCTTTGGGACTAACATATTTATCCAGTGCCCAGTGCCAGTTCCTGTTTGTTGCATGTTTTATGTTTCGCAGAAACCCAATATCAAACGGAGTCCAAACGGGATAAAAACGGACGGAGAATTATTTTGGATTATTTATGATTTTTGGGAAGTAAAATCAACGCGAGACGGTGCCCGAGGGGGCCACGAGGCAGGAGGGTGCACCCTGGACCCTCGTGGGCACACTCTCCTTTTGCCGCAAGAATGCTAATTTTGTGAGAAAATTTGGGCGAAAGATTCAACCCAATCGGAGTTACGGATCTCCGGATATAAAATAAACGGTGAAAGGGCAGCAGAGGGGAACACAGAAACAGAGAGACACAGAGAGACAGATCCAAACTCGGAGGGGCTCTCGCCCCTCCCACACCATGGAGACCATGGACCAAAGGGGAAACCCTTCTCACACCTAGGGAGGAGGTCAAGGAAGAAGAAGAAGGAGGGGGGCTCTCTCCCCCTCGCTTCCGGTGGCACCAGAGTGCCACCGGGGCCCATCATCATCACCGCGTTCTTCACCAACACCTCCGCCATCTTCACCAACATCTCCATCACCTTTCCCCCTCTATCTACAGCGGTCCACTCTCCCGCAACCCGCTGTACCCTCTACTTGAACATGGTGCTTTATGCTTCATATTATTATACAATGATGTGTTGCCATCCTATGATGTCTGAGTAGATTTCGTTGTCCTATCGGTGTTTGATGAATTGCTATGATTGATTTAATTTGATTGTGGTTATGTTGCTCTCCTTTGGTGCCCATCATATGAGTGCGTGTGTGGATCACACCATAGGGTTAGTTGTATGTTCATAGGACTATGTATTGGAGGGCAAGAGTGACAGAAGATTCAACCTAGCATAGAAATTGATGCATACAGGATTGAAGGGGGACCAGTATATCTTAATGCTATGGTTGGGTTTTACCTTAATGAACGTTAGTAGTTGCAGATGCTTGCTAATAGTTCCAATCATAAGTGCATAGAATTCCAAGCCAGGGATGACATGCTAGTAGTGGCCTCTCTCACATAAAACTTGCTATCGGTCTAGTAAAGTAGTCAATTGCTTAGGGACAATTTCACAACTCCTACCACCACTTTTCCACACTCGATATACTAACTTTATTGTGTCTTTATCTAAACAGCCCCTAATTTTTATTTACGTGCTCTTTATATTATCGCAAACCTACCCGACAACACCTATGAAGTACTTCTAGTTTCATACTTGTTCTAGGTAAAGCGAACGTCAAGCGTGCGTAGAGTTGTATCGGTGGTCGATAGAACTTGAGGGAATATTTGTTCTACCTTTAGCTCCTCGTTGGGTTTGACACTCTTACTTATCGAAAGAGGCTGCAATTGATCCCTTATACTTGTGGGTTATCAAGACCTTTTTTTGGCGCCGTTGCCGGGGAGCAATAGCATGGGGTGAATATTCTCATGTGTGCTTGTTTGCTTTATCACTAACTAATTTTTATTTGCTGTTCTTAGTTGTTTTCTATCTTTAGTTATGGGTAGGAAATGCAAAATACCAAAAAAATTACTTGTACCTACTGAACCAATGGTTGAAGAACCACTCAAAATCTATCACACTCCTGAAGCTTATTACTTGGATCATCTTCGATCCCTTTGTGCTCGTGCTGAAACCCCAACTAGCTTAGTTGAGGGCAAATCTTTAGATGAGCATGCTTGTTATGTGCGACACCGTATATCTGAAAAAGGGAAACTTTTACTAGGTCAAATTCATTGTTTGCAATGTTATGCTTGGAATTTATGTGAAATATATGATTTTACTTGTTGTTCTGAAAACCCTAAGAAACACCTTCCCTACCAATGTGAGTTTAGTGATAATGGCATCGTATCTTCGTATGCTAAGGGTGTTTATAGTTACTATGATGTTCAACAAATCGAAGAATTTGTTGGTTTTAAGGGTGCTTATGAAATTGCTTCTTTGATTGAAAAGTATGGTGCTACTCTTTACAAATCTGAAAATTTTGCCATACTTAAATATTGCTATGATAATTATGCTTCTAATGCCTATGTTGAACCATATATTGAGGACTACTCGGCTGTCCAAGAAGAGACTAATATTTTGCAGGAAACTATGGAAGAAGAAATTACTGAAACTGTGAGCTCATTGGATGAAAAACATGATGAGGAGAGCGAAGAACAAAAGGAGGAAGAGCGGATTAGCTACCCGTGCTCACCTTCTAATGAGAGTAACTCTTCAACTCATACATTGTTTAATTTCCCTTCGTGCTTACCGAAGGATGATTGCTATGATGACTATTATGATCCCGTTGATTCTCTTGAAATATCCCTTTTTGATGATGCTCTCTATGCTTGTGTCCAAGATGCTAATATGAATTATGCTTATGGAGATGAACTTGCTATAGTTCCTTATGTTAAACATGAATTTGTTGCTATTACACCCACGCATGATAGTCGTATTATCTTTTTGAATTGTCCCAACTACACTATATCGGAGAAGTTTGCTTTTATTAAGGATTATATTGATGGGTTGCCTTTTACCGTTGCACATGATGATTTTGATGAATATAATATGCATGTGCTTGCTTGTCCTACTTGCAATTATTATGAGAGAGGAACTATATCTCCACCTCTCTATGTTTCCAACACGATAAAATTGCAAGAAACTGTTTATACTATGCATTGGCCTTTACTTTGTGTGCATGAATTGTTCTTTTATGACATGCTGATGCATAGGAAGAGAGTTAGGCTTCGTATTTGCTTGACATATGTTTCTTTGTGCTCACTACTAAATGCAAAATCATTTCTAATTAAAATTGGCTTTGATATACATTGGGATCCGGGTGGATTCACTACTTGAGCACTATATGCCTAGCTTAATGGCTTTAAAGAAAGCGCTTCCAGGGAGACAACCCGGAAGTTCTAGAGAGTCTTTGTGTGCTTTTATAAAGTTTAGAAATAAAAATAATGTGTGAAGGTTTGCCTTTAGGATGTTTACAATGCTTGTTGGTTTGTACGGTGCAGGACAGAAACTTTGGCTGTAGTGCGCGATTTTTAATTTTTTACTGGAAGGTCAAACGGTTCTGATTCCTTTTGCAATGTATTTCTATACAAATTTTTTATTTTTCCTAATTTTGTCAGAATTTGTAAAGTATTATAAGCATGGTGAATATTCAGATTATTACAGACTATTCTGTTTTAGACAGATTCTGTTTTTGATGCATAGTTTGCTTGTTTTGATGAAACTATCGATTTATATCAGTGGATTAAGCCATGAAAAAGCTATATTACAGTAGACACAATGCAAAAACAAAATATGAATTGGTTTGCAACAGTACTTAGAGTAGTGATTTGCTTTATTATACTAACGGATCTTACCGAGTTTTCTGTTGAAGTTTTGTGTGGATGAAGTGTTCGATGATCGAGGAGGTCTCGATGTGAGAAGAAGGAAGAGTGGCAAGAGCTCAAGCTTGGGGATCCCCAAGGCACCCCAAGTAAATATTCAAGGAGACTCAAGCGTCTAAGCTTGGGGATGCCCTGGAAGGCATCCCCACTTTCTTCAACAAGTATCGGTATGTTTTCGGATTCGTTTCGTTCATGCGATATGTGCAATCTTGGAGCGTATTTTGCGTTTAGTTTTCACTTTTATTTTATGCACCATGCTGGTATGAGATAGTCCTTGGTTGATTTATAAAATGCTCTTTGCACTTCACTGATATCTTTTGAGTATGGCTTTATAGAATGCTTCATGTGCTTCACTTATATCATTTGAAATTTGGATTGTCTGTTTCTCTTCACATAGAAAACCGCCATTTGTAGAATGCTCTTTTGCTTCACTTATATTTGTTAGAGCGTGGGCATATCTTTTTTAGAAAGAATTAAACACTCTTGCTTCACTTATATATATTTAGAGAGATGACAAGAATTGGTCATTCACATGGTTAGTCATAAAATCCTACATAAAACTTATAGATCATTGAATATGATATGTTTGATTCCTTGCAATAGTTTTGCAATATAAAGATGGTGATATTAGAGTCATGCTAGTGGGTAGTTGTGTATTGTAGAAATACTTGTGTTGAAGTTTGTGATTCCCGTAGCATGCATGTATGGTGAACCGTTATGTAATGAAGTTGGAGCATGAGGTATTTATTGATTGTCTTCCTTATGAGTGGCGGTCGGGGACGAGCGATGGTCTTTTCCTACCAATCTATCCCCCAAGGGGCATGCGTAGTAGTACTTTGCTTTGAGGGCTAATAAACTTCTGCAATAAGTATATGAGTTCTTTATGACTAATGTGAGTCCATGGATCATACGCACTCTCACCCTTCCATCATTGCTAGCCTCTTCGGTACCGTGCATTGCCCTTTCTCACCTCGAGAGTTGGTGCAAACTTCGCCGGTGCATCCAAACCCCATGATACGGTACGCTCTATCACACATAAACCTCCTTATATCTTCCTCAAAACAGCCACCATACCTACCTATCATGGCATTTCCATAGCAATTCCGAGATATATTGCCATGCAACTTCCATCTTTATCATATACATGACTTGAGCATTCATTGTCATATTGCTTTGCATGATCGTAAGATAGCTAGCATGATGTTTCCATGGCTTGTCCATTTTTTGATGTCATTGCTACGCTAGATCATTGCACATCCCAGTACACCTCCGGAGGCATTCATACAGAGTCATATCTTTGTTCTAGATATCGAGTTGTAATATTGTGTTGTAAGTAAATAAAAGTGTGATGATCATCATTATTAGAGCATTGCCCCAGTGAGGAAAGGATGATGGAGACTATGATTCCCCCACAAGTCGGGATGAGACTACGGACAAAAAAAATAAAAAAATATACAAAAAAAATAAAAAAAGAGAAAGGCCAAAAAAAGAGAAGGCCCAAGAAAAAGAAGAAAAAAAACAAAAAAATGAGAGAAAAAGAGAGAAGGGGCAATGTTATTATCCTTTTACCACACTTGTGCTTCAAAGTAGCACCATGTTCTTCATATAGAGAGTCTCTTGAGTTATCACTTTCATATACTAGTGGGAATTTTCATTATAGAACTTGGCTTGTATATTCCAACGATGGGCTTCCTCAAATGCCCTAGGTCTTCATGAGCAAGCAAGTTGGATGCACACCCACTTAGTCTCAGTTTGAGCTTTCATATACTTATAGCTCTAGTGCATCCATTGCATGGCAATCCCTACTCCTCACATTGACATCAATTGATGGGCATCTCAATAGCCCGTTGATTAGCCGCGTCGATGTGATACTTGATGTCTACTACGCAACCTTCTTCTTGTAGACGTTGTTGGGCCTCCAAGTGCAGAGGTTTGTAGGACAGTAGCAAATTTCCCTCAAGTGGATGACCTAAGGTTTATCAATCCATGGGAGGTGTAGGATGAAGATGGTCTCTCTCAAGCAACCCTGCAACAAAATAACAAAGAGTCTCTTGTGTCCCCAACACACCCAATACAATGGTAAATTGTATAGGTGCATTAGTTCAGTGAAGAGATGGTGATACAAGTGCAATATGGATGGTAGATATAGGTTTTTTTAAAATGAAAATATAAAAACAGCAAGGTAGCAAGCGGTAAAAGTGAGCACAAATGGTATTGCAATGATAGGAAACAAGGCCTAGGGTTCATACTTTCACTAGTGCAACTTCTCTCAACAATAATAACATAGTTGGATCATATAACTATCCCTCAACATGCAACAAAGAGTCACTCCAAAGTCACTAATAGCAGAGAACAAACAAAGAGATTATGGTAGGGTACGAAACCACCTCAAAGTTATTCTTTCCAATCAATCTGTTGGCCTATTCCTATAAGTGTCACAAATAGCCCTAGAGTTCGTACTAGAATAACACCTTAAGACACAAATCAACCAAAACCCTAATGTCACCTAGATACTCCAATGTCACCTCAAGTATCTGTGGGCATGATTATACGATATGCATCACACAATCTTAATTCATCTATTCAAACCAACACATAGAACCTCAAAGAGTGCCCCAAAGTTTCTACCGGAGAATCACGATGAAAACGTGTTCCAACCCCTATGCATAGGTTCATGGGAGGAACCCTCAAGTTGATCACCAAAACATACATCAAGTGGATCAATAGAATACCCCGTTGTCACCATGGGTATCCCACGCAAGACATACATCAAGTGTTCTCAAATCTTTAAAGACTCAATCCGATAAAATAACTTCAAAGGGAAAACTCAATCCATTACAAGAGAGTAGAGGGGGAGAATAAACATAAGATCCAACTATAATAGCAAAGCTCGCGATACATCAAGATCGTGCCAAATCAAGAACATGAGAGAGAGAGAGAGAGATCAAACACATAGCTACTGGTACATACCCTCAGCCCCGAGGGTGAACTACTCCCTCCTTGTCATGGAGAGCGCCGGGATGATGAAGATGGCCACCGGTGAGGGTTCCCCCCCCCCCTCCGGCAGGGTGCCGGAACAGGGTACCAATTGACTTTTGGTTGCTACAGAGGCTTGCGGCGGCGGAACTCCCGATCTATTCTCTGTTCTGGAAGTTTTAGGGTACGTGGAGTTATATAGGCGGAAGAAGTACGTCAGGGGAGCCACGAGGGCCCCATGAGGCAGGGGGTGCCCCCTAGGGGGGTGGGCGTGCCCCCCACCCTCGTGGCTTCCTTGTTCCTTCCTTGACGTGGGGTCCAAGCTTTTCCGGTAGCTTTCCTTCTAAAAATAACTTCTCAGTTGATTTCGTTCCGTTTCGACTCCGTCTGATATTCCTTTTCTTCGAAACACTGAAATAGGCATAAAACAACAAATCTGGGCTGGGCCTCCGATTAATAGGTTAGTCCCAAAAATAATATAAAAGTGGATAATAAAGCCCAATATTGCCCAAAACAGTAGATAATATAGCATGGAGCAATCAAAAATTATAGATACATTGGAGACATATCAAGCATCCCCAAGCTTAATTCCTGCTCGTCCTCGAGTAGGTAAATGATAAAAAAGATAATTTTTGATGTGGAATGCTAGTTGGCATAATTTCAATGTAATTCTTCTTACTTGTGATATGAATATTCAGATCCAAAAGATTCAAGACAAAAGTTCATATTGACATAAAAATAATAATACTTCAAGCATACTAACTAGGCAATTATGTCTTCTCAAAATAACATGGCCAAAGAAAGTTCATCCCTACAAAATCATATAGTTTAGTCATGCTCCATTTTCGTCACACAAGAATGCTCTCATCATGCACAACCCCGATGACAAGCCAAGCAATTGTTTCATACTTTAGTAATCTCAAACTTATAAACCTTCACGCAATACATGAGCGTGAGCCATGGATATAGCACTATGGGTGGAATAGAGTATGATGATGGGGGGTATGTGGAGAAGACAAAAAATGAGAAGGTGTCACATCAACGAGGCGAATCAACGGGCTATGGAGATGCCCATCGATTGATGTTAATGCGAGGAGTAGGGATTGCCATGCAACGGATGCACTAGAGCTATAAATGTATGAAAGCTCATCAAAAGAAACTAAGTGGGTGTGCATCCAACTTGCTTGCTCACGAAGACCTACGGCACTTGAGGAGGCCCATCGTTGGAATATACAAGCCAAGTTCTATAATGAAAAGTTCCCACTAGTATATGAAAGTGCCAAAATAAGAGACTCTCTATCATGAAGATTATGGTGCTGCTTTGAAGCACAAGTGTGGAAAAAAGGATAGTAGCATTGCCCCTTTTTATTTTCCTTTTTTTTGTTTTTTTTCTCTTTTTTTGGGCCTTCCTTTTTTTGGCCTTTTTTCTCTTTTTTGGGGACAATTCTCTATTGAATGATGATCACATCACTTCTATTTATTTACAACTCAATGATTACAACTCGATACTAGAACAAAGTATGACTCTATATGAATGCCTCCAGCGGTGTACCGGTATATGCAATGAATCAAGAGTGACATGTATGAAAGAATTATGAACGGTGGCTTTGCCACAACTACTATGTTAACTACATGATCATGCTAGCAATATGACAATGATGAATGTGTCATGATGAACGGAGTGGTGGAAAGTTGCATGGCAATATATCTTGGAATGGCTATGGAAATGCCATAATAGGTAGGTATGGTGGCTATTTTGAGGAAGATATAAGGAGGTTTATGTGTGAAAGAGCATATCATATCACGGGGTTTGGATGCACCGGCGAAGTTTGCACCAACTCTCAATGTGAGGAAGGGCAATGCACGGTACCGAAGAGGCTAGCAATGATGGAAGGGTGAAAGTGCGTATAATCCATGGACTCAACATTAGTCATAAAGAACTCACATACTTATTGCAAAAATCTACAAGCCATCAAAAACCAAAGTACTATGCGCATGCTCCTAGGGGGATGGATTGGTAGGAAAAGACCATTGCTCGTCCCCGACCACCACTCATAAGGAGGACAATCAAATAACACCTCATGTTTCAAATTTGTTACATAACGTTTACCATACGTGAATGTTACGGGACTTGCAAACTTCAACTCAAGTATTTCTCAAATTCACAACTACTCAACTAGCACAAATTTAATATCACTACCTCCATATCTCAAAACAATCATCAATCATCAAACTTCTCTTAGTATTCAACACACTCATAAGAATTCATACAAATCTTTTATGCTTAGCATATTAGGATTATTTAAGAAAATTACCATGCTATTTAAGACTCTCAAAATAATATAAGTGAAGCATGAGAGTTCATCTATTTCTTCAAAATAAAACTACCAACGTGCTCTAAAAGATATAAGTGAAGCACTAGAGCAAACGACAAACTACTCCGAAAGATATAAGTGAAGATCAATGAGTAGTTGAATAATTATGCAACTATGTGAAGATTCTCCCATTTTAAGAATTTCAGATATTGGTACTTTATTTCAACAGCAAGAAAAGCTAAAGAAAATAAAATGACGCTCCAAGCAAAACACATATCATGTGGTGAATAAAAATATAGCTCCAAGTAAAGTTACCGATGAACGAAGACGAAAGAGGGGATGCCTTCCGGGGCATCCCCAAGCTCAGACGCTTGGTTATCCTTGAATATTACCTTGGGGGGCTTTGGGCATCCCCAAGCTTAGGCTCTTGCCACTCCTTATTCCATAGTCCATCGAATCTTTACCCAAAACTTGAAAACTTCACAACACAAAACTTAACAGAAAACTCGTGAGCTCCGTTAGCGAAAGAAAAGAAAACACCACTTCAAGGTACTGTAATGAACTCATTATTTATTTATATTGGTGTTAAACCTACTGTATTCCAACTTCTCTATGGTTTATAAACTATTTTACTAGCCATAGAGTCATCAAAATAAGCAAACAACACACGAAAAACAGAATCTGTCAAAAACAGAACAGTCTGTAGTAATTTGTAACTAACGCAAACTTCTGGAACTCCAAAAATTCTAAAATAAATTGGTGGACCTGAGGAATTTGTCTAGTAATCATCTTCAAAAAGAATCAACTAAATAGAACTCTCCAGTAAAAAGTTGAAGCTAATTTTGTGAGCGCTAAAGTTTCTGTTTTTTACAGAATGATCATAAAGACTTCACCCAAGTCTTCCCAAAGGTTCTACTTGGCACAAACACTAATTAAAACATAAAACCACATCTAAACAGAAGCTAGATGGATTATTTATTCCTAAACAGAACCAAAAAGCAAGAAACTAAAATAAAATTGGGTTGCCTCCCAACAAGCGCTATCGTTTAACGCCTCTAGCTAGGCATGATGATTTCAATGATGCTCACATAAAAGATAAGAATTGAAACATAAAGATAGCATCATGAAGAATATGACTAGCACATTTAATTCTAACTCACTTCCTATGCATAGGGATTTTGTGAGCAAACAACTTATGGCAACAAGAATCGACTTGCATAGGAAGGTAAAACAAGCATAACTTCAAGATTTTAAGCACATAGAGAGGAAACTTGATATTGTTGCAATTCCTACTAGCATATATTCCTCCCTCATAATAATTTTCAGTAGCATCATGAATGAATTCAACAATATAACCAGCACCTAAAGCATTCTTTTCATGATCTAGAAGTATAGAATTTTTACTACTCTCCACATAAGCAAATCTATTCTCATCAATAGTAGTGGGAGCACATTCAACAAAATAACAATCATGTGATTGAAAATTAAGATCAAGATGACAAGTTTCATGGTTATCATTATTCTTTATAGCATACGTGTCATCACAATAATCATCATAGATAGGAGGCATGCTTTCATCATAATAAATTTGCACATCAAAACTTGGGGGACTAAAAATACCATCTTCATCAAACATAGCATCCCCAAGCTTGCGGCTTTGCATATCATTAGCATCATGGATATTCAAAGAATTCATACTAACAACATTGCAATCATTCTCATCATTCACATATTTTATGCCAAGCATTCTATGTAATTCTTCTTCTAACACTTTGGCACAATTTTCCTTTCCATCATACTCACGAAAGATATTAAAAAGATGAAGCATATGAGGTAAACTCAATTCCATTTTTTTGTAGTTTTCTTTTATAAACTAAACTAGTGATAAAACAAGAAACAAAAAGATTCGATTGCAAGATCTAAAGATATACCTTCAAGCACTAACCTCCCCGGCAACGGCGCCAGAAAAGAGCTTGATTGACGGGGTGTGAGTGCTGCTTACCTAGCCTCCCCGGCAACGGCGCCAGAAAAGAGCTTGATGTCTACTACGCAAGACGTTGTTGGGCCTCCAAATGCAGAGGTTTGTAGGACAGTAGCAAATTTCCCTCAAGTGGATGACCTAAGGTTTATCAATCCGTGGGAGGCGTAGGATGAAGATGGTCTCTCTCAAGCAACCCTGCAACCAAATAACAAAGAGTCTCTTGTGTCCCCAACACACCCAATACAATGGTAAATTGTATAGGTGCACTAGTTCGGCGAAGAGATGGTGATACAAGTGCAATATGGATGGTAGATATAGGTTTTTGTAAACTGAAAATATAAAAACAGCAAGGTAGCAAGCGGTAAAAGTGAGCACAAACGGTATTGCAGTGATAGGAAACAAGGCCTAGGATTCATACTTTCACTAGTGCAAGTGCTCTCAACAATAATAACATAGTTGGATCATATAACTATCCCTCAACATGCAACAAAGAGTCACTCCAAAGTCACTAATAGCGGAGAACAAACGAAGAGATTATGGTAGGGTATGAAACCACCTCAAAGTTATTCTTTCCAATCAATCCGTTGGGCTATTCCTATAAGTGTCACAAACAGTTATTCTTTCCAATCAATCCGTTGAGATTTTGTTGGTTGTTGGAAATATGCTCTAGAGGCAATAACAAATTAGTTATTATTATATTTCCTTGTTCATGATAATCGTTTATTATCCATGCTATAATTGTATTGATAGGAAACTCAGATACATGTGTGGATACATAGACAAGACCATGTCCCTAGTAAGCCTCTAGTGGGCTAGCTCGTTGATCAATAGATGGTTACGGTTTCCTAACCATGGACATTGGATGTCGTTGATAACGGGATCACATCATTAGGAGAATCATGTGATGGACAAGACCCAATCCTAAGCCTAGCACAAAGATCGTGTAGTTCGTATGCTAAAGCTTTTCTAATGTCAAGTATCATTTCCTTAGACCATGAGATTGTGCAACTCCCGGATACCGTAGGAATGCTTTGGGTGTGCCAAATATCACAAGTAACTGGGTGGCTATAAAGGTACACTACGGGTATCTCCGAAAGTGTCTGTTGGGTTGGCACGAATCGAGACTCGGATTTGTCACTCCGTGTGACGGAGAGGTATCTCTGGGCCCACTCGGTAGGACATCATCATATGCGCAATGTGACCAAGGAGTTGATCATGGGATGATGTGTTACGGAACGAGTAAAGAGACTTGCCGGTAACGAGATTGAATAAGGTATCGGATACCGACGATCAAATCTCGGGCAAGTACAATACCGCTAGACAAAGGGAATTGAATACGGGATTGATTGAATCCTCGACATCGTGGTTCATCCGAAGAGATCATCGTGGAGCATGTGGGAGCCAACATGGGTAACCAGATCCCGCAGTTGGTTATTGACCGGAGAGTTGTCTCGGTCATGTCTACATGGTTCCAGAACCCGTAGGGTCTACACACTTAAGGTTTGGTAACGCTAGGGTTATAGGGAATAGATGTACGTGGTTACCGAATGTTGTTCGGAGTCCTAGATGAGATCCCGGACATTACGAGGAGTTCCGGAATGGTCCGGAGGTAAAGATTTATATATAGGAAGTATGGTTTTGGCCACCGGAAGTGTTCCGGGCATCACCGGTAGTGTACCGGGACCACCGGAGGGGTCCGGGGGTCCACCGGGAGGGGCCACCAGCCCCGGAGGCCTACATGGGCCAATAGTGGGAAGGTACCAGCCCCTAGATGGGCTGGGGCACCTCCCACCAAGGCCTAAGGCGCCTCCAAGAGGGGAAGGGGGCAAACCCTAGGGCAGATGGGCCCTAAGGCCCACCCCAGGTGCGCCTCCCCCTCTCCCCCTTGTGGCCGCCACCCTAGATGGGATCTAGGGCTGCCGCACCCCTTGGGGTGGGAACCCTAGAGGGGGAGGATCCCCCTCCCCTCCCCCTATATATACTTGAGGTATGGGGGCTGCCCAACACGCGATTTTGATCTCTCTCTTGGCGCAGCCCTACCTCTCTCCTCCTCGTCGTCTCGTAGTGCTTGGCGAAGCCCTACTGGAGTACCACGCTCCTCCACCACCACCAAGCCGTCATGCTGCTGCTGGACGGAGTCTTCCCCAACCTCTCCTTCTCCCCTTGCTGGATCAAGGCGTGGGAGACGTCACTGGGTTGCATGTGTGTTGAACGCGGAGGTGCCGTCCATTCGGCACTAGGATCATCGGTGATTTGGATCACGACGAGTACGACTCCATCAACCCCGTTCACTTGAACGCTTCCGCTTAGCGATCTACAAGGGTATGTAGATGCACTCCCCTTCCCTCGTTGCTAGATTACTCCATAGATTGATCTTGGTGTTGCGTAGAAACTTTTGAATTTCTGCTACGATCCACAACAGTGGCATCATGAGCTAGGTCTATGCGTAGTTTCTATGCATGAGTAGAACACAAAGTAGTTGTGGGCGTCGATTTTTTCAATTTATTTGCCGTTACTAGTCTTATCTTGATTCGGCGGCATTGTGGGATGAAGCGGCCTGGACCAACCTTGCACGTACGCTTACGTGAGACCGGTTCCACCGACTGACATGCACTAGTTGCATATGGTGGCTGGCGGGTGTCTGTATCTCCCACTTTAGTCGGATCGGATTCGATGAAAAGGGTCCCTATGAAGGGTAAATAGAAATTGGCATATCACGTTGTGGTTTTGGCGTAGGTAAGAAACGTTCTTGCTAAGAAACCTATAGCAGCCACGTAAAAACTTGCAACAACAATTAGAGGACGTCTAACTTGTTTTTGCAGCATGTGTCGTGTGATGTGATATGGCCAAAAAGGATGTGATGAATGATATATGTGATGTATGAGATTGATCATGTTCTTGTAATAGGAATCACGACTTGCATGTCGATGAGTATGACAACCGGCAGGAGCCATAGGAGTTGTCTTAATTTATTTATGACCTGCGTGTCAACATAAACGTCATGTAATTACTTTACTTTATTGCTAACCGTTAGATGTAGTAGTAGAAGTAATAGTTGGCGAGACAACTTCATGAAGACACGATGATGGAGATCATGATGATGGAGATCATGGTGTCATGCCGGTGACGATGATGATCATGGAGCCCTGAAGATGGAGATCAAAAGGAGCAAAATGATATTGGCCATATCATGTCACTATTTGATTGCATGTGATGTTTATCATGTTTTACATCTTATTTGCTTAGAACGACGGTAGCTTAAATAAGATGATCCCTCACTAAAATTTCAAGAAAAGTGTTCCCCCTAACTGTGCACTGTTGCGAAGGTTCGTCGTTTCGAAGCACCACATGATGATCGGGTGTGATAGATTCTTACGTTCGAATACAACGGGTGTTGACGAGCCTAGCATGTACAGACATGGCCTCGGAACACATGCGAAACACTTAGGTTGACTTGACGAGTCTAGCATGTACAGACATGGCCTCGGAACACAAAGGACCGAAAGGTCGAACATGAGTCGTATAGAAGATGCGATCAACATGAGATATTCACCGATGAAGACTAGTCCGTCTCACGTGATGATCGGACACGGCCTAGTCGATTCGGATCATGTATCACTTAGATGACTAGAGGGATGTCTATCTGAGTGGGAGTTCATGAAATAATTAGATGAACTCAATTATCATGAACATAGTCAAAAGGACTTTGCAAATTATGTCGTAGCTTACGCTTTAGTTCTACTGTTTTAGATATGTTCCTAGAGAAAATTTAGTTGAAAGTTGATGGTAGCA
Source organism: Triticum dicoccoides (assembly GCF_002162155.2). NCBI lineage: Eukaryota > Viridiplantae > Streptophyta > Magnoliopsida > Poales > Poaceae > Triticum > Triticum dicoccoides. Next base: position 150,250,325 of record NC_041383.1, on the reverse strand, counting down.
ATTATGCGGACTGGGTCCGTATACTAAGGATTGTCCTCATTGCTGCGCAGAAGGATTATGTCCTTAATGCACCGCTCAGTGAGCTGAACCTCAAACGTCGGTTATGGATGTTGTGAACATCTGACATACACGTTTTGATGACTACATGATAGTTTAGTGCGTAATGCTAAATGGTTTAGAATTGAGGCACCAAAGACGTTTTTGAAACATCGCAGAACATATGAGATATTCCAAGGACTGAAATTGGGATTTCAGGTTAGTGCCCACGTCAAGAGGTATGAGACCTTTGACAAGTTTCTTAAGCCTGCAAACTAAGGAGAAAAGCTCAATTGTTGAGCATGTGCTCAGATTGTATGAGTACAACAATCGCTTGAATCGAGTGGGAGTTAATCTTCCAGATGAGATAGTGATGGTTCTCCAAAGTCACTGTCACCAAGCTACTAGAGTTTCGTGATGAACTATAACATATCAGGGATAGATATGATCCTTGAGCTGTCGCGCGACACCGCGAAAGTAGAAATCAAAAGGGAGCATCAATTGTTGATGGTTAGTAAAACCACTAGTTTCAAGAAGGGCAAGGGCAAGAAAGGGATACTTCATGAAACAACAAATCAGTTGCTGCTCTAGTGAAGAAACCCAAAGTTGAACCCAAGCCCGAGACTAAGTGTTTCTGTAATAAGGGGAACGGTCACTGAAGCAGAACCACCCTAGATACTTGGTAGATGAGAAGGCTGACAAGGTTGACAGAAGTATGTATTGGACATATATTAAATGTGTACTTTACTAGTACTCCTAGTAGCAGCAAGGTATTAGGTACCGGTATGGTTGCTAAGTGTTAGTAACTCGAAATAAAAGGCTACAGAATATACGGAGACTAGCCAAAGGTGAGACGACGATATGTGTTGGAAGAGTTTCCAAGGTTGATGTGATCAAACATCGCACGCTCCGTCTACCATCGGGGTTGGTGTTAAACCTAAATAATTGTTATTTGGTGTTTGCTTTGAGCATGGGCATGATTAGATTATGTTCATCGCAATGTGATTATTCATTTAAGGAGAATAATGGTTACTCTGTTTAGTTGAATAATACCTTCAATGGTCTTACACCTAAAATGAATGGTTTATTGAATCCGGATCGTAGTGATACACATGTTCATGCCAAAAGATATAAGATACTAATGATAGTACCACATACTTGTGGCACCGCAATTTTAGTCACTATGGTATAAAACACATGAAGAAGCTCCATGTTGATGGATCTTTGGACTCGCTTGATTTTGAATCACTTGAGACATGCAAATCATACCACATGAGCAAGATGACTGAAAGGCCTCATTAAGATGGAACAAGAAAGCAACTTGTTGGAAGTAATACATATTGATGTGTGCAGTCCAATGAGTGCTGAGGCATGTAGTGGATATCGTTATATTCTTATTTCACAGATGATTTGAGTAGATGCTAAGTATATTTACTTGATGAATCACGAGTCTGAATTATTGAAAGGTTCAAGTAATTTCAGGGTGAAGTTGAAGATCGTCGTGACAAGAGGATAAAATATCTATGATATGATCATAGAGATGAATATCTGAATTACGAGTTTGGCACAGAATTAAGACATTGTGGAAATTGTTTCACAACTAATACAGCCTGGAACACCATAGTGTGATGGTGTGTCCGAACTGCACCCTATTGGATATGATGCATACCATGATGTCTCTTATCGAATTACCACGATAGTTTATGGGTTAGGCATTAGAGACAACCACATTCACTTTAAATAGGGCACCACATAATTCCGATGAGATGACACCGTATGAACTATGGTTTAGAGAAACCTAAGTTGTCATTTCTTAAAAGTGTGGGGCTACGACGCTTATGTGAAAAAGTTTCAGGCTGATAAGCTCGAACCCAAAGCGGATAAATGCATCTTCATAGGACACCCAAAACAGTTGGGTATACCTCCTGTCTCAGATCCGAAAGCAATAGGGATTGTTTCTCGAATCGGGTCCTTTCTCGAGGAAAAGTTTCTCTCGAAAGAATTGAGTGGGAGGATGGTGGAGACTTGATGAGGTTATTGAACCGTCACTTCAACTAGTGTGTAGCAGGGCACATGACTTGTTCCTATGGCACCTACACCAATTGAAGTGGAAGCTTATGATAGTGATCATGAAACTTTGGATCAAGTCACTACCAAACCTCATAGGACGACAAGGATGCATACTACTTCAGAGTGGTACGTAATCCTGTCTTGGAAGTCATGTTGCTAGACAACAATGAACCTACGAGCTATGGAGAAGTGATGGTGGGCCCGGATTCCGAAAATTGGCTCGAGGCCATAAAATCCGAGAGAAGATCCATGTATGAAAACAAAGTGTAGACTTTGGAAGAACTACTTGATCGTCGTAAGGCTGTTAGGTACATGTGGATTTTAAAAGAAAGACGGACAATGATGGTAAGTATCACCATTAAGAAAGCTCGACTTGTCGTTAAGATGTTTTCCGACAAGTTCAAGGAGTTGACTACGATGAGACTTTCTCACTCGTAGCAATGCTAAGAGTCTGTTGGAATTAGCAGGTACTGCATTATTTATGAAATCTTGCAGATAGGATGTCAAAATATTGTTTCCTTGATTATATTCTTGAGGAAAGGTTGTATGTGATACAACCAGAAGATTTTGTCGATCCTGAAAGATGCTAACAAGTATGCAAAGCTCCAGCAATCCTTCTAAGGACTGGAGTAAGCATCTCGGAGTCGGAATATACACTTTGATGGAGTAATCAAAGTTTATGGGTTTATACAAAGTTTGTTAGAAACTTGTATTTACAATAAAGTGAGTGGGAGCACTACGACATTTCTGATAAGTATATGTGGATAACATATTGTTGATCTGAAATGATGTGGAATTTCTGGAAAGCATATAGGGTTATTTGAAAGGTGTTTTTCAATGGAAAACCTGGATTAAGCTACTTGAACATTGAGAATCAAGATCTATAAGGATAGATCAAAAACGCTTAATGGTACTTTCAAATGAGCACATACCTTGACATGATCTTGAAGGTGTTCAAGATGGATCAGCCAAAGAAGGAGTTCTTGCCTGAGTTGTAAGGTATGAAGTTAAGACTTAAAGCCCGACCACTGCAGGAGAAAGAGGAAGGACGAAGGTCGTCCCTATGCTTTTGTCATAGGCTCTATACGGTATGCCATGCTGAGTACCGCACCTGATGTGTGCCTTGCCACATGTCTGGCAAGAGGGTACAAAGGTGATCTAGGAGTAGATCACCGGATAGCAGTCAAAATTATCCTTAGAGGAATAAGGATATGTTTCTCGGTTATGGAGGTGATAAAGAGTTCGACATAAAGAGTTACGTTGATGCAAGCTTAACACCTATCCGGATAGCTCTGAGTAGAGATACCGGATACGTATAATGGAGCAACAATTTAGAATAGCTCCAAGTAGAACAGTTATTTGAAATGGCTCCAAATATAGCGTAGAGATTTGCGAAGTACATACGGATCTAAATGTTGCAGACCCGTTGACTAAAACCTCTCTCACAAGCAACATGATCAAACCCAGAACTCATTAAGTGTTAATCACATAGTGATGTGAACTAGATTATTGACTCTAGTAAACTCTATGGATGTTGGTCACATGGCGATATGACCTGTGAGTGTTAATCACATGGCGATGTGAACTAGATTATTGACTCTAGTGCAAGTGGGAGACTGTTGGAAATATGCTCTAGAGGCAATAACCAATTAGTTATTATTATATTTCCTTGTTCATGATAATCGTTTATTATCCATGCTATAATTGTATTGATAGGAAACTCAGATACATGTGTGGATACATAGACAACACCATGTCCCTAGTAAGCCTCTAGTTGGCTAGCTCGTTGATCAATAGATGGTTACGGTTTCCTGACCATGGACATTGGATGTCGTTGATAACGGGATCACATCATTAGGAGAATCATATGATGGACAAGACCCAATCCTAAGCTTAGCACAAAGATCGTGTAGTTCGTATGCTAAAGCTTTTCTAATGTCAAGTATCATTTCCTTAGACCATGAGATTGTGCAACTCCCGGATACCGTAGGAATGCTTTGGGTGTGCCAAACGTCAGAACGTAACTGGGTGGCTATAATGGTACACTACGGGTATCTCCGAAAGTTTCTGTTGGGTTGGCACGAATCGAGACTGGGATTTGTCACTCCGTGTGACGCAGAGGTATCTCTGGGCCCACTCGGTAGGACATCATCATATGCGCAATGTGACCAAGGAGTTGATCACGGGATGATGTGTTACGGAACGAGTAAAGAGACTTGCCGGTAATGAGATTGAACAAGGTATCGGATATCGACGATCGAATCTCGGGCAAGTACAATACCGCTAGACAAAGGGAATTGAATACGGGATTGATTGAATCCTCGACATCGTGGTTCATCCGATGAGATCATCGTGGAGCATGTGGGAGCCAACATGGGTATCCAGATCCAGCTATTGGTTATTGACCGGAGAGTTGTCTCGGTCATGTCTACATGGTTCCAGAACCCGTAGGGTCTACACACTTAAGGTTTGGTAACGCTAGGGTTATAGGGAATAGATGTACGTGGTTACCGAATGTTGTTCGGAGTCCCGAATGAGATCCCGGACATTACGAGGAGTTCCGAAATGGTCCGGAGGTAAAGATTTATATATAGGAAGTATGGTTTTGGCCACCGGAAGTGTTCCGGGCATCACCGGTAGTGTACCGGGACCACCGGAGGGGTCCGGGGGTCCACCGGGAGGGGCCACCAGCCCCGGAGGCCTACATGGGCCAATAGTGGGAAGGGACCAGCCCCTAGATGGGCTGGGGCAGCTCCCACCAAGGCTTAAGGCGCCTCCAAGAGGGGAAGGGGGCAAACCCTAGGGCAGATGGGCCCTAAGGCCCACCCTAGGTGCGCCTCCCACTCTCCCCCTTGTGGCCGCCACCCTAGATGGGATCTAGGGCTGCCGCACCCCTTGGGGTGGGAACCCTAGAGGGGGCACATCCCCCTCCCCTCCCCCTATATATACTTGAGGTATGGGGGCTGCCCAACACGCGATTTTGATCTCTCTCTTGGCGCAGCCCTACCTCTCTCCTCCTCGTCTCTCGTAGTGCTTGGCGAAGCCCTGCTGGAGTACCACGCTCCTCCACCACCACCACGCCGTCGTGCTGCTGCTGGACGGAGTCTTCCCCAACCTCTCCATCTCCCCTTGCTGGATCAAGGCGTGGGAGACGTCACCGGGCTGCATGTGTGTTGAACGCGGAGGTGCCGTCCGTTCGGCACTAAGATCATCGGTGATTTGGATCACGGCGAGTACGACTCCATCAACCCCGTTCACTTGAACGCTTCCGCTTAGCGATCTACAAGGGTATGTAGATGCACTCTCCTTCCCTCGTTGCTAGATTACTCCATAGATTGATCTTGGTGTTGCGTAGAAAATTTTGAATTTCTGCTACGATCCCCAACAACTAATAGCGTAGAACAAACGAAGAGATTATGGTAGGGTACGAAACCACCTCAAAGTTATTCTTTCCAATCAATCCGTTGGGCCATTCCTATAAGTGTCACAAACAGCCCTAGAGTTCGTACTAGAATAACACCTTAAGACACAAATCAACCAAAACCCTAATGTCACCTAGATACTCCAATGTCACCTCAAGTATCCGTGGGCATGATTATACGATATGCATCACACAATCTCAATTCATCTATTCAAACCAACACATAGAACCTCAAAGAGTGCCCCAAAGTTTCTATCGGAGAATCACGACGAAAACGTGTGCCAACCCCTATGCATAGGTTCATGGGCGGAACCCGCAAGTTGATCACCAAAACATACATCAAGTGGATCAATAGAATACCCCATTGTCACCACAGGTATCCCACGCAAGACATACATCAAGTGTTCTCAAATATTTAAAGACTCAATCCTATAAAATAACTTCAAAGGGAAAACTCAATCCATTACAAGAGAGTAGAGGGGGAGAAGAAACATAAGATCCAACTATAATAGCAAAGCTCGTGATACATCAAGATCGTGCCAAATCAAGAACATGAGAGAGAGAGAGATCAAACACATAGCTACTGGTACATACCCTCAGCCCCGAGGGTGAACTACTCCCTCCTCGTCATGGAGAGCGCCGGGATGATGAAGATGGCCACCGGTGAGGGTCCCCCCCTTCGGCAGGGTGCCGGAATAGGGTCCCGATTGACTTTTGGTGGCTACAGAGGCTTGCGGTGGCGGAACTCCCGATCTATTCTCTGTTTTGGAAGTTTTAGGGTACGTGGAGTTATATAGGCGGAATAAGTACGTCATGGGAGCCACGAGGGCCCCATGAGGCAGGGGGCGCGCCCTAGGGGGGTGGGCGCGCCCCCCACCCTCGTGGCTTCCTCGTTCCTTCCTTGACGTGGGGTCCAAGCTTTTCCGGTAGCTTTCCTTCTAAAAATAACTTCTCTAGTTGATTTCGTTCCGTTTCGACTCCGTTTGATATTCCTTTTCTTCGAAACACTGAAATAGGCATAAAACAGCAAATCTGGGCTGGGCCTCCGGTTAATAGGTTAGTCCCAAAAATAATAGAAAAGTGGATAATGAAGCCCAATATTGCTGAAAACAGTAGATAATATAGCATGGAGCAATCAAAAATTATAGATACGTTGGAGACGTATCAATACTTTCTCCCTTTTTGTCTTCTCCACATAACCCTCATCATCATATTCTATTCCACCTATAGAGCTATATTCATGGCTTGCGCTCATGTATTGCGTGAGGGTTGAAAAAGCTGAAGCGCGTTAAAAACTATGAACCAATTGCTCGACTTGTCATCAGGGTTGTGCATCATGTGAATATTTTGTGTGCTGAAGATGGAGCATAGCCAGACTATATGATTTTATAGTGATAACTTTTTTTGGCCATGTTATTTTGAAAAGACATGATTGCTTTATTAGTAGGCTTGAAGTATTATTATTTTTATGTCAAATGATAGACTATTACTTTGAATCACTCGATAACTTGAATTAGTACTACCGGAAGGAAGCAGGTGCAAGTTTGTTTGGAGAGAGCATTTAACTAGAGATTGAACCAATTCACATAGTATGTAGTACATTGCACTTATGAAATACAAGAGTGGAACACAGATTTAGAAGCAAATGGACAAGTACAAAAAAATTGTGATGATTTTGCATGTGGTAGAATTTTATTCAACCGTGCTATACGTATGAAAGTCTGGTACGAATTCTGTCCGAGGTAGCAGATCAAACCGTACGTCAATTGGACTCGAAGTCCAGCGACGGCTGGATGTTGCATTGTACCAAATCGGACAAGCATATTCGTATGTGTAGTAGTTTTGAATTTTATTCATGAAACTCCCTTGGTGGTTATAACGATGTTGACATGTTTGCTGCCAGGATGCATTCACTCACGCATGGTTCAGTCCATCCATCCATCCTTTCTAGTAGCAAAAATTGCTTTTCTGTCATGTAGTGCTGCTGCGGATGCGTTTCTTTCGCACGCGTTATGCCGCCGAAATTTATGGCTGAAACTCACATCACTTGTCAGGACTCTGGGTGCAAAAGAAGAAAATTAGTATGAGGAGCTCCAGCAGCAAAGCATGTGCGCAGGTGGTGTTGAACCGTGCTCTTCTGGACGATGAAGGAGATGGGTGCTGGCGGTCACATACTCGGGTTGAACCCGTTGAGTATGTTGATCCCATGGTCAGAGTAGTCTGATCGCAGACAACTTGTACAATGGCAAAATGGCTTTCTGTCATGTACCAATCCATCCTTTCTACTAGCCAAAATTGCTTTTCACTAATGTAGTGCCATTTTAGGATGCATTTCTTAATCCACCCCACGCGTTATGCTGCCGAAATTTCTAGTGGAAATTGTCACGACTTGTTAAAATTTTGTCCTTTTTTGTAAGAAAACAAAAGCGTTAGGGTGTTGACTGCAAAATTTTAGGGTCTTGGGCGTAAAATTTTAGGACATCTCAAATGTAGACCCCTAAACTTGTGTTTTTTATAATATACAATGAACACTTTTAAAATATCTAGCCCAAAAATAACAATAGCCAGTTTTAAAATACAATGTAGACTGGACCACGAGCAAAGCTACGTCACAGAGGAACACTTACAAAATGCAAAATTTCACGTACATGAAGAAAACTTACCCTAAAAAGTGGCCGCCGGTTCGTTTGAAGAAGAAGAAGAAGAGGAGGAGGAGGAGGAGGAGGAGGAGAAAAAAGAAAAGAAAATTTTAGCTTAGTGTGTTTTATTCAGTACTAGCAAAAAAAACCGTGCGTTGCAACGGGAAAGAAAATAACACACGTTCTTAACCCAATAACCATGACTCAAGACCTTAATAGGCCCGCGTCTCTTAGTTTCATATGGCATCACATTTGTATTTCCTCTGTACTCACACACTCGCTCGAAAAAAAAGCCCGTGCATTGCAAAGGGAAAAAAAATAACACACACTCTTAACCCAATAACCATGACTCAAGACATTAATAGGCCCACGTCTTACTTTCACATGGCATCATATTTGTGTTGCCGACAGTGACCTCTGTGCTCACACAATGAAAACACGTTTGAATGTGGTTAGTCTTAATATCTCTCTCTTTTGCGCGCACACACGTGCGCACACTCGCTTGGAATAAGATAAAAAATATGTTTTTTTTCCGCAAGGTTTTTCACAGTTGTGTATGCATGGTTCTTGATGTTTTTTCTCTCACTCTGTTTTAATAGATGTTTATTTGCAATTCGAATCCCGACGGTACAAAAAAAACAGACCATACACTATATATTAAGTTTGCACCAAAAATTATATTTTAGAAATATTTAATAGCTAAAAATAACTTCATATTTAGATTCTACATATTTTTCTAATCAAGTTTCATACATAACATGTTAAAATCTAAGTTACGGTTTAAAAGATATGAATAATCTTATTTTACATAAACTGTAGATTGATTAACCGAAACGTCAAGGGGTTTTCTGTTAAAACTAAAAAAACATTTAGGCTGACTTAAATATGGACGGCGGATTGATTGTCTAAAACGTCAGGGGGTTTTCTGAGAAAATGAGAAAAAACGGTTAGGTTGTAACTTAAACGTGTACTGCGGGTTGATTTACAGAAACCTAAGGGGTTTATTTGTAAAATGGCGTGACGGACGACCAGAAACAGTGCATGCTTTATTAGTAGGTAAGATTATAGTTTTGTTTGGTACGTCAATTATCCAGTATTATAGTTTTAGAAATGGTGACTCCGACATTATGACGTCCAACCATTGTGTAACTATTTCTTAAAAAACTAAGTAAAATGGCAAACTTATGTGAATAGAACACACTAAGTTAAATTTTCTGTACAGGATAATTATTCTTCTTCTTCTTCTTCAAGTGCATTGCATCCATCTTGATTTTATGACCATCGACGACATCCGAAACATACAACTCCAATATCATTTTCTCCCGCTCAATTATTTTCAATTTTTCCTTCAAGTAATTGTTTTCTTCTTCAACTAAATTGAACCTCTCGATAATAGGGTCAGTTGGAATTTCCGGTTCACATACCTCCTAGATAAAAAAATATGTCACGTTGGTCGGCGTAATTGTCATAAACAATAAATGAACCAAATAGTTATAAAAGATAATATATACCACATCCGAATCATAGATAGGACGAGGGCCAACGGGGGCAGGGCGGATACCAAAACCGTCGCACTATATAATAACAAACAATAATAAAAATAAGAAAATTATACAAGTATCTATCTAATCATACAAGTAAGAATTTTTTTTCTTTTAGAAAGAAGATAAGAACAAGAGGCTCACTACGGTGGTGCCGGTGACGAGATCGGCGCGGGCTGTTGACGGCGGTGAAGATGGGGACGGGACCCCAACTTTGCAGCTAAGCGGGAGGCATAAATTTCTCCATACAAGTCACCATTGCCCGCGCTGCGCTGTAGCCTCCGTGCAACAATCGCCCCGTGATTATACGGTTTAAAGCCTGTCAGGGCAGTATGAATAATGTTCAAGTCAGGGGCGTAAAGCGCACTACGGTCTTGTTTACCAGCGATGCATTTTCCATTAGACAGTGCAAAGTAACGAATAGAGAGAAATTGAATACTTTTAACTATAGCTTGCATAACTCCTCTATCATTGCTATTGCAAAGACTATTAAGAAACATATCATAATTAGATTTTTGCGGTTCGCTAAGTGAACCCCAATATGAAATTTTGCATGCATCACAGAATTCTTCAAGAGGCATTCCATAGGATCTATCATAAAGATGAAATAAAACTCTTGAATCACGAGAATGATGCTCAAACTTCCGGGTGAATGAATGAGTGAGATTATAATGTTGAGTACACTTACCTGCAAGGAAGGCAGTGAGCTCAGTGTTCTAAATATATTGATCAAATTCTTCCTTAATACTAGCACCTATCATGAACTCGTTGCACGACCACCGACATGATTTAGCTTCGGCAATCGACGCCGAACTTGCCCTTGGCTCAACATACGCTTGCCGTACCGAGCTCTCACTTGACGACCCCTTCGAGGACCTCCTCCTCGAAGAACTCTCCTAAAGAAGTTTATTTTTCCTACGAACAATTTCTGAAATTTTTTGGACCACAAAATTTTGTCAATAAAACTTTACAAGATTGATAGAAACTACTCATATGGATGTCTAAAGCCTTGATCGCTAACAATCGGATTGTGTCTGTAGCAGTTCGATCTCTCAATTACTTTGAGCCAAACACTGCTACGACCTTGAAAAACTTGTACATGGAGTCTAGGCACGTGGACTCGCTCATTCGGACATACTCATCAATGAGGTCACCAGGTAATCCGTATGCGAGCATCCGAATAGCTACAGTGCATTTCTGGTCAGAGGTGAAGCCAATCTTTCCCAGGGCATCCTTCTTTTACTCGAAATAGCTATCGTACGCCAACACCCCCTCCCGGATACGGTTGAACACGTGTCTAGCCATCCGAAAGCGGCGCCGAAATAGGTTGTGTTTGAAGAGCGGGTTAGGGGACTTGAGATAGTCCTGCGAGAGTAGGCAATGGCCGCTCTCTCTGTTGTGATTCAACATCGGAGTATGCCCTGGGATTGATCCCCTAAACATCGGCCGCTGCCTACTAATATTGTCATGGACGAACTAAGCAGCAACCACCATCTCATCATCATCTAACGACGAATCATCCGAATCGCGAATGAAATTATTGAAGAAATACTCGTCGTTGGAGTCCATTTGTACCTTGCGGGTGAACTATCAAACAACTTGTGTGCGTGGCGGAAGAAGCCGGTCGGTGAAGAGCCTCACGCCTCTCTTAGACCAGGCAGCAAGCCTCACGGCGTGGAGGCGAACGTGGCGGCAACCAGCGATCGTGGTAACCACGCGTGGTGGTGCTACCGACAGCGGAGGCGAGGAGGGTGGCATCGACATTCGAGGCAAACATGGCGGTGAAAACAACCCACCGACGACGAAGTATGGACCGTGAAGGGGCAGCGTGCTGCTGGAGAGTGTCTGGGTGCGGGCGGGCGGCCTCGGCAACGGAACTGGACGGTCGCGGCGAGGGCAGGAGGCTGGGTGTGGTGGCGATCGATGGGAGAAGGGGGAAATGGCTAATGTGCGATCGACTAGTGGTCCAGGGGAGGACAAGGGCAGGCCTCGCGCGCATCCGCTACGTGCCCGCGCCGACAAGGGGACGACTTTTACTCAACCGTCGAGCGGTGGAGTATATTCAAGGATAAAGTTGGGGCTGGAGTAAAAAATTTACTCCCTTACGGCGGATAAGGGATCAGCTAGGTGCTGGTTAAAAGAGTAAAAATTAGTTTTTACTCCTCTAACCCATTATAAGAGATCCATTAGAAATGCCCTTACTACACACCTCGCGTTATTACCACGTCCAATCTCTGCTGTCCCGGTCAAGTATCTTGGGTAGCTAGCCCACACAACCTTAACCCGCACTACAGAGTATCATCGGTCATCACCGACCGATGCCGAGGTTCATGTATCCACTGGATCACTATATCCAGCCCGAACAATATGTCCCTCGCTTTTCTCGCTAAAATAGGCTCTTGCTGTTAACTTACACTCTAGCTTCTCCATTAGCCGAGTGAAAGCTTCCATCAGATTCTGAAGCGCGAGGCAAGATGGTCCGGCCATTTCATGTGTGCACAAGTTTTTTTTTCTTTTTCTTTTTTTTTGTGTGTGTGTGGTTTTTGGTTTTGGTTTTCTATTTTATTTTTTGGGTTTTTATTTTTTACTATTTTCAGATTTTTATTTTCTTCTGTTTTTATTTTTTTACATTTTCTAAACTTTTATAGTTTTCGCAATATATGGTGAACATTCTTCTAATATACAGTAAACGTTTATTTCAAATATACTGAACATTCTTCTAATATACAACTATTTCTTTAAATACTTAGAATTTTTCAAATATATAGTGTACTTTTTTTCATTATATATGATGAATATTTTCATAACATACACCGAACATTTTTAATGTACATTGAACTTTTTTTTAACTAATATTTTCATATATAACATGTACTTCCTTCGTAAGCTAATATAAGATGGTTTCTCAACTTTCCGTCAGCTGATTTTCTTTAACAATCAACACGGAATAGAGTTTTTTTAACCCAACACCGTAGAACAATAGTTCTATGGTAAATATATTAATAAAATAAAATATAGTACAAACCCAAGAAGGGTCAAAGTTTGGCCAATGGATCAGCCAATGCCTGCTCTAGGTATGGAAATCATGCTATTACATGTTATTTTCTATCCATTGTAAGAAACTAAATTCAAACTTGTTTTTGATCTTGTGTCGAAGAAGTCTTAAATCTTGCTTGAGATGAAATCGCCAAGATTGAATAGTGTGTTGAAGTGCCTTGAAGACTTTCCCATTTCTCTGAAATCGGCAAGCATCAAAGTCATCACCAAGCTCAAGTTGTATGTGCAAGGCAAAGGTATACCTTATCTAGGTTTTCCTAGTTTTGCTGGTCTCATGGTGCTTGGAGGGAGACCGGATTATAGGTTTGATAGCCGTACTATCAAGAGGGACTTTCGGGTGAGTAGCTTGATCACATCACATGTAGAGAGCTCAAACCTTTGCATTACTTGCATCATTCTTTCTTTTTGATCTTGGGTGGCTCTCTATGTGAGGACCTTGGGCTTTTCCCTAGCTTCAAAACGAGCCCAAGATCATCGAATTCGGAGTCCGTATGCCAAAGTTATCACTGTTTTAGTGGGCTGCTGTAGGCTGTTCTCGGTACCCCGTGGACACGGGTTTTTTGACCTCCATGGGCACGGGGCCCCGTGCACACGGGCTTGGGCACGGGGACTAAACCCCCATGGGCACGGGGTGTCCAGGAAGTGTTCGTGGGAGCCGCAATGGCTAGTTTTGAAAGTTGGCTATAAAGGAGCCCTTCCTCCCCACCGGTTTGGGGGTTGTTGATACAGTTTCTAAACATCATTTTGAGCATCATACTACCTCTCCCAAACCCCTATCTCCCCTCTATGTGAAGGGGGATTTGTGGATGGATCTTGGAGTCATTTGTTGATTTCCTCCATTGCATCCCCTCTCTTCAATCCCCCACTTTCTTGAGTTGCATCTTATGAGATTAAGAGGGTGAGTTGAGCATTTGTTGCTTGACCTTGCATTTCATTTGTTGCATTGGTTTGAGCTCCCCACATCGATTAGTTCGAGTGAGAGCCCGTGAGTTTATTACTCTTGGAGGCTTCCGCCTCCTAGACGGTTTGGTGATACATTGAGAAGATTATGAAGAGGCCTATGTGGCCAAGGTTCCCCTGGATGCTTCCTTTTGTGGTGTGCTCCGGGGAAGGGTGTTGAAGTGGCCTAGGTGGTCAAGTTCCTCTAGAAGCTTCCGTGTTTGTGGTGTGCTCCGGAGAAGATTGTAAAGGTGTGGTGGTCACCTTCAAGACCAACCCCGAGTGAATCGAGGCTCATCCGTTGGGGGTGACTCAAAAGGGAGAATACGGTGAGTCACTTGGTGATGCCCCAAAGCTTTGGCTTCGGCACCGCTCCAACGGAGATTAGTACTCTCACGAGTATTAACTTCGGGATAAATCCGCGTCCCCAACTCACTTGTGGTTATCTCATACCCACACTCTTTACTTTCCACAATTCATACCTGCTCTTATTGATAAATCTTATGCTAGTTGAATTGCTTAGTTGTTCCTACATTTCCATATCTCGTGATATAGTTTGTGCCTGCTAGTTTGCTTAAGTGCCTATATTGTTTAGCATAGGTTGTTGGTGCACTTAGTTGAGCCTATCATATTTAGGATTTGTGCTTGAAAAGTATCCGTTACTTTAATTCCGCATTAGTTCAATTATATAGACAGAGGTACCTTCGTAATATGAGCCGTACTAAATATTTGAACCTTGAATGAAGTGCTATCATAGAAAAGCCACCAAGGGGCATAATGCGTAGGCTAACTACACTCTGTTGACTTGTAAATTGACGAAGGTTGTTATTTGGACAGGACCATCTTGTATCTCTGCATATCTGTCGCTTTAAGTCGCGTGTATAGGTATAACTGTTGTGGGCTACATTATCTTGTGTCTGTTAAAAAAATCTGTTCTTTGTGCATGACTTGCATGCCATCCTCCGTAAACTGAAGGTGTCACGAATGAATGCACGCTTCTCTTTTTGTATGCTAAATGTTTGACAAGAGCAACTGTCTCTCTACTCCCAGCTTACTAATTACAGAATATGTGTCTCTTTCCTGGCAGACTTCAATTAAAAAAGACTACATTTTTTATATTCTTCCAAAATTAAGCTTTCTAATGAACCTTTGGTTATATTCTTAAGATCGGAAACCACTTTGTCTGCCGCAAGGAAGAACCTCCGTGCCCCTTCGGTTGACTAGCTCGTTGATCAATAGATGGTTACGGTTTCCTGACTATGGACATTGGATGTCATTGATAACGGGATCACATCATTAGGAGAATGATGTGATGGACAAGACCCAATCCTAAGCCTGGCACAAAGATCGTGTAGTTCGTATGCTAAAGCTTTTCTAATGTCAAGTATCTTTTCCTTAGACCATGAGATTGTGCAACTCCCGGATACCGTAGGAATGCTTTGGGTGTACCAAACGTCACAACGTAACTGGGTGGCTATAAAGGTGCACTACAGGTATCTTTGAAAGTGTCTGTTGGATTGGCACGAATCGAGACTGGGATTTGTCACTCCGTGTAAACGGAGAGGTATCTCTGGGCCCACTCGGTAGGACATCATCATAATGTGCACAATGTGACCAAGGGGTTGATCACGGGATGATGTGTTACGGAACGAGTAAAGAGACTTTCCGGTAACGAGATTGAACAAGGTATCGGTATACCGACGATCGAATCTCGGGCAAGTACAATAACGCTAGACAAAGGGAATTGTATACGGGATCGATTGAGTCCTTGACATCGTGGTTCATCCGATGAGATCATCGTGGAACATGTGGGAGCCAACATGGGTATCCAGATCCCGCTGTTGGTTATTGGCCGGAGAACGTCTCGGTCATGTCTGCATGGTTCCCGAACCCGTAGGGTCTACACACTTAAGGTTCGATGACGCTAGGGTTATAAAGGAAGTTTATATGTGGTTACCGAATGTTGTTCGGAGTCCCGGATGAGATCCAGGACGTCACGAGGAGTTCCGGAATGGTCCGGAGGTAAAGATTTATATATGGGAAGTCTTATTTTGGTCGGCGGAAAAGTTTCGCACTTTATCGGTATTGTACCGGGAGTGCCGAAAGGGGTCCGGGGGTCCACCGGGGGGGTCCACCTGCCCCGGGGGGTCACATGGGCTGTAGGGGGTGCGCCTTGGCCTATATGGGCCAAGGGCACCAGCCCCAAGAGGCCCATGCGCCAAGACATAAGAAAAAGGGGAGAGTCCTCAAAGGGGAAGGCACCTCCGAGGTGCCTTGGGGAGGATGGACTCCTCCCCCCCCTTGGCCGCACCCCTTCCTTGGAGGAAGGGGCAAGGCTGCACCTCCCCCCTCTCCCTTGCCCCTATATATAGTGGAGGGGAGGGAGGGCAGCCGCACCTGAAGCCCTGGCGCCTCCCTCCCTCCCGTGACACCTCCTCCTCTCCCGCAGGTGCTTGGCGAAGCCCTGCAGGATAGCCACGCTCCTCCACCACCACCACGCCGTCGTGCTGCTGCTGGATGGAGTCTTCCTCAACCTCTCCCTCTCTCCTTGCTGGATCAAGGCGTGGGAGACGTCACCGGGCTGTACATGTGTTGAACGCGGAGGTGCCGTCCGTTCGGCACTAGGATCACCGGTGATTTGGATCACGACGAGTACGACTCCTTCAACCCCGTTCTCTTGAACGCTTCCGCTTAGCGATCTACAAGGGTATGTAGATGCAATCTCCTTCCCCTCGTTGCTGGTTTCTCCATAGATAGATCTTGGTGACACGTAGGAAAATTTTGAATTTCTGCTACGTTCCCCAACAGTGGCATCTTGAGCTAGGTCTATTGCGTAGATTCTTTGCACGAGTAGAACACAAAGTAGTTGTGGGCGTTGATTTTGTTCAATATGCTTACCGTTACTAGTCCAATCTTGTTTCGACGGTATTGTGGGATGAAGCGGCCCGGACCGACCTTACACGTACTCTTACGTGAAACAGGTTCCACCGACTGACATGCACTTGGTTCATAAGGTGGCTAGCGGGTGCCAGTCTCTCCCACTTTAGTCGAAACGGATTCGATGAAAAGGGTCCTTATGAAGGGTAAATAGCAATTGGCATATCACGTTGTGGTCTTGCATAGGTAAGAAACGTTCTTGCCAGAAACCCATAGCAGCCACGTAAAACATGCAAACAACAATTAGAGGACGTCTAACTTGTTTTTGCAGGGTATGCTATGTGATGTGATATGGCCAAGAAGAATATGATGAATGATATGTGATGTATGAGATTGATCATGTTCTTGTAATAGGAATCACGACTTGCATGTCGATGAGTATGACAACCGGCAGGAGCCATAGGAGTTGTCTTAATTTATTGTATGACCTGCGTGTCATTAAACAACGCCATGTAATTACTTTACTTTATTGCTAACCGGTAGCCATAGTAGTAGAAGTAATAGTTGGCGAGACAACTTCATGAAGACACGATGATGGAGATCATGATGATGGAGATCATGGTGTCATGCCGGTGACGATGATGATCATGGAGCCCCGAAGATGGAGATCAATGGAGCTATATGATATTGGCCATATCATGTCACTACTATATAATTGCATATGATGTTTATTATGTTTATGCATCTTGTTTACTTAGAACGACGGTAGTAAATAAGATGATCCCTTACACCAATTTCAAGAAGTGTTCTCCCCTAACTGTGCACTGTTGCTAAAGTTCGTCGCTTCGAAGCACCACGTGATGATCGGGTGTGATAGATCCTTACGTTCACATACAACGGTTGTAAGACAGATTTACACATGTAATACACTTAGAGTTAACTTGACGAGCCTAGCATGTACAGACATGGCCTCGGAACACGGAGACCGAAAGGTCGAGCATGAGTCGTATAGTAGATACGATCAACATGAAGATGTTCACCGATGATGACTAGTCCGTCTCACGTGATGATCGGACACGGCCTAGTTGACTCGGATCATGTAATCACTTAGATGACCAGAGGGATGTCTATCTGAGTGGGAGTTCATAAGATGAACTTAATTATCCTGAACATAGTCAAAAGATCTTTGCAAATTATGTCATAAGCTCGCGCTTTAGTTCCACTGTTTAGATATGTTCCTAGAGAAAATATAGTTGAAAGTTGACAGTAGCATTTATGCGGACAGTAGAAAGCTTATGTCCTTAATGCACCGCTCAGTGTGCTGAACCCCAAACGTCGTTTGTGGATGTTGCGAACATTGGACATACACGTTTTGATAACTACGTGATAGTTCAGAGTTGAGGCACCAAAGAGTTTTTCGAACGTCGCGGAACATATGAGATGTTTCGAGGGCTGAAATTGGGATTTCAAGCTCGTGCCCACGTCAAGAGGTATAAGACCTCCGACGATTTTCTTAACCTGCAGACTAAGGGAGAAAAGCTCAATCGTTGAGCTTGTGCTCAGATTGTCTGAGTGCAACAATCACTTGAATCGAGTGGGAGTTGATCTTCCATATGAGATAGTGATGTTTCTCCAAAGTCATTGCCACCAAGCTGCTAGAGCTTCGTGATGAACTATAACATATCGAGGATAGAGATGATGATCCTTGAGGTATTCGCGTTGTTTGACATCGCGAAAGTAGAAATCAAGAAGGAGCATCAATTGTTGATGGTTGGTGAAACCACTAGTTTCAAGAAGGGCAAGGGAAAGAAGGGACACTTCATGAAACAGCAAATCAGCTGCTGCTTTAATGAAGAAACCCAAGGTTGAACCTATACCCGAGACTAAGTGCTTCTGTAATAAGGGGAACAGCCACTGGAGCAGAATTACCCTTGATACTTGGTAGATGAGAAGGCTGGCAAGGTCGATAGAAGTATATTGGATATACGTTATGTTAATGTGTACTTTACTATTACTCCTAGTAGCACCAGGGTATTGAGATACCGGTTCGGTTGCTAAGTGTTAGTAACTCGAAATAAAAGAGCTACGGAATAAACGGAGACTAGCTAAAGGTGAGCTGACGATATGTGTTGGAAGTGTTTCCAAGTTTGATGTGATCAAACATCGCATGCTCCCTCTACCATCAAGATTAGTATTAAACCTGAATAATTGTCATTTGGTGTTTGCGTTGAGCATAGACATGATTGGATTATGTCTATCGCAATACGGTTATTCATTTAAGGAGAATAATGGTTACTCTATTTATTTGAATAATACCTTCAATGGTCTTGCACCTAAAGGAGTGGTTTATTGAATCTCGATCTTACTGATACACATTTTCATGCCAAAAGATATAAGACAATAATGATAGTACCACTTACTTGTGGCACTGCCATGTAAGTCATATTGGTATAAAACGCATGAAGAAGCTCCATGTTGATGGATCTTTGGACTCACTCGTTTTGAATAGTTTGAGACATGCGAACCATGTCTATTGGTGTATATGCATGAAGAAACTCCATGCAGATGGATCGTTTGGACTCACTTGATTTTGAATCACTTGAGATATGCAAATCATACCACATGGGCAAGATGACTGAAAAGCCTCGGTTTCAGTAAAATGGAACAAGATAGCAACTTGTTGGAAGCAACACATTTTGATGTGTGCAGTCCAATGAGTGCTGAGGCATGCAGTGAATATCGTTATGTTCTTACTTCACAGATGATTCGAGTAGATGTTGACTATATTTACTTGATGAAACACAAGTCTGAATTATTGAATGGTTCAAGTAATTTCAGAGTGAAGTTTAAGATCTTCGTGACAAGAAGATAGAATGTCTATGATATGATCATAGAGATGAGTATCTGAGTTACGAGCTTTGGCACGCAATTAAGACATTGTGGAAATTGTTTCACAATTAATACCGCCCGGAACACCATAGTGTGATGGTGTGTCCGAACATCATAGTTGCACCCTATTGGATATGGTGCGTACCATGATGTCTCTTATCGAATTACCACTATCGTTCATGGGTTAGGCATTAGAGACAACCGCACTCACTTTAATAGGGCACCACGTTACTCCGTTGAGACGACACCGTATGAACTATGGTTTAGAGAAACCTAAGCTGTCATTTCTTAAAAGTTTGGGGCTGCGACGCTTATATGAAAAGTTTCAGGTTGATAAGCTCGAACCCAAAGCGGATAAAATGCATCTTCATAGGACACCCAAAACAGTTGGGTATACCTCCTAATTCAGATCCTAAAGCAATAGGGATTGTTTCTTGAATTGGGTCCTTTCTCGAGGAAAGGTTTCTCTCGAAAGAATTGAGTGGGAGGATGGTGGAGACTTGATGAGGTTATTGAACCGTCACTTCAACAAGTGTGTAGCAGGGCACAGGAAGTTGTTCATGTGGCACCTACACCAATTGAAGTAGAAGCTTATGATAGTGATCATGAAGTTTCGGATCAAGTCACTACCGAACCTCGTAGGGTGACAAGGATACGTACTACTTCAGAGTGGCACAGTAATCCTGTCTTGAAGGTCATGTTGCTAGACAACAATGAACCTACGAGCTATGGAGAAGCGATGGTGGGCCCAAATTCCGACAAATGGTCAGAAGCCATGAAATCCGAGATAGGATCCATGTATCATAACAAAGCATGGACTTTGGTGGACTTGCCCGATGATCGGCAAGCCATTGAAATAAATGGATCTTTAAGAAGAAGACGGACGTGGACGGTAATGTCACCGTCTATGAAGCTCGACTTGTGGCGAAGAGTTTTTCACAAGTTCAAGGAGTTGACTACGATGAGATTTTCTCATCCGTAGCGATGCTTAAGTCCGTCGGAATCATGTTAGCATTAGCTGCATTTATGAAATCTGGAAGATGGATGTCAAAACGAGTTTCTTTACCAGTCTTCGTAAGGAAAGGTTGTATGTGATACAATCAGAAAGGTTTTGTCGATCCTAAGGATGCTAAAAGGTATGCTGGCTCCAGCGATCCTTCTAAGGAGTGGAGTAAGCATCTTAGAGTTGGAATGTGCGCTTTGATGAGATGATCAAAGATTTTGGGTTTATACAAAGTTCATGAGAAACTTGTATTTCCAAAGAAGTGAGTGGGAGCACTATAGAATTTCTGATGAGTATATGTTGTTGACATATTGTTGATCAGAAATGATGTACAATTTCTAGAAAGCATATAGGATTATTTGAAAGGTGTTTTTCAATAGAAAACCTGGATTAAGCTACTTGAACATTGAGCATCAAGATCTATGAGGATAGATCAAAAACGCTTAATGGTACTTTCAAATGAGCATATACCTTGACATGATCTTGAAGGTGTTCAAGATGGATCAGTCAAAGAAGGAGTTCTTGCCTGAGTTGTAAGGTATGAAGTTAAGAGTTAAAGCTCGACCACGGCAGAAGAGAGAGAAAGGACGAAGGCCGTCCCCTATGCTTCAGACGTAGGCTCTACAGTATGCTATGCTGGGTACTGCACCTGATGTGTGCCTTGCCACATGTCTGGCAAGAGGGTACAAAGGTGATCAAGGAGTGGATCACCAGATAGCGGTCAAAATTATCCTTAGAGGAATAAGGATTTGTTTCTCGATTATGGAGGTGATAAAGAGTTCGGCGTAAAGGGTTACGTCGATGCAAGCTTTAACACCTATCCGAATGACTCTGAGTAGCAAACCGGATACGTATAGTGGAACAACCATTTGGAATAGCTCCAAGTGGAGCGTGGAAGTAGCATTTACAATATGACCTAGAGATTTGCGAAGTACATACGGATCTGAATGTTGCAGACCCGTTGAATAAAACCTCTCTTACAAGCAAAACATGATCAAACCCCAGAACTCATTGAGTCTTAATCACATGATGATGTGAACTAGTTTAATGACACTGGTAAACTCTTTGGATGTTGGTCACATGGTGATGTGACCTGTCAGTGTTAATCACATGGCGATGTGAACTAGATTATTGACTCCAGTGCAAGTGGGAGACTGTTGGAAATATGCCCTAGAGGCAATAATAAATAAGTTATTATTATATTTCCTTGTTCATGATAATCGTTTATTATCCTGCTATAATTGTATTGATAGGAAACTCAGATACATGTGTGGGTACATAGACAACACCATGTCCCTAGTAAGCCTCTAGTTGACTAGCTTGTTGATCAATAGATGGTTACGGTTTCCTGACCATGGACATTGGATGTCATTGATAAAGGGATCACATCATTAGGAGAATGATGTGATGGACAAGACCCAATCCTAAGCCTAGCACAAAGATCGTGTAGTTCGTATGCTAAAGCTTTTCTAATGTCAAGTATCTTTTCCTTAGACCATGAGATTGTGCAACTCCTGGATACCGTAGGAATGCTTTGGGTGTACCAAACGTCACAACGTAACTGGGTGGCTATAAAGGTGCACTACAGGTATCTCTGAAAGTGTCTGTTGGGTTGGCACGAATCGAGACTGGGATTTGTCACTCCGTGTAAACGAAGAGGTATCTCTGGGCCCACTCGGTAGGACATCATCATAATGTGCACAATGTGACCAAGGGGTTGATCACGGGATGATGTGTTACGGAACGAGTAAAGAGACTTGCCGGTAACGAGATTGAACAAGGTATCGGTATACGGACGATCGAATCTCGGGCAAGTACAATACCGCTAGACAAAGGGAATTGTATACGGGATCGATTGAGTCCTTGACATCGTGGTTCATCCGATGAGATCATCGTGGAACATGTGGGAGCCAACATGGGTATCCAGATCCCGCTGTTGGTTATTGACCGGAGAACGTCTCGGTCATGTCTGCATGGTTCCCGAACCCGTAGGGTCTACACACTTAAGGTTCGATGACGCTAGGGTTATAAAGGAAGTTTGTATGTGGTTACCGAATGTTGTTCGGAGTCCCAGATGAGATCCCGGACGTCACGAGGAGTTCCGGAATGGTCCGGAGGTAAAGATTTATATATGGGAAGTCTTATTTTGGTCGCCGAAAAAGTTTCGCACTTTATCGGTATTGTACCGGGAGTGCCGAAAGGGGTCCGGGGGTCCACCGGGGGGTCCACCTGCCCCGGGGGGGCACATGGGCTGTAGGGGGTGCGCCTTGGCCTATATGGGCCAAGGGCACCAGCCCCAAGAGGCCCATGCGCCAAGATATAAGAAAAAGGGGAGAGTCCTCAAAGGGGAAGGCACCTCCGAGGTGCCTTGGGGAGGATGGACTCCTCCCCCCCCTTGGCTGCACCCCTTCCTTGGAGGAAGGGGCAAGGCTGCACCTCCCCCCTCTCCCTTGCCCCTATATATAGTGGAGGGGAGGGAGGGCAGCCGCACCTGAAGCCCTGGCGCCTCCCTCCCTCCCGTGACACCTCCTCCTCTCCCGCAGGTGCTTGGCGAAGCCCTGCAGGATAGCCACGCTCCTCCACCACCACCACGCCATCGTGCTGCTGCTGGATGGAGTCTTCCTCAACCTCTCCCTCTCTCCTTGCTGGATCAAGGCGTGGGAGACGTTACCGGGCTGTACGTGTGTTGAACGCGGAGGTGCCGTCCGTTCGGCACTAGGATCTCCGGTGATTTGGATCACGACGAGTACGACTCCTTCAACCCCGTTCTCTTGAACGCTTCCGCTTAGCGATCTACAAGGGTATGTAGATGCACTCTCCTTCCCCTCGTTGCTGGTTTCTCCATAGATAGATCTTGGTGACACGTAGGAAAATTTTGAATTTCTGCTACGTTCCCCAACACATGCCATCTGTGATGTTGATCTTCTGGCCACCACAATCTTTCGGTTGTGGTGACCTCAGTTGTGGAAATTGGCCATATGTTGGTTAAGTCAATTTGCTACTGTATATTCTGTTTGTTGGTGTTTGATACTTACATACTTATTTAGTCGACTAAGAATTAGCAAATTCGAAGCAATCCCCTATGAAGGGTGACTTTTGATAGGATTTAGCCTTTTTTATATTCCCCTTGGCACGATACTATCTATCTTTAGTCTTGATCTAGCTTATTTGGGTTCATGATGGGATAAATGTTCCATTTTCCTGTAGCATGGTTTTTTTGTTAATTAATCTCAAATATTAGATTTAAATTAGATTTATATCAGATTTCTGGCATTCTTATCGAATACTATCACTCAACTATGGACGAATATTAAACTGATAGGAACTTGGGGATTAAGTGATCTTGAATGCTAGCAATGGAACTGCCACATTATTTTCTCGAGATTATTTGATGACCTGTTGGTTTCTGAACATCTGTGCAATTTTTTTTTCTGAAGCTTAGTGCCTGAATTTCAGTAATCCACATGTGAAATGTCATGGTATTTGATAATATTGATTGTCAATATAATCTGTCATTATCTTCCAGAATTTTACCATTCTTGGATGTTTAGAGTGGCCACTGCAAGTTCTTGGTTCTCTGTCAAATTTTGGAAGTGATGTTTGTGAAATTTCTGCTGACATCCTACGGTGTGCCATTTTATAGTTTTCTCATTATTTCTGTGCCATCTATTTTTTGTCAATCATTTATGGTACCTGTTACAAGTTTAGCGCTCTCCATCTGTATGCGTTGAAGCTTTTAGTGAAATTTCACTGACATGCAACATGGTACTGTACATCAACAATATAAGATTCTTCTTATAGCTAGCTTCAACTTAATGTCTTGAGCAAGGCCATATACTCTTGTATCTTTGCTTATCTGCCACTTTAAGTTGCATGTATAGGTATAGCTATTGTCGGCCACATTGTTGTGCTTCTATACTCTTGTTCCAGTGATTTGACCCCCGTGTTTGTTGGAAACAGTTCTTTGTGAATGACTTGTGTGTTATCTGTAAACAAAAGGCGTGACGAACGAATGCGCTTTCTACTGCTATATGCTAAATGTTTGACAGGAAGCAATTGTCTCTACTCATAGCTTACTAATTAGAGAATATGTGTGGCTTTTCCTGGCAGACTTTAATTAAGAAAGGGCTGGGATTTTTATATTCTTCCAAAATTAAGCTTTCTAATGAATCCTCGGTTATATTTTTCAGATCAAAAACCAATTTGTCTGCTTCAAAGAAGAACCTTTGTGCCCTTTTAGCTCTGGCGGCGTCACCGACCGGTCAGCGGAGGCTGCGCTGTAACCTCCCTGTACGGCTAACATGGCTCGGCGGACTACCCCCTCCTTGGCCACTACCTCTGCTTCTTCCTCAGTTCTGGTGAGTCCCTATCCTCCTCCCTTTCTCGCTGTGACCTAAGATGGTCGAGCCATTGAGCCATGGTCGGTTGTGGTGCTGGCCATTGAGCCAACGAGTTACGACTTGGTTCATGTCGTCTTTGGTGGTGGTCTTCTAGCCACCACCATCTTGTGATTGTGATGATCTCGTTGTGAAAATTGGTTCACGTGTTGGCCAGGTCTATTTGCTACTATATATTCTATTTGTTGGGGTTTGATACTTCCATACTTATTTGGGATCTTGACTAAGAATTAGCAAAATCAAAGCAGTCACCTCAGAAGGGTGACTTTTGTTTTTTATGATTTAGCGTTTTTATACCCCATATCATGACACTATCTATCTCTAGTGTTGTTCTAGCTTAAGCTGGGTTCACGATGGAATAAAGTTTCCATTTTGTTGTAGCATGGCTTTGTGTTGATTAATGTCATATATTAATATCAAATTAGATTTATGTGATCTCCATGGATGTACACGAGCTCCTGAGCAAAGTTAGATTTCCGGTATTCTTATTGGATAGCGCTCAACTGTGGACTAACATTAAACTGATCGAAACTGGGGGACTAAGTGTTTCTTGAACGCTCGCAGTGGAACCGTTACATTATTTTCTTGAGCTTATTGATAAACTGTCGGTTTCCGAACATCTGTGCAATTGTTTTCTTAAGCTTTGGTGCCTGAACTTGAGTAATCTGCATACGAAATGTTATGGCATTTGAAAACATTGGTTGCAAACATAGCAGTAGCAGGCTATATGATGTTGTTTTAGAAGAAGTGGGTATGCTGCTCTCATATTCTGCTCTTCTTTCAGGGAGTGTTACTATGTGCCAAAGTTGGTGCATGTGGTGATCCTGGCCCTGGCCTCGCTCAGTTGGAGGCTCACTATCCATCCCCGTTTTGTTGCCTGGTCACCATCTTTGAGGCTTTGGGCAGCGCCATCATGGGTGACAATTGTAATAACAGTTGTGATTTTAGTGCCTGGTAAGGAACACATCCACTCTCACTCTAGGTCTACCGTCCTGTACATGTATAGTGATTGCTTGTGCCTTGAGATTATCCTTGATTGAATTCTTCGACTGTCGAGGAAATCTTGTGCTAGTCACAATATAAATATGTGCTTTTGGACTAGATACAACATGACTGCAGATTAAAATGCCATGATATCATTCCTGTACATGTATTATAACTGATTGCTCGTGTCTTTAAAGATAGAAAAGGTTTATTTATTCATCGTTGTGCCGCCAAGACCCAATATGTCAAGTATAAAACTGTAAGTGAAAGCTGGAAGTCTGACCCAGTCACCCAGAGTTTAAGCCACATTCATTTTTTGTAGTAACTTAAGAATAGAAATGTAGAATTCACACATGCATGCGTTTGAGCTGGCGGCCTGTATGGTTGTTGAGGAAGTTATAATTCAAGTATGTTCTTTGGTCTAGAGTCTTGGTCTAGCTTACTTGGGTTCATGATGGGTTCCACAGGGGGTAATTTTCGATAGGATTTAATTTTTTTATATTTCCCTTGGCATGGCACTATTTATCTCTAGTCTTGGTCTTGCTTTTTTGGGTTCATGATGGGATAAGGTTCCATTTTCCTGTAGCATGATTATTTGTTGATTAATCTCAAATATTAATGTCAAATTATATTTACATGAGCTCCATGGATGTACACGAGCTCCTGAGAAAAATTAGATTTCTGGTATTCTTATCGGATAGCACTCAACTATTGATTAATATTAAACTGATAGAAACATGGCGACTAAGTGAGTCTTGAGCGCTCACAGTGGATCTGTCACATCATTTTCTTGAGCTTATTGATAAACTGTTGGTTGCCAAACATATGTGCAATTGTTTTCTGAAGCTTGGTGAATGAACTCGAGTAATGTACATACGAAATGTCATGGCATTTGAATACACTGATTTTCAATAAAATGTGTTATTATGTTCCAGAATTGAACTATTCTTTGATGTTTAGAATGGCTACTGCAAGTTCTTGGTTGTCTGACAGATTTTGGAAGTGATGTTTGTGAAATTTCTGCTCACATCCTACAACATGTTGTTTTATAGTTTTCTCATTATTTATGTGTCGCCAGCTCTTTGTCAATCATTTATGGAACCTATTACATGTTTAGTGCTCTCAATCTCTCTAATTACTTCTGGTCATAGTAGTAGCTAAGTGTACTGTACAGTACTGGTATATATTCAGGTCGTGTGATTTTTCACTACCAGATTCCAAACCATTCACCTATGTTAAGTCTAGGTTCTCTAGGAGTTATCATAATCTGCAAAAGCACCTCCCCGTGTTACAATGTTCGTGCCAAAATATGCATACTTTTATTATTACTATGACCGAAAGACTAAAGGGAAGGGCTCCCTGCCAATAAAATTTATTAACAAGAACATAAATTACAACAGCGAGAAGGGGATGTCCAACGGAAGGGGGTATACATGGTGATCTCCCTTTGCGAACACCTTTGGTCACATTATTTTCTTGAGATTATTGAGAAATTGTTGATTCCGAACACCTTTCCGATTGTTTTGCCTGAACTTGAGTACTCTAGATAGGGAAAGTCATGGCATTTGAAAACACCGATTTTCAATAAAATCTTTTAATTTTTCCAGAATTGTACTGTTCTTGGGTGTTTAGAGTGGCAACTGCAAGTTGTTGGTTCTCCGTCAGATCTTGGAAATGATGTTATAGCTAGCTTCAACTTAATGTCTTGAATATGGCCATAGTCTTTCGATATAATGTGTCGTTAGTAACAACCTTTTGCATTTTAACTGGATTGTTTTTAAGTTGTAGTACAATTCTCTATTTTAATGGCTAGGAACAGATTCAGCGTGAGCATGTTCAATCCAATTTTTTTTTCAGAAAAAGGACATTCTGACTTGTATCTCATTTTTTGTATTGCAGCTGAATGGGCTGTAGCTATCCAGAGAGATAGCTACACATCTTGTATTGGTCACTATCCATTGTTGGCGTATTTTGCCATTGCTCAGAACAAACCAACAAAAAATTTAGGGTCCGAATAACTGCCACACGTGTGGCGTCGGCGGGAACCCGCCCGCACGCCTCGTGTGGCATGGACGGGAACAGGCCCGCACGACCACGTCCGCGCACACAAACGCGCGTCCCGCACGTCCGTTCCGTGCCAACACCGCCCGCACTGCCCCGTCCGGGCAAGCCGACCCGCTGCCCGCACGCTCAACCAGTTCCCGGTCTCCGATCCATCCCCTCCATCGTCTGCCGCCATCGTCCCCCACCTCTCGAACCCCCGACCTCCGTCGCCGGCCATCTCTGGTTGCCATGGCAAACAGAGCAGATCCGTAAGGCAATCCCACCTCAAAACCACACCCCAACCCTCCCCACCCCCAGCCCCAAACTCCAACCAAGCCCTCCGAAGACGATCATCTAAAACCCAGGTGAAAATCTCCCGATCTGAACCTTCTCATCCTTAAAAGCTGAAAATCTCCCGATCTTGTGCTGGATCTATGCTATAGAGGTAGAACACTACATGGTTCAGTGTGTAGTTGCAATTGCCAGGCAGAGTACACCAGATCTGCCATGTACTAACGTTTGAAATTGACTTAATTTCCTAGTTTAATTGACGCAAGTAGTTGGGTACGAAAAAGGGCGGTAGGGGCAAAATTTTGGAATGAAGAGGGCTGGAAGAAATTAGTTGCCACTTGTGTATAACGACAGTTGCCACCTTTCTTTGACAGTAGCTGCCACCTATTATGACCCGTCGATTGCCATCCATATCTTTTGTGTGCAAGCAGCAGAAGAATGCTATTCTTGTGGATTGTTGATGCCTCTCTTGTTCATGCAGAGATTGAGAACACATTGGAAAAGAAGGGAGACACGGAAAAAATGAATCACAAAGGTGGCACTGGTGATTGGGGTTCTCAAAGGCCAGAAACAGCCCCTTGGGATGCAACAGAGTACAGTCAGCTCATCTCTTCAGGGCCGTTGCTGCCACTACTGGAACAGTATGCAGGCCTAGGTATGATGCGTGCTAACAAAAAGAAGAGAACAGTTGCCATCTTCGCGACGAAGTTGACATTCTACTTATGTCGTACACTGTTGTTTTTTAGCAGGTTCTTATGACCAAAACACAATTAGGGAGGCCCCGTGGCAAGTTCACTCGCAAAGCGCTAACACTGACAAATGCACGGGCAGCCAACTTCAACTAGCTTGTATGGACAATCAAGGTAATGTAAAAACGACAAAAAAGAGCGCATACTGCTGTGGACATGAAAAATGAACATGCAAAAAAATTGGCAAAAGGAATCAGGACTTACCGCGGTGTGAAAATGCAGAGCCTCCGTGCAGCGCGTGGCATCAGGCACCGCCAATCTACCTGCCATCGACGTCATACACAGGTCAGTCCATAAAATAAGGTGAAGTTGCGGATGATCAATTAGCAGAAGGAGCATAGGTGGCAACTGCAATTGCCATGACTGGTCATCTACAGTTGCCATGTATTAGAAAACTACATTTGACATCCCTGTACATCTGTTGTTGCCATCCATGGACAAATGTAGTTGCCAGGGAAGAACAACTGCAGTTGCCATGCCAGTGCAACTACATTTGCCATGTCATGGCACTGCAGCTGCCATGGAGGAACAACTGCGGTTGCCATGCCGATGCAAAAATACGTTTGCCTTGCCAATAAAACTGAGTTGCCACATCAGGGGCAACTGCAGTTGCCGTGCTAGCACAAAACACAGTTGCCATGAATTTGACCAACCACTGCTATGCACACAGGTTATTACACTGGTGGTACCCCGGCAAACGTCTCGTGGCAACCTTCACAAATTGCAGGTGGGGGAGTCATTTTGGTGTCCCAGGCAACACGGGGAGGTCGAATGCAACACACCAAGGTAAGGGAAAAAAATCTGAACCAGGAAAACAACAGTACCTTTGATATTTGAAGTTATTTGCATGCAAAAACAAACTAGTTGCCATGTTTGTTGAAACAATAGCTGCCATCACTGGACAGCTATAGCTGTCGTGCATGCCCACGCACAGACTCACGACTTGCTGTTTGAAAAATGATGTCGTGGAAAAACACTCGTAGATGGTGTGATCCGTTGCGATACACATGTTATTCAAACATAAAACTTAAATCTGGCCCCTGTTTTCCCTATCGCGGGGCCTACAACTACAATTAACAGCAGCGCAGGGACATCTACTGCGGGGAGCTCTGAGCGCATGGAAGACGCATTCCACCAGCAAGCAGATGCTCGTGCAGAAGACAATTTCGAGTCACAGTCGGGAATGGCAATCATTCCAGCAATACAGACAAGCGCCCCTTTGAACACACTCACTGACAACACTCAAGTAGAAGGAACTGCCGCCGATACTGAAGTGAATGATGAAAGTGACGACGAGGCAGAAGATGATGAAGATGGTGGGCAATCAGAGATCGTGGTACCTCAGCCACCGTACATTGGGCAGAGATTTGAATCATCCGAGAAAGTAAAGGAATACTACCAGACATATGCAAAGTTCCATGGATTTGCGGTCAACACCGAGTACCATAGAAAAATTAAGAAAACTAATGAGTACAGCAGAGGTGAGATGAGGTGTCACAAGGCACGGAGGAACAAGAAGGTGAAAGGTGCTGCGCCTGTCGTTCCGGAACGAAAAAGAGGAATCATTCTCAAGACGGGATGCCCTGTCCGGTGTAAGCTAAACGTAGATGGAACACAGTATGTGGTCACTGAATATTTTGAGGAGCACAACCACAGTCTCATAAAGAAGTTCGACCTGGTCAAATTTCTAACCGCCCACAGAGGATTCACCCCAGTCGAAAGATAATTCGTAAAGCTGCTACATGACTGTAACGTCGGTCCATCAAGAATGGTCCAGATACTATCACTCATCCACAGCAAAAAGGGGAAACTGAGTAGCATGCCCTACATACCGGCTGACGTCACAAACCTACAGGCCAAGTACCGTAGAGGGAGCCGGCTGGCTGACATAGAGGCTACAATTGCCTACTTCGATGAGAAAGCAAAGGAAGATCCAGATTTCTTCTACAGGATAAGGTTGGACGATGAGGACCGTGTCAGGAACATGTATTGGGTGGATGGTGCTGCAAGGAGAGCCTACAAACATTTCCGAGATTGCATTTCGTTCGACGCGACGTACCTCACCAATATGTACAAGATGCCATTTGCTCCGTTCATAGAAATAAATAACCACAATCAGTCGTTGCAGTTCGGCTGCGGGCTCGTTCGGAACGAAGACACGGATGGGTACGTCTGGTTGTTCAAGACCTTCTTGGAGTGCATGGATGGACTTGCTCCGATGAACATAATAACAGACCAGGATTTTAGCATGCGTGCAGGCATAGAGGAGGTCTTTCCGTTGGCAGTGCACAGGCACTGCAGGTGGCACATAACAAAGAAGGCTGAGGAGACCCTAGGACCGTTCTTTGCTGACCGTCCAGAGCTGCACAAGGCATTCGAGCTCTGCGTGGACCACAGTTTGACGGTGGAGGAGTTTGAGAGGAGATGGATGGCCATGGTTGAAACACATCAAGTCTAAGACAATGAGACGCTTGCTAGTCTGTGGGAGAAGCGAATGTACTGGGTGCCCGCCTACTTCATGCAGTGCTTCTTCCCTTTTCTACAGACTACGCAGCGCAGCGAGGGGTTCAATGCTGTGTTGAAGCGATATGTGAGCCCTGGCAACTCATTGCTACAGTTTGCCAAGCAGTACACAGCTCTGCAACAAAAAATTCTGGGATCTGAGCTCCAGCAAGAAGCTACCACCGCGCTAAAGCAGCCGAAATTGCTAACGTACTTACCAATGGAGAGGCAAATGAGCACGATATACACAAACAAGATCCTTAACAAGTAAGTCAGTTGCGTTACGGTCTTATTTGCGCAAAAAGCACTAGGGCAGTAGCTGCCATATAGAGTTCAAATGTAGTTGCCATGATATGCAGTTGCCCATGTTTAATGGAATACTGTTTGCCATGCTTACTCAGTTGCAGTTGCCATGTTTTGATGAAATTTCAGTTTACAATGCTTACTCGGATACATTTTACATGTTCAATGAAGTGTCGGTGCCATGTTTAATGAACTATACTTCCATTAGGGCATGTTGGTATGCAGATGGCAATGTCAACTGAAAAAAATTGTCATACTGTCAACGCATATGCTGAATATACAAATTGCCATGTTTAATAAAATGCAACTGCCATGTTTGTTGAAAATGCAATTCCCATATTTACTGAAATGTAGATGCCCATGTTTGATGCAATGTGCTTCCATTGGGGAAAACATTGGTGTGGAAACGACGATGGCTAGTTGAAAATGAACTGCAGTTGCCATGTCTGATGAACTGTAGTTGCCATGTCTGGTGTACTGCAGTTTCCATGTCTGGTGTACTGCAGTTGCCATGTTCAGTGTGCTATGTTTGCCATGTTCAAAAACAAAAATCTATTTCTATTCCCATGACAGCATAACGTGCTACAAAAAAAGGATCGCACGATAGATTAACACAAAGCACACAAAACTTGCAGATTCCAGGAGGAAATAAAGCGTGCCAGCATGTTCACGGCTTTCCAGGTGGACGAACATACGTTCAAGGTGTGTTCTATTTTGGGCATGCCGGATTCAGAACCTGAAGACCCAGACAAAGCAAGGAACTACTTCGTGAAAGCCTCGATAAGCGAAGGCGAGTACTACTGCCAATGCTGCAAGTTCGAACGGGACGGCATTGTGTGTTGTCACATACTAAAAGTGATGGACATGAACGCTGTGACACGGATGCCCCGCCATTTCATAAGGCGACGATGGACTTGGGACACTGACGACGCGTTGGCGCCGCAGACAACACACGCGGTTCTGGCTGTGCATGACGAGAGACCTGAGTCAACCATGGAAGCCGTGAGGCACGTAGTGCTGACAAAGAACTATGCTGAGCTAATTGATGAAGCGTGCAAAAGTGATGAGACAGCAAGAGTCACAGAAAAACACAGGAAGGGGCTGAAAAGAGAGCTTGATGAGATCAAGAAGAGGAAAGCTGAGGAAGCCTTACACCGGTTCCCCCGCACATCAAGTGTGCCTTCGTCGACGGGGCCATCGTCTGAAAACTCAGACATAGGATCTGGAACAGCAAGCACACAAACGCAGGTCAGGAACCCACCCCGTTCCATCACAAAGGGGCACCCGAGAGAGATAAGGTACAAGTCAGGATTGGAGATTCAAGCAAAACACAAGAAAACGAAGAAAGCGGCGGGCAATCCATGAGCAGAAATGGGGGCATTGCGGAATGGTCCTTGTGGACATTTTGTTTTGTAACCTATACGATGAGATTTTTTTGTTTTTAAAATTGGGAGAATAACTACTGAGGAACATCAGAAATGGAAAGGAACAAAATTCATTGACTGCAGAAATGTAGTTGCCATGTTATGGGTGCTTAATCTGCCATGTTATGCGTATTAAATCTGCCATGTTATGTGTATTAAATCTGCCATGTTATGTGTACTAAAAATATGCCATGCTATTTTATACTAAAAATATGCCATGCTACTTTATACTAAATATGCCATGCTAGTTGTACTAGAGCTGCCATGTTAGTTGTACTGGATCTGCCATGTTAGTTGTACTGTATCTGCCATGTTAAATATGCTTCATCTGCCATGTTGTTTGAACTGTAATTGCCATGTTAGCTATGCTTAAAATATGCCATGGTATTTGAAATGACTGTGCATGACATATATTTCCATGACAAATACCATGCAGTTTAGAGAAACATAGTGTGTTGTGGGCAATGTATGCTACATTTGCCATCTATTTTAAAACATCATAGACGCAATCAAAAATAGCAAAAACTGGTGCTGTGTGCGATGAAACCATTGTGATAATGATAAAACATAAAAAACATATGTGCATTAACACCTAAAAAAATAGGTTCACGTCCACACATATATTACATAACTACTAAAAATGTCACTCACACACCACCACTACATAGTGGTATACGCTGGGTTGCAGTCGTAACATAGCACACAAACATAGTTTTCGACAGATAACAAGATAGATAAGTACCTTACATTCCTCAGCAACAGAATGTAAGGTATGCGTCCGGTGTCTAACACCACATGATCACTTGTACTTCTTATTG
Source organism: Triticum dicoccoides (assembly GCF_002162155.2). Classification (NCBI taxonomy): domain Eukaryota; kingdom Viridiplantae; phylum Streptophyta; class Magnoliopsida; order Poales; family Poaceae; genus Triticum; species Triticum dicoccoides. The sequence goes on along the minus strand of NC_041383.1, from coordinate 150,216,342 downwards.
ATTTTCTTGACAGCTTCCTCCACGAACTCGCGTTGTGACGCCCGGGTAATTAAGCTACAGTGATCCTCTGCTAATGGTGCCACGTCACCTCGTTTATAGTTGCTAATCTCGAGTTAGTTCGAAACCAATTCAAATTCAAATTCAAAAATAGGCAAACAATAAAAGTTTTCAAATATTAAAACTAAAATGTTCGGAGTGAACCAAATAATACATAGGTAATTATGGAGGTGAAACCACATTTTTATAAAATGTTTAAAGGCTCTAAACTAATTAAAATAGCAACTATGACAATTAATTAAATGCCTTTTAAAAATAATAATAATGCAAACTGTTTTAATTAGGTGTCAAACTTTTGGGGCAGTAGAATAAATTATAACATTAAATTAGGAGTTGTATTTATATTTTATAAAACAGAAATTAAAAGAAAATAGATAAA
>NC_041383.1:150207854-150212360 GCF_002162155.2 Triticum dicoccoides | reverse complement strand
TTTTCCCCTTTTCCTTTCTTTCTGGTTGTCACAACCAGATGCTAGAGTTCAGGAGCCAGACGCCACCGTCGACGACGACCCCTACTACACCGGAGGTGCCCCTACTACGTGCAGCCCGCTGACGACGTCCAGGAGTAGTTAGGAGGATCCCAGGCAGGAGGCCTGCACCTCTTTCGATCTGTATCCCAGTTTGTGCTAGCCATCTTATGGCAACTTGTTAACTTATGTCTGTACTCAGATATTGTTGCTTCCGCTGACTCGTCTATGATCGAGCACTTGTATTCGAGCCCTCGAGGCCCCTGGCTTGTATTATGATGCTTGTATGACTTATTTTATTTGTAGAGTTGTGTTGTGATATCTTCCCGTGAGTCCCTGATCTTGATCGTACACATTTGCGTGCATGATTAGTGTACGATTAAATCGGGGGCGTCACAAGTTGGTATCAGAGCCGACTGCCTGTAGGAATCCCCCTTCCACACTCCTTGGCCGAAGTCGAGTCTAGACATTGCAAAACTTTTACTAACTTGGCTGTGTGCCTTACGGGCCCACGTCGCCATCGGGTGGTACTAGGATCTTTTACTCCTCGACCTTTACTCTGGGACTCTGATCTCTCTTCTATTCGGGTTAAACGAAATTTACTAAATCTAACATTAGGATCTCGTTATCACTTTCACCCGGAGAGCCCCTTATTACTAATGATCGTCTGCTGCACCAGAAGACCCTGAAGATACTCTCCACTGTTAACCCGAGAACTTGTGTTCATCGCGTTTGCAATTCACCTTCCACCGCAAACCCTTATGGATAACTACTTGCATTTGTTATTCTTACATTCATCCCCAGTGGTCTTGTTATTACAAGATACCCTGAAAAACTCGTCGTTGTTTCAATAATCCCTTGAGCTTGCTGCCTTGGTGTTCTTTGTCACTTGAATACCCCTTCAAATAAATCGCCGCACTTGTCAAGTATCCGCTCATCCCCAGTTGTTCATGAGTTTCACAAAAGTCTTCAAAATACTATTCGATCTTCCGAAAATCCTCTGGAGCCTTTGGCTCTTGAAATTCTTGTTTGCTCGCATTATGGTTAATCCCATAAGTCTCGTAGTCTTAATGACATTCCTTGTCATTATCATTTTGAGTCTGTTGACTCAATATGTTTGCGAATGCACGCAATCATCATTGATCCTTATAAATTACTTCTTCGGCTAAGCTGCCATTCTTTTAACTGGAATTGGTTCTCGACCAATCCAATTGTCATTGATTGTACCCTAAGGCTATTCAACTTATCCATCCCTACTCAGAGCATTGCTTCTGATCCCTTGATTTGGAAATCATAATTCCTTTGCATTTGACAATTGAGTTAGTCAGTTGTTTCTATAATCTGATCTCCTTGCAATCTTCTTCCTCTAGTTGAGTACCGATGCTCACGTCAGATCCCTTGTGGACCACCAGATCCTTTGTTGGATTTTATCTGACAACGCCCTTCATATTCAATAACCTTGTGAGCCTTTCCTCTGATACATAATGCCTTTGGTAAATTGTATCCTCTGCTTTCTCAACCATGCTCTGCCTTTGAGCTTGAGTTAATTACTTCTGAATATTTGGTATATGATTCTAAGATGCCCCAGTGGGTTGAACCTATGCCTTCCTTAATAGGTGTGAACTCGAAAGTTTTCACGAGTCGTACTCTTCTGGTATTTTGCCAGATAAAATTTCAAAACTACAACTTCATTGAGCGCGAGAAGTGAATGAAAGGTTGTGCATTGGAGAAGTGGGAGTCGACCTTGAACTTTGCGTTCATGCCCATGGACACGATGTACATCTTCTCATCGAAGTTTCTTTTAAAATCAATTATTCCCTTGGTATAAGTTCATCTTATATCTGAGATCTGGCCTTTTTGCAATCGTGGTTCTGACCATGTTCTCCTTTAAATATCATGTCCTGTGCAAGTTTAAGCACTTGTCTTCTATAGAGCAATACCCCAGTTCAACTTCTAGTTTGATCTGTCGTCGAGTATTACCACCTGGTATCTCGAGATTATCTTGGAACTGCATAATTTCTTATGAGTTCTTCATCAAGTACTACATACTCACCGATTACAATTTTTCATGGGCTCGGAGTTATTGAACACTCAAAGACGCCGATAACTGAACCGAGTCCGCTCTACGGTTCAACAACTCTTCAGTAAGCTTCTATAAGTACGAGTTTGTACCCGATCACGCCATTCCTAGCCTGTTTGGCTATATCATTGTCGTGATGATTTTAACTGTGCTACCCGGTCCTTCTTCTCGGAGCACAATTTTCGACGATGAACTAACCTTACGTCGGTCCTCATCGTCATATCATTTCGCCTTGAACAACAAGCTTGGTTTCGAGTTTGTGTCGTACCCTTGGTTCCAATAACCTTTCACTTCATCATTACTTTGACTTGATGTCGTCGCCGATCGATTACATCTTCATGAACTCTCGCGACAAAGGTGTCGTGATCATCAACATTCTGAGCTCATCCATGATATCAATTGAATTCATGATGAGAAATACCATCCTTGCCCTTGATGAATTGTATTATCATCGACCACCTTATGGCCTTCCCACCAACACAAGCTTGTTCCTGCTTGGTGTTGTACCTTGAGTTCCTTGCTACCCAGCATTTGATCTTCCTTACCTCGGAAGTATTACCATCTCTTTTTGTCAAGAATGTGGTGGGAATTTCACCACCTCTTAAGAATTCTTGATAACAAAATGCTTCTTGCCATCTTCGTTCATTTCTTGGTCCCCGTGTTAATTCCAACAAGTGAACGGTGTTGATTGGATTCTTTCCTTCTAGCAACCCTAAATTTTTTTTGAAGTTAATGGTCGAAAGTTCATTCTTAGGCTATTGACTATTGAATCACCATTCTGACGTTGGTTGTGCAACCCAACCCATATTTCGGGTGCACCTTTCAGCCAATGTTTAATTGTGTATGTTTTCCTCAAGCATACATCATTATACCATTTGATCTGACAAATGTTATCTCTTTGTTCACATAATTGTGGAAATCCATCTTTTGTTAATCTCGATGAATTGTCGCTGATTCCATCAGCCACCTCCTCATCCTCTCATTGGTTTACCGATGAACTCTTGTTTCGGAACTGGCTTCCATGGTTCATCTCCCGAGAATCTTCGATGTCATCTCGTCAATTTGTATCGCACCTTTTCTCCTCAAGCATCGTGAGCTTGAGGTATCATGACACCAATCGGATCTGAATCTCGGTCAGATATGATGGTAGGGACAACTTTCCAGGAGTTATGTTGTTTGTCCTTTGATGACCCGGTAACATGATGTCATGCCTAGCACCTCCCCCCTGGCTGGAGGACCTATCATAATGATTTCTTTTGCAAGGATAACCATTCCTCCTGGAGGAAGTGGTAGGACTTATTTTATAAGTTACTCCTGATGGATCATTGGTGTATCTGAAGTCGGGCCCTTGATTGAAACACCATATCATTGCTACCTGAAGCATGTCTGTGGTACTCCGTTCATCACCAAGAACATTGAAGCACAATGCTAAATTTCTCTTTATCAATTATCCAAACACCGTTGTATGGGTAATGTCATGAAATTTTTCTCCCCTTACCTAAAATGGTTTTCTACCTACTATCCTGTCATGGATATCATCTGCTTGTCCTTGGGAAGGATATACCCTCGAAATATGTGTTTAAACATATTTTCCATTCCATTGTTCTATTTGATCTGATGATCACCTTTTCCTTTCCATTGTTTTGTTTAACCTTTCTTGTGGTCTATATGATCTAAGCAGTAATGTTCTCCTGCTTATGTAAACACCTCGGTGTACAACTCTGTCAGCAAGACCCTGTTACTGTTGTTGAAAACATTCCGGTAGCCACCGATGGATGAGAACTTTGCCTATTGGCCCGCCTCGTTCAACGAGCAGGAAAATGGTTCTCTTCGTCCCTCGCCCTTGGTATCGATGTTGTTGCCGACATGTCTGACAGGCTACCCTTTGACACACCTTACTATCATGACCGTGCAAAATGTCGGCCCCCTTCCTACTTTCAACCACATGGTGGGCCCATAACCCACAGTTTCACAGGATCGAAACCTGACTCTCCTATACACCCTGTTGCCAAAGTTATTCCTACAGCTTGACTTCGTATGTAGTTTGCGAGCCACCTTCCTAGTGATCAATTCTGGTATCGGACACAATACTTATTCCTGTTGCTCTGAACCCCATTCACACTCTGTTTCAGGCAATGAACGATTGCCTATCCGCTTGGAACTTCTTATTGCACCGTCTTACTTTGCTCTCGATGTGTTTCATTTGTTCAACTCGAGAGATACTCATATGTTCATACTTGGGAAACCCCCAGAAGATTTTCCCTTGTAACATCCTATCGTTGTAGAGCTGCCCCTTACCTATTCGTAAGTACGATGGAGATCCTGAAGAAAGGATGACAAATTGATCATGGTGACTTGAAGCAGTGAAATGAAGACATCAACGAAAGGGA
>NC_041383.1:150161394-150205848 GCF_002162155.2 Triticum dicoccoides | reverse complement strand
CGCCACGCCCAGCTCCGGCAACGGCAAGGCTCTGCCTTGGCCACGCGCCCCGGGCCGCGCCTCCCCCGCATGCCCACTGCCGCCCAGGCCCGGCCTTCGCTCGGGCGCCCGCACGCCCCAGCCACCGAGCGGGCTGGTGCCCGCACCCGTTTGCCAGCGCCCGTTTGGCCTCTGTGCCACAGACAAACGGGCCCCACCCCCCAAAAACAAAAAAAGGGAATTAAAAAAAATAAAAAAAATTAATAAAAATAAAGAAATGATTTAATAAAATTATTAATTAATTAACTAATTAATCAAGTAATTAATTAAGTTAATTAATCCTGGTTAATTAACCTAATAACTAATTAACCTAATTAACTACTGTTAATTAAACTTAATTAGGTTAATTATTTAACAGTGTATGACGAACGGGACCCACCTGTCAGGGTTGACTCAGTCAACCCCTGTTGACTGCTGACGTCAGCATGACATCATGCTGACATCATAAATACATTTTTTTTTGAATTAATTAAATAAATAATTAAATTCCAAAATTGTTAAAATCTTTTAAAAATCATATCTTTTAATCCGTAACTCGGATTAAAATATTTTCAACACGAAAGTTGCTCAGAATGACGAGACGATTCCGGATACGCAGTCCGTTCGTCCGCCACACCCCTCTAACCTATCGAACCCGCAACTTTCCCCCTCCGGCTCCTCTGCCCGAAAACACGAAACACCGGGAATACTTTCCCGGATGTTTTCCCCCCTTCACCGGTATCACCTACTACCGCGTTAGGGCACACCGAACACCGCGTATTGCCTTGTTATATTTTGTGATGCTTTGTTTGCTCTGTATTCATTATTTCTTCCCCCTCTTCTCTCCGGTAGACTACGAGACCGACGCTGCTGCTGCCCAGTTCGACTACGGAGTTGACGACCCCTCTCTCTTGCCAGAGCAACCAGGCAAGCCCCCCCTTTGATCACCAGATATCGCCTACTCTTCTCTATACTGCTTGCATTAGAGTAGTGTAGCATGTTACTGCTTTCCGTTAATCCTATTCTGATGCATAGCCTGTCATTGCTGCTACAGTCATTGATACCTTACCCGCAATCCTAAATGCTTAGTATAGGATGCTAGTGTTCCATCAGTGGCCCTACACTCTTGTCCGTCTGCCATGCTATACTACTGGGCTGTGATCACTTCGGGAGGTGATCACGTGCATATACTATATACTTTACACTGTTACATTACCTGTGATACTGTTCGGAGTTGGGGGCTGAAGGGGCAGGTGGCTCCATCCCGGTAGAGGTGGGCCTGGGTTCCCGACGGCCCTCGACTGTTACTTTGTGGCGGAGCGATAGGGCAGGTTGAGACCACCTAGGAGACAGGTGGGCCTGGCCCTGTTCGGCGTTCGCGGATACTTAACACGCTTAACGAGATCTTGGTATTTGATCTGAGTCGGCTACGAGCCTATACGCACTAACCATCTACGTGGGAGTAGTTATGGGTATCCCGACGTCGTGGTATCAGCCGAAGCACTTCAGACGTCAGCGACGGAGCGGCGCGCGCCGAATTGGACTGGAACGCCACTAGGCTAGGTCTGCTTTCGGCCGCCCACACAACGTGCAGGTGTGCTCAGGGCGATGGGCCCAGACCCCTGCGCGCTTAGGTTTAGACCGGCGTGCTGGCCTCTCTGTTTTGCCTAGGTGGGGCTGCGACGTGTTGATCTTCCGAGGCCGGGCATGACCCAGGAAAGTGTGTCCGGCCAAATGGGATCGAGCGTGTTGGGTTATGTGGTGCACCCCTGCAGGGAAGTTAATCTATTCGAATAGCCGTGATCTTCGGTAACAGGACGACTTGGAGTTGTACTTTGACCTTATGACAACTAGAACCGGATACTTAATAAAACACACCCTTCCAAGTGCCAGATACAACCGGTGGTCGCTCTACCTCAGGGATATGAGGAGGGGATCGCCGGGTAGGATTATGCTATGAGATGCTATTTGGAGATGTTACTTGGAGATGCTACTTGGAGGACTTCAATCTACTTTATTCTACATGCTGCAAGACGAAGGTGACCAGAAGCGTAGTCTTCGACAGGATTAGCTATCCCCCTCTTATTCTGGCATTCTGCAGTTCAGTCCACTGATATGGCCTCCTTACACATATACCCATGCATATGTAGTGTAGTTCCTTGCTTGCGAGTACTTTGGATGAGTACTCACGGTTGCTTTCTCCCCCCCTTTTCCCCTTTTCCTTTCTTTCTGGTTGTCACAACCAGATGCTAGAGTTCAGGAGCCAGACGCCACCGTCGACGACGACCCCTACTACACCGGAGGTGCCCCTACTACGTGCAGCCCGCTGACGACGTCCAGGAGTAGTTAGGAGGATCCCAGGCAGGAGGCCTGCACCTCTTTCGATCTGTATCCCAGTTTGTGCTAGCCATCTTATGGCAACTTGTTAACTTATGTCTGTACTCAGATATTGTTGCTTCCGCTGACTCGTCTATGATCGAGCACTTGTATTCGAGCCCTCGAGGCCCCTGGCTTGTATTATGATGCTTGTATGACTTATTTTATTTGTAGAGTTGTGTTGTGATATCTTCCCGTGAGTCCCTGATCTTGATCGTACACATTTGCGTGCATGATTAGTGTACGATTAAATCGGGGGCGTCACACGCGTGCTCCAGACCGCTTGTTGAAATCTTCGTTCGTCAGCCAGTTCCACGTGTGGATTTTCCGGAGCTCAACAATCGTTGCAGCTGTGATAGCGGGGATGATTCTGCCTTCCCACTTTGCAAAGTATTCCAGCACGTGAAAGCCGCAGACCGTACTGCACAAGAAAGAGACTCAGATGAACACGCAAAAAAGGACAGACGTAGCAAAGATAGACTTCAATTCAGATGCGACAACAAAAAAAGAGGGGTTGTATTGATGTAAACGGCACATAAAAGGAGGGGAAAAAGAAATTACGTGTTCCCTTGCTTCACAGTCGCCACATACTCAATCGGGAAATGTCTGATCTGAACCTTTGAATTTTCGTAGTGACGGTTCCATGTCTCTTTGAGGTTGTTGATGAAGAATTCGACATGCGTAGTAAGATCTGAATCAGCTCCCGAACGAATTGAATCAAGCAACTCAAAGCGTTGGTTCTTCAGGTCCAGACAGATCGCGTAGTGGTGACCACACTTGTCGTGTTGGGCATGTGGTGCAAGCTCCTGGAACATGGGGAACATGACCTGCATTTAAAAAATTGAAGAAATGAGAAGCAGAGTTCACATAAAAAAGAACAGCAGAGGGACAAAAAAATTAGAATCATGTAGGATGTTTTTTGGGTTATGGTGTGGGGGTAGTTGAAGGAAAGTTGCCGTCCATGTATGTACAAGATGTGCCATGCATTTCGCAAAATCAAATTGCCACATGGTTCGTACGGGATGCACAAAACAAAAAAAAGAAAAATGTGCATGGCAACTGTTGCCACATGGAAAACATCTGGCACACAATCAAAAAGTGCAGAAGATGGCAAAAACCACACCCATGTGAAAAAATAGTGCAGACAGGGGAGGATTACTCACATATTTCTTCAGTGTTAGCTTGAATTCACCGTGCTGAGCGAAATTCTTCCTCAGAATTTTGTGGTGGAAGTCACCATCCCATATTTTGCATGTCACGCTATAATGCATGATGACCTTGTCGGCGCACATATCGATGTGATTGTTGATGTAGTCGATCCCGCATGCAATTACATTCGTCGACATTTTACCGTTTGGCCTCACGGACTCGGTGAGATCACCCAGGTCGACGTACGTCAATCCGCATTGAATGACTTTGGTTCTGTCCAAACATGAGCTGTATGAAAACGACATAACACGGAAGAATCATGCCTTCTAAGTAAAAAGATATATGAAAGAACTAAAATGTAAGCGCATCATGTATAGGGAGTACGAGGAAGAAGATGAAAAATGTTAAAAAAGGAACAAAGCAAAATGAGTGATTATAGGGTGTGGTCATTTACGCTTTCAACTCCTTCATGTGCTTGCTGCCGGCCCTCGCATTTCCAAACCGCTTGATGATGTCGTACAGCTGGGTCTGTTCCTTACTGGCCCTGAATTCGGGCTCGTAGTCTTCCGCGGGAGGTGCGTGAACTACCCTCTGCTGTCTCACAGAACCAGGGGTCACGCTTCTGAGTGTATCCTCAGTTGCCGTCTCTGCAGTCAAGTTGGAACTTGATTGCCCTTGCCCTCGCGATGTCCTCCTCTGTAATGCTGCCTCCTCAATCTTGCGGTAAGCTTCGTCAAGTGACGGTGAGATTTCCTCAGGGGTGCCTGCAATGATTCAAAAAAAAAGTGTGTTAGGATAAGGAGAAAGTCAGAAAACATATGGATTGTGAGGAAAAAGGGTGTATGATGTGAGATGTAGGTAGAAAAAAGTGAGGAAATTGCCATGTGTGGTGCAACTACGGTGGACATGTCATGGCAACTGCAGTTTCCATGCAGTTGTGATGAATTACCGTTCAGATGGCCTGTGGTTGCCATGTCACATCAAATGCAGTTGCCATGTTGTGGCAAGTCCACTTGCCATGTGATTACCGTATAGGAAAAATGCAGAATGGTAACAAAAAAATGCAGGTGACATGGTGTGGCAAATCCAGTTGCCATATGTAATTCACTACATTTGCCATGTGTCAGCACATACAGTTGCCATGATGAATCAACTTCAGTTGCCATGTGTTTACCCAAAATGTCAAAATGCAGCATGGCAACAACCAAAAAAAACTGTAGGCCATGGTGCATCAAAATCCACTTGCCATGTCATCACACCGCAGTTGCCATCGCAAGTGAGAACACCCCGAAAAGAATATGATTGGGACAAAATTCAAACTACAAAAGATGTAGACACGAAAAATCGTAAGGACATGACGAGTGTACCTTGCACAATTGGCTCCGCGAACTTGACAGCCTTCCTGCCCTCGACCATTGGCTGCGCCATCATTGCACCCGTGCCTCCTGGAAAAGCAAAGGCAACTGGCATAGGATCATGCACCACCGCTTGGTCTTGAATTGTGCCAAGGCTGAAGCTCGGTGGGGTAAATGCCATTGGGTGCCTCTCATTCCTACTGGCCGGACCACGAACGATTTGCGGGGCAGAATCCAATGGTGAAAGATCAACAAACATATCTGAATCGGCCGCTACAGAATGTTCGGGCTTGTTTGCAGGGCGGGGCGTGTTGTCATCGGTATCAGCAGCAACTTTCATGGCAATCTTCTTGTTTGGGCTGTAGGGGACACCAACATTGACTGGAAGCCTGGTCGTGCGCAGATTTATGTTGGGGATTTCCACTGCGGGTAAAGGCGCAGTCTGCTCCGGCCGTTCACCTGCATCACTCATGCCAGCCTTGACAGATGCATCAGTTGTGCTCCGGTCTTGCGGGTTCTCCATCACATTGCTTTGGGCGGTTGGCGGGAACAGTGTGGATGCAGGAACATACCCAGACTCATCTCTCCTGCTCCTAGATACAGCCGGTGCATTGGGTACGACTGTTGGTTGCTTACGGGGGCTGCGACGCCTGGGTGGAAGACCAGCACGCGCCACAGTAACCTTAGCAGTATCTGCACCGGCACGGGCTAGAGCTGTTGTGCCAGGACTCTCACCTGTAGGTGGCATATCCTTATGAACTGCCACCTCAACGGCTTCTGTCGTGGACACAGGTGTGCCATCACGCACGCGCTTGGAGTCAGTGTCGAAAGAGCGGGAATCTTCCTTGCCTATGTTCGAAACGGGAGCGTCCACTTCAACACTTGCTGATGGGGTTGCGTGGCTCACTGCGGCATCCTTCATTGCCAGAAGAGTTGGCAATATTTCAGCTGTCCTGGCAGATATCGACTCATCACTCCCCGATGTACGGATGCCTGATGTTCTAGCCTGGGCATCCGCAGCCGACGGAGATGGTCGGCCACTTGCATCAGAGTTGGTGGGAGCAGTCATCGGTGCAGCAGCAGTATTGTCGCCGGGTGCCTCATGTACATTTGAGTTGCCCCCCGTTGACAACTTTGAATGTAGTCATTCAAGCGGATCATTGATGCTATGCTTGGCCCCGCGCGCAGTAGTCTTCTTCATGAGAAAGGTTTGAAAAAATGAGCAAAAATATGTTTTGCAAAATGGTAGAAAACCTTAAAGTGAATGAAAAACAAGTGGAAAGTTGGTAGTTGCCATGTAATGGGAACTTGAGTTGCCATGTGTCATGGTTAGCAGTTGCCATTCAGCAGTAGTTGCCATGTTAGCAAATTGAAGAATGAAAAACAGATGTATGATCTGTCAGGAATGCAATTTGAAACCTGTGTGTGGGATGAGCTCACAAAGCCATAGGTAAAAAAATGGCAGTTGCCATTAGGTAGAGGGTTAGATGCCAGTTGCCCCTAGATGCCAGTTGCCATGTAAAGACCAAATATGAGTTGCCGTAAACTAAAAAAAAGAAGGAAGAAATCATTTGGGGGAAGAGAGGTTGCCGCGTGGGTGACGGTGACAGAAGATCATGTGACAAAGCTGAACAAATAGCATTGGAAAATTCAAGGAAAAAAAACAAAAACGTAAATGAAAGCACATGGATGAACATACTTCTTGACTGGCTTCCTCAGGTCTGGCAACACAACAGGATCCCCAATGTTGGTCGTCGTCGTACGAGGAGACGACCTGGTGGAAGGGGTGTCACCAGCAATGGGGGCACCTTTGTTCAAGCGAGCAGAAGCACGGGTTGGCGTTGGCGCCTGTTTCTTCGTAACTGCTCGTCCACCAGCGGTCGGCTCGCTGCAAAATAACAGATGGAGTGGAAAAGGCAAGGTGGCAAATGTCAGACAACAAACCAGTTGCCGCGCTTGACAAAAAAAAGTGCAAAGAAAATGGATGAGATTGTTCCAAGAAAATAGACACAGCGGAAAACTAAAATTGAAAGTCGAACCTCCTCCTGGTAGCTACGGGATCGGTCTTAGACTTCTTGCCATGAGAACCCTGCCCAACATCATCTGTATCCCTCCCCTCCTTGATGGCAACACCCCCTGGCCTCTCGCAGCCAGCTGTTCTTTCACTTTCTCCAGTGGGGGGCATCTGTTGCATCCTTGCCCCTGTTGTCGCCTCTACGAACTTCAGCTAGTTCATCGTCATACGTGTCCTGGTGCACATTGTCCATGTCGTCGTCATCATCCTTGCTGAGGCCATCGTCTCCATCTACATCATCTTGTGTGTCGCCGGGCTCTTGGGAACTGTTGTAGTCATACCGGCCACGGCAACCGGTTGGCCGATGTGTATGTTCTGGGACAAATGAAGTGAACTGCCTCGCAACCGCGTCGCTGTCAGAGGCACTGAGGGACGTCCATCCCTCGACCAACTTCCCGAGCAATCCAGTCATTCCGGAGGCAAACTTCCCAATTAAATGCTCAACTGGTGCCCTCGCCTGTCCACGAAAACAAGAAGCATCAACAACAACCCGTATTGAAGTCACTTGCGCAACATCAACATATAATCCACAGCAAAACATGGATGTAGACATTTTGATTACCTCAGAAGGACAAGACGGAGCTGAGTGCACGACCATCCACTTTCCAAATTTTTGAGGCCCCCCAAACACGCTGTAGTCTATAGCATGCTTGGCCATCATCTATGAAAAACAAAAAAAGAAAATTTAGGCATGCCTTATAAAACCACAGACGTTTGCGTCATGTCAAATTTGTAAGCATGCCGTGTGAAAAAAGACATAAGCAAAAACTAACCTGTAGGTTTCCATACGTGCCATCAGTTGCCCCGTCTGCGGCAAGCACAGCCTTGACAGCGCTGATGGTCCACGCAGAAACAGCAAACTTGTGCGTAGGCGGCGGCCCTCCTACCCCAGTGAAATCCACGGTGGACAGATCAAGACAGTCGACATACATGAGCTGATTTAAAACAATTTTACAAAGAAAAGAAAATATCAGTTGCCATCATGGGTACTTTGTAGTTTACAAAAAAAAAGAGCAGGATAATGTATGATCCAACGATAATATGTATGTGCTAGTTGCCATCAAAGTGTGATGGCAATTGCCATCCTACTGTGATAGCAGTTGCCACGCTAATATAAAGGCAGTTGCCACATTGTCGGCATGACAGTTGCCACGTTGTCGTTATGGCAGTTGCCACATTGTCACTATGGCAGTTGCCATCTTGCTATGACCAGATTGTCATGCATGAATAATAGTGTGTTATAAAACAAAGAGTTCACACAGAGTTCTGGTAAAAATAAATACCATTAAATGCAGCCGACAACCCTTCTGGTACATCTTGTTTTTGAAAGCATCGTGGAGAAAGTCGGCAATAAACTTACACCAGTTCATATTTTTCACATTTTTCAGATTCGTCTGCACCACACAAAATTTCATGGCAAAAAAGTTTGCCGCGTCGGAAATCAAACAGAATAAAACGCAACGAAAACACTGGCAAAGAGTACAGATGGATCATTCACCAGGATGGGGAAACATTTGTTGCTTGGCCGTAGAGAAGTGGTAGGCGCGAAAACAGCTGATATGAGGTACATGAGTAGCTTCATCTTGAAAACTTCTCGTGCGTCGTCATGGCCTGCAGCGAGTCTCCCAGTACAGACGTGTTCGGCATGGACTCCAAACCAGGAAACAAACGGGCGAACAACTCTTCCTAGATCTCATTATTGACCTCGTACGGGACTTTGATATGTCCACGAGGCACACCCAAAGTGCAGAACACGGATTCCTCATTCAATGGAAGTCTTCCCCGTCCCGGAATCACGAATTCCCTGGAGGCGGGATCATATATCTCACCAAGCCAGTCGCATACAGGGTTGACAAGGTTCGTGCACCGGACATCCATCAGAACCTGCATACCCATCTCAGCAGCAGCTCCCTTTTGATCGTCAGTGAATTTGTCAATCAACACAGTCAGACGTTCCTGAGAGGCTCTATTGCGAATACGCTTCTTCTTCTGCGGAAAACAGACACAAAATTGTTGAGCCTGTTGCCATGTTTTTGCAATGTCATGAAAATTTAGTTCACGACGGACGACTGCAGAAAGATCTAGGTGCCAACATAAATAACATAAATCGGGAGGAGGGGGGCGGGTGCGCGGACAGTTACCTCATCGCCCTCTTTTCTCCGTCCAGTTGTCCGGTTACGTTGAGGTGGATCCATGAAATCGTCGTCATCACTTTGGTGATCGCCACGAGCAATTCTGCTGATGTAGGAACAGAGCAAATTGTCAAGGGCGAACATGTAAATGCAATGGGTAAGCATTTGTCCCCTAACAGGGAAATGTCACCTGATTTGAATGCAAATGTGGTTGCCATATTATGCAGCCAGTTTGCCACACTGTCATATCTGTATTGTGGTAACAGACATTGTGTTCGCGTACTATATTGCCACATGATTATACAACCCAAGTGGCAAACACGCACGCTCGATGTGCACATTAGTTCCGTCCAGTGCTACCGATTGTGGCAACTATCAAAGTGTGGAAACTGTCACAAATAATTCAGAAAAAAAACAGGTCTCACAAATGAAAAAGCATGTTTGTGGTTACTATCATGTAAATTCAGCAAAAAATCCCGTTTGCCTCGTGGAAGAGCGTGTGTGTGGCAACTATCTCATTCATTCAGTAAAAATTAGTTGCCCCCCCCACCCTGTGTGTGAGCTTGAACACATTTGTGGCACCTACGACAGTCAGTTTCAAAAAATTTGTTGCCGCAAAAAGAGAACACATTTGTGGCAACTGCCACATTTGTTCAGGTAGTTTAGTTGCCACACATTTGTTCACGTTCAGTCATACTGCCATAGTTGCCACATTCGTAAAGCATATTTTTGCGGTTGTTTATCATACAAGTTCATCAGAATTCAGTTTGCCACCCGGGAAGAGCATGCGTGTGGCAACTGTCACAGTCGTTCAATGAAATTAGTTGCCCCCTATGTGAAAGCTTGAGTGTGGCAACTATGACAGTCATTTTCGGAAATCTGTTGCCACAAAGGAGAACACGTTTGTGGCAACTACCACATTTCTTCAGGTAGTTTAGTTGCCATACATTTGTTCACGTTCAATCATACTGCCAATTTCGCCACATTCTGCAGTTTCAAACACAAAACTAAACTAGATCTAAGTTTCAATGGCAACTACTTCGACCTCAAAAATCACCGTCACAATTCTCGCGCGAAATGACTGCAACCCCAAATTTCGAACCAATGCGCACCAAAACAACCCGGCGGACAACTCTCACAGCCAAATGCAAGACTAATATGTGCCTCCGAACAGGCATAACGTCACAAGCGACGGCAGGCACACAACTACGGCGCCGGCGGGAACGCCGGCGCATCGCCTAATCGCTGGAATCTCTAGGAATCGGATCTAGAAATCGAACAGGGAGGGAAAAAGGGAACAAAATCAGGGAAGGGATGCGAGAGATGAAGCGAGCATTACCTTCAATCCGCATGCGTTCCGGCGACGCCGCTCCGCTCCGGCGAGCACCACCGACGGCTGCGAACACCGTCGACTGTTTCGCCTCCGCCGTCGCCTTCTCCCCTCGCCTTCTCCTCAAGTGGTTTGAAGAGCGAGTGGGTTGTGCCAGTAAATGCGTCGCGGGGGGTGAGTGAATGGAACCGTGAGGAAGAGGGTGGAGGGGTGAGCGACGAGTTTGACGTCAACCGCGGTCGGAACGTGGCGTGCGGGCGCATGGCAGTTCCACCGCACGCCTCTCAGTGGCAACCGCTGACCGCGGGGTGGCAACCACCGTGCGGGCGAACCCACTCGCACACCGCACACGACACTCGTCCTACGTGGCGCTGAAAACCAGCCCTTTTGCTCCAAGATTCGTGCGTACCGAAGCCAACGGCGATGCTTGCGTGTGGACGGAGTGGTGAACGCCCACACGTGTGGGCGTTAACATTTCCGAAAATTTATGCCGGTACTGATGGTGGCCTCCCGTGCTCGCGTTGATGTCGGCTCTGCTCGACAATTTCTAAATTGTGGATATTTTGGCCCATAAAAATTGAATATGGGTGCGGTTTGTGCAGGACCCCCATCTCGTTTCTGTTGGCGGTTGTGGATTCTTTTCCCTCCCATCTGGTCACAGTCGCGCGCTGGAAGGGAAAGGAGCCTTCTGGCTCCGACCCTGCTATACTATGGAAGGTCCCCTCCCATCTCCTCTCTCTTTTTGGTTGGTTCTAAAAGGAACAAGCTCCTGGGCGAGTTTGACCTTGTCGACATCCCGCCAGCACCAAGGGGCATACACCCGCCCAAGACCAAGCCAATTTCCTCCACAATTGCACGCGGAGGGAGGAGTAGCGTCTGCTGCTACCTCTGCATGTTTACATCGCCCCACCAGAACCAGGCTGCTTGCGGTAGCCAAGGTAATCTAATCTATCCATGACTAAAGGTTATTTTTTTATTCACCGGGTGAAGCATATTGCTTCTACTTATGTCGAGTTCCTAATTTCTAGTAAATGAAACTATTGGAGATTGTCCTTTATTTTGCTTGGTCTTTACTGCAGTGTTCTCTTGTAATTAGATCCCTTAGATCACCATGTGTAGGAGTTAATTTGATTGGAGAAGCGCAAGTTAAGCACAAGAACATATTAATAATATTGGACATTTGCTTCAGGACTTGCTCTCTACTTTATAATAGTTGGCCTTGATTGAACATTTGTTCTCTTCTACTGTGGGACAGCTGTCCAGTGAGTTTATTTTGCATGGAAATGGCATGTAAGATGGAAACTTATTCGCAGGACATCACTTACTTTGAGGGATGCATTTTTTGGATGAAAAAGATGATGTTAAGGCTGGTCACAGTGGGGAGGAACTTAGGAGTAACATCACACACTCCAATACAACTTTATTTATGTGGCACGTATTTAATGAAGAGAGAGATGCTTGTGGTAACTAGCTAAGTTACCGGAACATCACACACTCCAAGAAACAATGAGTCTATAACCTAATAAATACATCGTTGCATGACACTACATAGATGTTCCTACCCACTATGGAGGTAGTAACATAGTCTAGGGAAGTGAGAAGTTACTTGCTTATATTCTTGCCCATTGTGACCAGCCTAAGAGGAGAGCGGCGATGGTGCTCACAGGCTCGCCTGCTCACGGTAGGTGGGCCAATCGAACACGGCCGAGTGGAACGAGGCATTCAATGCCACTCGTGGGCCAATACACGCGTATGTACGGCGAAACAATATTATACGGTAACCTCGCCGGTACATATAACGACCCCGTCGCGCCACGGTGCTACCTGTTCTGTTCGAACATGATGCGCGTGACGGTACACACGCCTGTGGTAAACGGTAAACGGTGAACAATATGCACGCGTGGCACGGCACATCCTTGTCCGCATCCTCCTCCACCAACCGCACCGCCAGGGCGCCACCATATTTGGGGAAAAAACACTTATCGCTTGGATCGCGCCTCGCTCCCCGCCCCTGCTCCCCCCTCCTTACCCTCGAGCAAACTGGAAAACAGAGCAATGGCGACGGAGGATGCCGCAGTCGGCGGCTTGGAGTTTTTGTCAGATCCCATCGACAGGTACCTACGTCATTTTGCGATTTACAACTCCTCTTACTGTTCGCTTTCGCTCCGAGGGGTAGATTCATCTGGGATCTGACTGGGCGGCTGACTGTGCGGCTGTCGCCTCTCCTCGATCTCGGCAGTGGTGAGGCTGTGCTTGACGCTGCAACCACCCAAACACTCGTGGGCGCAGCCGCACAGTCGAGCATTGCTGATATAGGCGATGCGACGACGACGGTACAACTATTAGATGCGAACGGCAGCTGCGATGGAGTCAGCTTATCAGCACCAACCTCCGGGCAGACGGCCGGCAAAGACGAAACCCAAGCCCCTGGCTGGACAAAAAGGTATTGATCTTCTGATTTATTAATGAAAGCAACATTCCCTTAATTTTCCAAAAGAACTGCAGAGATCTCATGCCTCTGACGCAAAAACTGAGTTACTCTTGATGCTCCATGACTTATTACGTCAAAAAAGATTTTGATATGCGTACTGATGCTCCATCTCTTGATCTCCCAGAGTACGTATTGGACGAGCACCTCTTGAGCGTCCTTCATGCGCTGGCAGAATAAAATGTATGCAAGAAATGTATGCAAAATGTGGAGATTCAATGTGGAGAGAACAAAATGTATGCAAGAAATAGTTTGCGGCTGCTCGGTTAGTAATTCTTCTCAGTTCCAGCCTGAACATACTATTTCACTGTTCTCTATATACACAAAAAAGGCTCACATGCTGTTGGTTGCACCCAAAAAATGCAGGGTATACCGAAAAGAAGTAATACAAGGTCTTGCCGGTGCAGATGTCCAGCAATGATAAGGTTACTACGCTCAAAGGACAACGGATGGTATATAAGCGAGCACAGGGCATTCCACAACCACTCTCTCACAGATAAGTGTGGACAGAAAATATATTGGCCCTCGCATAGACATATCGACATTTATATACGAGATGTTATCAAGCAGCTGCGTGCAAATAATATTAGCATTGGCAAAGTCTACAACATAATTGGCAGTTTCTTTGGCTCCATGAGCAGTGTGCCTTTCAGCAAGAGAGCGTTGAGGGGGCTTTGTGGACAGATTAGCCGAGATCAGGCAGATGATGACGTCAGAAAGACAATAAAAGTTTTTGTTGAATTGGGATCCAAAGATTCAAGGTTGTACTACAGAGTACAGCCAGACACGGACAGCCGCATATGAAATCTGTTATGGTCAACAGGAGCAAGCAGAGCACATTACCACTACTTTGGAGATGCAATAACTTTCGATACAACATACCGTACAAACATGTATCATATGCCATTCGGTTTGTTTGTCGGAGTAAACAATCATTTCCAAAGTGTCATATTCGGAGGAGTTTTAGTTAGAGATTAGACAATGTTAACATTTGAATGGGTGTTCACTGAGTTTATCCATATGATGGGCGGCAAGCATCCACAAACCATACTGACAGGTGTGTCTCCTTACAAAAAAAAGATTTTTTTCACTTAGTTTCCTATATTAGATTATCACATCAAAGCAATCCCATATAACTCAACAAAAATATGATATCACATTCAAAAATGATAATCCTAACAAAAATGACTTGTTTTTGTTATGTGTATACAGACCAGTGCAGGGCTATGGAATTAGCAATAGAAAAGGTGATGTCCAACACAGCACATCGGTGGTGTAAGTGGCATATCTTAAAAAAAGCAAAAGAATCTCTTGGAGCACATTACACGAAGAGGAGCAAGTTCTGAATGGAGTTCCACAAGATAATACACCACATGTTGACAGTTGATGAGTTCGAGACTACATGGAAGCAACAACAACAACAACAACAACAAAGCCTTTAGTCCCAAACAAGTTGGGGTAGGCTAGAGGTGAAACCCATAAGATCTCGCAACCAACTCATGGCTCTGGCACATGGATAGCAAGCTTCCACGCACCCCTGTCCATAGCTAGCTCTTTGTCGATACTCCAATCCTTCAGGTCTCTCTTAACGGACTCCTCCCATGTCAAAATCGGTCGACCCCGCCCTCTCTTGACATTCTCCGCACGCTTTAGCCGTCCGCTATGCACTGGAGCTTCTGGA
This sequence comes from Triticum dicoccoides, assembly GCF_002162155.2. Classification (NCBI taxonomy): domain Eukaryota; kingdom Viridiplantae; phylum Streptophyta; class Magnoliopsida; order Poales; family Poaceae; genus Triticum; species Triticum dicoccoides. Next base: position 150,191,245 of record NC_041383.1, on the reverse strand, counting down.
GGCCTGCGCTGAATATGCCCAAACCATCTCAAACGATGTTGGACAAGCTTCTCCTCAATTGGTGCTACCCCAACTCTATCTCGTATATCATCATTCCGGACTCGATCCTTCCTCGTGTGGCCACACATCCATCTCAACATACGCATCTCCGCCACACCATGGAAGCAGCTGATAGAAATACACGGTTTGCAGAAGCACCCTTACTTGACTCAGATCTATGAGACAAGAGAAAAATGGGCAAAGCCATATTTAATGGGAAGATTCTGTGCAAAAATGATCAGCACACAACGCAGCGAGAGTGCAAACCATATGCTCAAAACTTATGTTCCAGCAAGCTGCCCCATGCACCTATTTGTGCGGCAATATATGAGGCTTCTTTTCGATAGAGAAGCAACTGAGAACTACGAGGAAAGACGCACTATGATAGTAAGTTGGCATTTTAAATTTTCATTTCACTTACGAAGCAAAAAATAAACTCTGTGATCATCACATGACCATCCATGAACAACATTTCTTCTGTTCTACTTCATTCCCAGAATGCACCAGTTATGAGGATGAACACGCCACTCGAGCAGCACGTAGCAATGTGTACACACGAGTTATGTTTGAGAAATTTGGTGAAGAACTATATGAAGCAGGGCAATACAAAATAGAAGAGGTGAGCAGATGGAAATCATATCTAGCGCGACGACACCATCCAAAGAAGCATGAAAAATGGTGCAGAGTACTCTACAAGGTTGAAGTTATTGATGATGGCTCATCGATAGTATCGATAGTGTGCGAGTGTGGTAATTTTGAACACACGGGCTTGCTTTGCTGCCACGCATTAAATGTAAGGTATTTCATCCATCAAAATAGTGTATCCTTGGTTTCTTCCTTCTTGGGTCTCACTCATTCTGTATGCAACAAAGTACACAAGAAGTTGTTGGCCTTCGACCATCCTAAAAAATGTTGCCGTGCAGGTCCTCGGTGTCCTCGGAATGGATCAGATACCAGCAAAGCACATTCTGAAGCGCTGGACAAAGGATGCAAGGGATGTGTTGCCAGATCATCTGGTGCACCTTCAGAAGGATAAGATTAATGTCAACTTTATAACATTCAGGCACTCAAATTTATACACTCATGCCCTCGAAGTTGTCCGTCTTGGTGATGCCAACACATGGACTTATGAATGTGCAATGGAAATACTGAAGAAAGCAATGGATACACTGACGCCCATGGCCAGCGTCCGCGACGGGATGGGGCTTGAAGACGGAATTCATTCAGATAAGGGGAAAGACAAAGAGCTGATTCCAATGCATGCAGCAGAAAGTCATGAAGACAACGATGCAGAGGGTACTGCGGTTGGAAATTTCATCGGCTTAAAGCCTCCAGAACGAAAACTTAAACCAGGTAGACCTACTACCAGCAGGGACAAGCCTCCATATGATGATCCAGGCGCAAAGAGCAAAAAATTCAAGGATGCAACGAACGGAAAAGCTCCAGATGGTTCTGGTACAAGCAAACGTACTCATTTCTGCAGTATATGCCGTGGAGCTGGGCACAAGAGTACTACATGTCCGCAGAGAGGTGATCTCCCTCGCAAAGAAAGGAAAGAGGCCAAATGTTCAAACTGCGGTGTTGGTGGACACAAGAAGAACACCTGCAACAAACCTAAAGTGGTGCTGCATGTTGTTAAAAATGCAACCTTGGAGCAGATTTCCATCTAGAAAAATCTGAATTCTGTTGTAGTCGGCTCCGTAGGCATAATAGTTCTGTTGCCTCTTGTAATGTTGAGTGCTCATCCATTAATCAGTAGAACTATTTCAAATAATCCTGGTGGCAGTTTTCACGATCAGCTGCTGTCATGACTGTCTGTATCTCTCTTTCCCGCACATAACGTGACCACTTTCATGTCTTAAAAAACTTCCATCAGCTCTGTCAAATTGCGGGTGTTCATTTGTATTTCATTCGAAAATGACAGTAAGAAAAAAGAATTTCCATTCAGTGCCCTATGTGTTTCCACCTTTCATAATGCTTGCTTGATCGCTGGTCTGCACCTAGACTGACAAACTATGCATGTAAGAATACTCCGAGTCCATGTGGCCACAGCATGAACATGTGTCCAAACATGCCCAGCTCCTCCTCGGTGTTACCGGGCAGGAAGCTCGGCCAGTTCAATTTTCGAACTTGCTGGGCGGGATCTTGTCTATCGCGTACTTAACTACCAGGCTGTACGCCCCGGATGCCTCACACCTTCTGTTCTCTCCCCATTTTCATTTACAGTCTCACTCCGCCTGAACCCCTTCTGAAGATGTCCGCCCCTGCTTCCACTGGCAACTCTGCAGTACGTGGCTCCTCCGGGTCCAGCTCCGTCGTCTTCACCAACTATGCTGCTCAGGTCCAGCGTGCCCAAGATGTAACCGCCTCCATCGTGGCTATGGTTGCGTCCCTCCTCGGGGGATGATTCTGCAGCAAGGTGATTCATCAGTCCAGGAGATGTTTCTGCAGGGAGGTGTTAGGTGGGCCGACGCCTGACCATATTGAAACGGATGCCACCGTTTTCTCTTGCCGTTGCGCCTACGGCCCACGTTAAAACAGTACCCACGCCCGTCCGCTTGTCCTGGAAGTCCGTTCATCCTATCCTAACGATCGTCATGTCCACGTCCCACGCGTACACAATAACCATCCCGCCTATACTCTTTGACTACGACGACCAGTCCAGATCTCATCGCAAAACAACGCTCGCAGATACCGTGAGCAAGCGTGGACGAGCACGCCAGTGAATTTTCGATATTAAGAGCTCCTATGATGTTTCCTGCATCCCCTGATATGCTGCTTTTTAGACTGGTTGTGCAGTTTAATTTTGTTGTTGTTTTCTTTACAAAGCTATGCCACCAGTTTGTGAAAGATGATGCCATGCACTGGCAACACAATGGTGTCGGTGACCGTTCGTCCTTATTTTAGCTAGCTCAATGGATGGGTTAGCTCTCTCATTTTGGGTTGTGAGCAAAGCATGTTGTCGTTTTCGCCGTCTTCTTATAATAGTATCAGCCAACACTTTGTGTGGGCTTTTCCAGTCTCCTTTTTGACACTCGGTATTGAAGATTTAGTAACTGATTCTTTGGCTTGTTGCTATGGTTTGTCAGGTTCCGTGTCATGGCATGGATGGATTATGGTGGGCGAGCAATGTTTCTGGCCGAACACGCCTCGCTGGCCTAGAGAATGTTGGCCTTGGAGGTGGATGCCCTGATGTGTGAGGAGGTGGCCCTAGGCAGGGGGTTCTCGCTGGATGGTCTATCAGCAATCAATCAAGATGCACGATGAACACTGTTGCCACTGGATGGACCAAGATCCCAATCTCATGGTTTAAGTGTCTCCGCGGAACGGACCAGGATACTCGGGACGGAGTATAAATGCTGAAATACAAGGGCATTCTTTTGTGTATTTTTGCTTTATTCTTCCCCGTTGGCCGGGTGTCTCTGGAGTTTGTAAAATTTGGGTTGTATTGTATTTTTGGTCAACGTCGTCAGGAGAATGGATTGATTTGATGAATGCGTGGTTTCTTTTGTTGACTCAGATGGTTAATTCTTCATGAAAGAAGGCTCGTTCATTTGTTCGTCCGTTCGTTCAGTATATGAAAACTGCTGCATGTTTGTATGGTTTTGAAATCAGGAATAAAGGGCTCCAAGGAGCTCGGTCTAAAAAATGCCCTACTCGAAGGTAAGGTGCTTTCAACTGGTGCATGCATGGTGTGCACAAATTAAATTTACAAACTAGAGATGAGATGAGACTACTATTTGGCTATTGTCCATGTGATTGAATTGAAAGAGGTGTAGTACAACCTGTATTAAATCTTTTGGACAAGATGAGCTTCTTCAGTACCATCTATCTCTTCTCCACAGCAGCATTGTATGGATGTAAAGCAGCAAATGACCTAAACTCGACAACATGCTCACCTTAACTTCAAGACATCCTGCTGCAGGACCAATGAATTGCTGGGTCCAGGTCTCCCTTGGCAGCTCGCTCCAGTCTCTTCCCATCATCATTCTAACTAGGAGCATAGCATTGAATTGAATCTTGCTGCTGTATATACTGGTACAAGTCAAGTGATCATTTTCTCCTGCTTGCCTTTCTTCTCCTCCAATATACAACTCCCTCCGTTCCTAAACATAATTTTAGATTTCAATATGAACTACATACGGAGCCAAATGAGTGAATATGTATTCTAAAATATGTCTCTATACATCCATATGTAGTCCGTACTAAAATCTCTAAAACGACTTATATTTAGAAACGGAGGGAGTATTATCTTTCTTATGTTTTTCTTTTCCGTACATGCGAAGTAGATGCAAAGTTTGTCATGTTATAGGAGACACAAGGGAGAGGATTAGGGATCAACACTTGTCAAAGAAACCCTCGCCGAGTCTCCCTTGGCATGCATCTCGCTCCAGTCTCTTCCCATCATCATTCTAACTAGGAGCACAGTACAGTGTTGAATTGAATCTTCCTGCTATATATACTGGTACAAGTTAAGTGATCCATTTCCTCATGCTTGCCTTTCTTCTGCTATCTAATATACTAATATCTTTCGTATATTTTTATTTTCCATACGTATGAAGCAGATGCAAAGTTTGTTATGTTATAAATAGGAGATACACAAGGGAGAGGATTAGGGATCAACACTTGTCAAACAAAGAAAAAACAGAGACATAACAAATCCAAACGTGATTCATGTGTATTAGTTAGAAAAAAAGAAATAGATGCGATTCATGTGTATTAGTTAGAAAAAAAGAAATAGATGCGATTCATGTGGATTAGTTTTTAGGAAACATAACAAATCCCACATCAATTCTCTCACACGTATTGCTCCTCGAAATCAGACACTCCCCAAGAACCAACGCGTCCTCATTCAATCGTTGATGTCGCTCCGCCTCCCGTTTCTTCCATCAATCCGCTGCCGCGCGCCTCACCTCACGCGGATCGCCATCCCATCCGACGTATCTCCTTCCTCGTTCCCGCTCAAGCCTTATCTGTCTATAAATATAAATGTACAACTCTTTGCCGCAGCCTCTGGATTTGCCGCTCGCGCCCCGCAACTTCTCCTCCTCTGCTTGTTCGACTAGCCCCTCCTCCTTCCTCCTCACACCATGTCGAGAGATGCTCTGCCAGTGAGTGGCACCAAGACCATGTCTCGTCGAGTGGCCACGCCATGTCTTCGACGCCCGCCCAAGCCGTACTTGTCGTGTCCTTTTCTCGAGCGAACTTCTTCCTCAAGGAAATCATGGCGGATAACCGTAGGATCACATAGCTGTTTGTTTTGAATAGGATGACCGTTAGGCGACAGGGAGGCGATCCGGGGCGATCTCCGCGCCCGACGGCGGAGCCACCGCCCGATGCCGGCGATCGCCGCCGGGTGGGCGGTCGCTTCTGGGCCCTCGCCGGATCTGACGATGATGATGCGGACGAGGATGGAGCGGAGCCGCCGGGGGAGTCACCGCCGTCTCCTACGCCGTCGGACCTAATCTGTGAATTCTTTCATTCAGGTTACTCGGAAGAGGAAGTAGCGACCACGGTGGACAAGGTGGTTCCCAGAGACGATCTGGCTCGTGAGGGGCTGCACGATGGAGAGAAGATCGAGATTGTTCGCCGGATCGTGCATAGAAGGACGGCGCCGTCGGCGCTTCGTCCATGGAAGGGTCCTTTACCCAAGGTATGTTTGCCGAAGCTCACTGTGTTTGATCTGATCCGACCGGATGCGTGGGTTACGGTTAAGAGGAAGAAAGGACGGAGGTTGTTGTCCCGGAATGTGCGTCCGCCGGCGCCGGCCATGGAGGCCACGGCGACCGAGATTCGATCGACGAGGGCGACCGCGCTCGCTCAGCTGCTTGGTGCGGCCGGGCTGGATCGGGAGCCTTCGGGCCTCGTTGCCAATGGGCCGGACAATAATGGGTATGAGGCCCATTATGTCTTTCAAGGCCGGTCCGTCGAGTGTTTTCTGCCATGCACGTCCGATCCTTCGATCGTCCCAGCGCAGTCGGTACGTGCCGCTAGGGTTCATCGCCAGGGGAGTCGTGGTTTCCCGCAGTGTGGATCGGGCAGGGCGAGGAGGATCCCGCCGCTGCTAATGGCTGGACGTGGAGCGGGACCCCCTCCTGCTGCGAGTACCGCGGGGGGGGGGGGCTGGAAGGGCTCGACCGCCGCCGCCGCATGCGTCGGGACGGGGCGCACCGCCGGCCGGACAGCAGCCGCCGGCACTTGCGCCGGGTGCTGCAGGTCGTGGAGGCGCTCTCCAGCCGCGGCAGCAGCTGGGCGCTCCGGGAGTTCGGGCTCCTGAGGCGCAGCCAACGACGGCTGGCCGGGCAGCGCATAGACCCCCGGTGCCATCTCATGCTGCTGGGGTCGGCCGGGGAGGCCCTCGCCCTCCGCCGCCGGCGGCGCCGGCTCCTGGGTCGATGACGACTGGTATGGTTAATACTGGCCGTGGAGCTCCTCGCCCTGCACCGCCGGTGGTGCCGGCTCGTAACGCGTCGGCGGAGGGGATGGCTGCTCTGAGGGCCGAGACGCCGGGGGCCACGGTGGCTGCCGGTGTCGCTGCTGATCCGGTGGCGGCAACTGCCGGGGGTCAGCGTGCACCCCCGCCACACCTTGCGGTTCGTCAGGCGCAGAATCGTTCGGGGCAGAATCAGGTTCAGAGTAATCAGAGTAATACCAGTGGGAGACCGACTGATGCACCTCGAGGCAAGTGGGGTGATGACGGGTTTGATGCGTATGGAGTAGGCCAGCATCGGGGCTCATCTTCAGCGGGAGGAGGTCGGGGTTATGCTTGGCAGAGTGACGGGTCTGCAGAGAGACCGTTCCTGGGGCCGGCTGGAGGCTTCGTTGAGGGGGCCTCAGGACCTGATAACAGGCACAGAGGAGGTTATCGCGGATACCGTGGTCGTGGTGGAGGCCGCGGAAGGTTCCGCCGGCCGCCTCCCCCTAGACATGTTGACTCTGACGGGGCGGCGATGGAGACTGATCAGACACCACAGGAGCTACCTCCCCAGGCGATGGAGGTGGTGAATGCACTTGCGGTTGCTGAGGTTCCTGGGATTGCGAAGGAGGCTGAGGTGGTTCAAGTGGCTGATTCTAAGAGGGCATCCAAGTACGCTCGGAAGAAAGAGAGAATGCTTTGTTACCGGTGCGGAGAGAAGGGGCACTTCATCGCGGAGTGTGTGGCCCAGCTGTGCGAATCCTGTGGTAAGCCTGCGCATGCTTCAGGGGATTGTCCTTTGCTGAGGGACCATATTCCAGCTCTTACTGTATATGGTGTGTACTGTGCGGAGCTGATGTTCTTCGAGTCAGCGGCTGCGAGGGAGATCCCAGCTGATACACAGAGCCTTACTTCTGGTTTGGTCAAGGTGACACAGGGAGATGTCTCCCAGGCTCAGATTGTGCAGAGACTTCAGGAGTTGGCTCCGGGTGATTTTCAGTGGGACCTCGTACCCGTTGAGGATAGAGTATTCAGAGTGGAGTTTCCTTCGATTGAGGACTTGCAGCGTTTGTTGAGCTTTGGGATGTGTAAGGTGCCAGGCACCAAAGGTATTTTGGAGTTCCACGAGTGGAAGAAAGTTGAGCCTAAGGGGAAGCCTCTTACTCAGGTGTGGCTGCGTTTCTCGGGGGCACCGTCTGAGGCTCTTTCTAATGTGCGTGTGGTGGCTAGTTTGGGGATTATGGTTGGTAAGACGGAGAAAGTGGATATGGCGTTCACTAGAGCTCAGGGGGTGGCTCGACTGCGAGTTAGCATTCTGGATATTGAGTATGTCCCAGACGTCATCAACTGGACCTATAGAGGCGAGGTGTTTCCACTTGATATTGAGTTTGAGGATGCAGAGTTGTTTGCTGAGGTTGCTGCTGGCACTGACGTGGATATGCACGATGGGGGTGATGATACAGGTGCTCCCAGGGAGCAGGCGGATGAGGCAGCACAGGAGCCCAATGGATCGGGGCCTGCTGCTCAGGAGCCGGAGAACGGAGCCGGGATGGAGCAGTCCCCGGCTTCGTCTTTGCCTCATAACTCACTGCGGTTTGGATCTTTTCTGCCGTCGTCGGCGCCTCCTCGTCTGTGGAGTGATCGGGTTGACTCTGACGATGCGTTCGAGCATTCGCTACCGGTCTTGGACTTTGGGCGGTCACCCCGGCAGTCGGCCAGCTTTAGTGCCCGTGTTGTTCAAGAGGTGGAGCCTCAGGAATCGCCAGGGCGATCTAGGTCTTCGGTTTCCTTGCGGAGGGGAGGGGCGTCTGGGCAGGTGGCCACGACTCCCTCTCATTCTTCTGTTTCACAGCAGGCGGCGCAGGTACCTGTGTCCAGCCGGGGCGACATATCTTTGGGGCAGGAGGCCCTGGAGGTCCGTCTCGCGGGAGCCTCGTTGGTGGTGGGGTCGCCGGAGGTGCTAGGCAGGCGTCAGGGGCAGGTGGCCCCTGACCCTCTAGTACCGACGGCGGTCCTGCAGGTGGAGCGCACGGCTGCCACGGCGTCGGCTGGGGGGGTCGGACTAGGGCAGGAGGCCCTGGTGCCAACTCCGTCAGGCATCTCCACATCTCCTACGCGGTCCCCCTCTCCCAGACCTACTCCGGGAGCCGCTACTCGGGAGGAGGTGGTCGCGTTCGGAGGGATCCGAGACCCTGCTTCCGAGGGGAGACGGACGAGCTCTCGTCTCCAGGACCTTCCGGAGGTTGATGATTTGCAGCTGAGGTGCGCTATGCGGGCGGCCAAGCTGCGTGATGTGGAGAGCACAACAGGTATGTCAGTTAATGTTTCAAATTCTATTCTGCATTTCTCTAAGGATGAGATTATTAATAATGCAAACCAAGTGGGGGTGTCTCTTGGGAATAATAATTTGGAAATTGAAAACTCGGTTAATGATCTTTTAGATTTGGAAGCGGAACGGGCCTTGGAGTCTATTAGAAACCTAGCGGCTGTAAAACCTTTGAATGATGCGGAGATTGAGGCCTTGGGTGTTAGGGTGCTTGATAAATTCTGCGCGGATCTTGTTCCTCCGTCTGCGGAGCCTGATGAGGATGAACTCCAGGTAGATGATGAAGCCCATGTTCAACCAGAGCACGGTTATGAGGACCGGGCTACAGGTGATAACATTCCTAAACGTAAGTGGAAGCGGAAGGTGTACCCTGCATCCGCGGTACGCAGGAGTGCTAGAATTCGTAAGGCCAAAAAATTCCATGATGACCTATGAAAGGAATATTTTGGAATAGCAGAGGTCTTAAGGACTTGGCTAAACGTAGGTTTCTAGCGGAGGCATCTTTAGAGCACCGTTTAGATTTCATTGCTCTCTCTGAAACTGGTAGGGATAATTTTGCACCTCAGTTTCTTAACACGTTGTCGGGAGGGGTGGAATTCGATTGGCATTGTCTTCCTCCAAGAGGGAGGTCTGGGGGCATCTTGCTGGGTGTGAGATATGATTCCCTTGAAGTCCGGAGTGTTGTTATGGGTGACTTTGCAGTGAAATTCAGAGTCAGGTCCAAAATAGATGGGTTTAACTGGGTGTTGGTGGCGGTCTACGGGGCTGCACAACCTGAGCTTAAACCTGAATTTTTGGCTGACCTGGTTCGAATTTGTGGGTCCGAACAACTCCCTATCCTGGTTGGGGGGGACTTCAACATTATTAGGAGGCGGGATGAAAAGAATAACGATAATTTTGATGGGCGATGGTCCTTTATGTTTAATACCATCATTGAGAGTTTGGATTTGAGAGAAATCGAACTCTCTGGTAGACAATTTACCTGGGCTAACTCTTTACCAAACCCGACATATGAGAAGTTGGATCGGGTTCTTGCAAGTGCCGAATGGGAGCAGAAGTTCCCTCTGGTCACGGTGCAGGCTCTAACGCGAGGAATTTCGGACCACACACCGCTATTTGTTGACTCAGGGGAGCCAAGGCATGTGGGAAACAAGAATACTTTCTCCTTTGAAACGTCATGGTTTGAAAGAGAAGGTTTCTTGGATATTGTTGCCAGAGAGTGGGCTAGAGAGTCTAGGGGTAGATCGCCTGTCGAGAGATGGCAGAATAAGATTAGGCATTTGAGGTGCTTTCTTCGAGGTTGGGCTAAACATCTAAGTGGAGTTTATAAGGTTGAGAAAGACAGACTCCTGGAGATTATTCAATACCTAGATGTTAAAGCTGAATCAGCGGTTCTTCAATCTGCGGATATGTGCTGTAAGATTGATGCGGAAAAGAGGTTGAAGGAACTTCTCCGCGAAGAAGAGCTGAAGTGGGCGCTCAGAGCAAAGGTTCGCAAAGTAATCCAAGGGGATGCGAACACTCAATTCTTTCATCTGATTGCGAATGGCAAACACAGAAAGAAAAAAAAATTTCAGCTCGAGCAAGATGAAGGCACAATTGTTGGTCACGATAATCTTAAGCTATACATCACCGAATACTACAAGCAGTTATTTGGACCGCCGGAGGATAGCGCTGTGTCCCTCGATGAGTCCAGGACTGAGGATGTGCCTCAATTAACTGCTGCTGATAATGACATGCTAGTTGCGCCGTTTACGGAAAAGGAGGTTTTCGATGCCATCTCTCAGATGGAGAACAATAAGGCTCCCGGGCCGGATGGGTTCCCGGCGGAGTTTTACAAAAGATGTTGGCATATCATCAAAGGGGATCTGCTACCCATGTTCCACGACCTTTTTGCTGGACGGCTTCAACTTTTTCATTTGAACTTTGGAACGATAACGTTGCTTCCAAAGAAGACCGACGCTCTCAGGATTGAGCAGTTCCGTCCTATCTGCCTCTTGAATGTCAGTTTCAAAAATTTTACCAAGGTTGGGACTAATAGGCTCACACAGATTGCGCATTCTGTGGTGCAGCAATCCCAAACAGCTTTCATGCCAGACAGAAACATCCTTGAAGGGGTGGTGGTGTTGCATGAAACGCTCCAGGAAATTCACTCTAAGAAACTTGATGGAGTCATCTTTAAAGTAGATTTTGAGAAAGCGTATGACAAAGTTAAATGGCCTTTTCTGCAACAAGCTTTGCGTATGAAAGGTTTCCACGAGGGCTGGAGGAGCCAGATTGAAACTTTTACGCAAAAGGGTAGTGTTGGCATAAAAGTGAATGACGATGTCGGTCATTACTTCCAGACACATAAGGGCCTGCGGCAGGGAGATCCGATGTCCCCTATTCTGTTCAACATAGTAGCCGATATGTTGGCGGTGTTGTTAGGGAGAGCCAAGTAAGTTGGCCAAATAGGGGGCTTGGTGCCACACTTAGTGGATGGGGGTATATCCATCCTGCAATACGCTGATGACACTATCATCTTCATGGAGCATGACTTGGTAAAAGCTAGAAATCTGAAGCTGCTGCTTTGTTTGTTTGAGCAGCTAAGTGGGCTCAAAATTAACTTCCACAAAAGTGAGTTGTTCTGCTTTGGGAGAGCCAAAGAGGAACAAGAGGATTACAAGCAGTTGTTCGGATGTGGTTTGGGTGAGCTGCCTTTTACCTACTTAGGAATTCCTATTCATCACCGCAAGCTCACGAATAATGAATGGAAGTGTATTGAGGATCGTTTCGAGAAGAAGCTAAGTTGTTGGAAGGGCAAGCTCATGTCGTATGGAGGCCGTTTAATTCTTATTAATTCGGTGCTCACGAGCATGCCCATGTTCCTTTTGTCCTTCTTTGAAGTCCCAGTTGGAGTTAGGAAACGACTGGACTTCTATCGATCGAGGTTCTTTTGGCAGGGGGAGGAGCCTAAGAGAAAATATCGGTTAGCGAAGTGGGATATCATTTGTAGACCGAAAGACCAAGGGGGTATGGGGATTGAGAATCTCGAAGTCAAGAACCGATGCCTTCTTAGTAAGTGGTTGTGGAAGTTATCCTCAGGAACTGACGCCATGTGGGCTCAAATCCTGCGTAACAAGTATCTCCAAACCAAAACTTTGGCTCAGGTGTCGGTTAGACCAACTGATTCACCCTTTTGGAAAGGGCTTATGAAAGTGAAGCTTTCATTTTTTCAGAGGTCAAAGCATTTAGTTGGTAATGGTGCAAGCACGAGATTCTGGGAGGATACTTGGCTTGGAGAGGCTCCCCTAGCAATCCAGTATCCGTCTCTGTATCGTATAGTTCGAAGGCGCGATGCTTTGGTTGCATCGGTCTTCGCCTCGATACCCCTGGATATCCAGTTTAGAAGATCGTTAGTGGGCAATCGTTGGGAAGAGTGGCTGCATCTAGTTAGGAGACTGATGCAGGTACAACTATCTCAACAACCTGATAAATTACGCTGGAATCTCACTAGGTCGGGGGGATTCACGGTTAAATCAATGTATGTTGATGTTATTAATTTCAGCTCGATTCCTACTTCAAAGCATGTGTGGGACGTCAGAGTTCCTTTAAAGATCAAGGTGTTTATGTGGTTTCTACATAAACAGGTGATCTTAACAAAGGATAATCTTATTAAGCGTAATTGGACAGGACCTACTAGGTGTAGTTTCTGTGATCAGGGTGAAACCATTAAACATCTTTTCTTTGATTGCCCACTAGCTAGAATTCTTTGGACGACTATTCAAGTCGCTTTCAATATTACCCCACCAAGGTCGGTTAACATGTTGTTTGGGACATGGCTAACTAGGGTAGAGCCCGGGTTAGCAAAACATATTCGCTTGGGGGTTTGCGCTTTTTTGTGGGCGCTTTGGAATTGCAGAAATGACTTCGTCTTTAACAGATCAACAAATATCCATGTTTTGCAGGTTATCTTCCGAGCAACGGCTCTTATCCGTTCCTGGTCGCTACTCACTCCGACGGAGGCCAGGGAGCTTTTGGTTACTGCTGCTATCCGATGGGAGATGGTAGCTCGGGATATATTCAGCCGGTTTGGATGGCGGTCGTGTAACAGGATAGGCAATTAGTTTACCTGTCTATTTTGGGAGCCAAACGGCTGTGATGTATAAGTGCTTTGGCTAGCTTGTGTATCTAGCCTTCGGGCTCTGTGTGAGCCTTTTCTTACTTTTCTTGTTGACAACCTTGAGACTTGGAGACTTTGTGGACTATTTTATGCTTAATAAGATGGCCGTATGCATCATGCTGATGCAGAGGCCGGGGAAGCCCCCCTTTTCGAAAAAAAAGGAAATCATGGCGTGGTACCAGTACCTCTCCATTTGATGAGTTTTCTTGTGAACCTTTTATGGCAGAGATGAGATGCCGACACCAAGTCGGGGGACAACATAAAAAATCTGAACGCTAGGCGGGATACGATGGTGTGTGTTCCTTGTCAGGGATGCCGACGTGTGTTTGTTCCGGAAGATTCACACAAGCCAATGCAAGCAAAGGTTAGTATGCATCAGCATCTCGTCAGTGCTTCGTTCCTTTCATTGGTAAAGACTTTTTTCCCTATTGCCACATGTCTTTATCTTAGATAGAGTTATAAACAGTGGTTGAATTATTAAGTACAATACGACCATGAATCAGTTGACAAAAGATTTGGTAAAGAAAATTAAATAGCTTGATCTTAGCTGAACTCCAGTAGTAGTTAAACATACAAGGTCATCTGCCTTCCTTTTATTCTTTCTTTCTTCCTTCCTTCTTTCTTTCTTTCTTTCTTAGAGAATGTGCCATTGGAAAATTATAATTATTCATCAGAGCAAGAATAGTAGAAAACAGAATGTGTTGTTGGAAAATTGTAGTTATTTACAACTGAACTGTAGATTCGTCAACAAAGTAGAATCGATTGGGCAAAGTCCTGAAACTCCTATACATTCTGTTCTAACTGGTTTGAATCTATCTGCATTTAAATAGATTGTGTGCACATAACAGTACACAAAAGAACTATTGCAGATTTTTCCAAACATTTGGTTCTAACTGGTTGCATGCAGATAACAACACTCATATACCAATATTTACATTCTGTTCTCACTGGTTGGAATCCATCTTAACTAGAACATTGCAGATTCCTATCGTACTTTTGTTGTCTTGCTTCAAGCATGAAACAAAACAGTACCCTTTAGAGAGAGTTAAATGAGACAACTAGAAAAATCCTTCACTATATAACTCTGCGCTGGCTAAATAAGACATGTAGATGTTTTGTAAAAAAACCTCCATAGATGAATCAAGCAGTAACAAAACATTTGCCAAGTAAGAAGTAAATGCATCATCTGTGCACTTTGTTTTCGAGCTTCTTGCGTGCATTATGCATACCTACGGTAAGGAAAGTACTAAACAACATGTAGGCATGCTTAGAAGATAGTACCATTAGTAATACTAGTTCTTAACAAAATAAAAGTGGAGTGTAGAACATGTGAAGCATTGCTTCTCGCTGACATTCACAATATGTTGCAGTTATTCCAGTTGTTGTTGAGTGGTCATTATTCTAAGTAAGCTCCATGAATGACGGTTAGAACCAAAAATAGGGGGGAGGCATCACATAGTACCTTGTGCAAATGAAGGTCAGGGTTAAATCATAAGAAACATCTAAATAAGTTAGGTAAATAAGTAACATCGGCCAATTTATTTTCAGTGGGTGTAACTTGATTTCATAATAGATACTTCCCAGCTGAGAATATGTTAATTAAGCCGAAGTGGAAGTATAAACATATGAATCTAATTAGTGCACGCATGTATACATGACTGGTCCCATTTTTCGATAACTTGAATTAGTACCACCAGAAGTGATACGTCTCCAACGTATCTATAATTTTTTATTGTTCCATGCTATATTATATTCTGTTTTGGACATTATTGGGCTTTATTATACACTTTTATATTATTTTTGGGACTAACCTATTAACTGGAGGCCCAGCCCAGAATTGTTGTTTTTGCCTATTTCAGAGTTTCGAGGAAAAGGAATAGCAAACGAAGTCCAAACGGAATGAAACCTTCGGGTACGTGATTTTCGGAACGAACGTGATCCAGAGGACTTGGACCCTACGTCAAGACATCAACCAGGAGGGCACGAGGTAGGGGGCGCGCCTACCCCCCAGGCGCGCCTACCCCCTAGGCGCGCCCTCCACCCTCGTGGGCCCCATGTTGCTCCATCGACGTACTCCTTCCTCCTATATATACCTACGTACCCCCAAACTACCAGATACGGAGCCAAAAACCTAATTCCACCGCCGCAACCTTCTGTACCCGTGAGATCCCATCTTGGGGCCTTTTCCGGAGCTCCGCTGGAGGGGGCATCGATCACGGAGGGCTTCTACATCAACACATAGCCTCTCCGATGATGTGTGAGTTGTTTACCTCAGACCTTCGGGTCCATAATTATTAGCTAGATGACTTCTTCTCTCTATTTGGATCTCAATACAATGTTCTGCCCCTCTCTCGTGGAGATCTATTGGATGTAATCTTCTTGTGCAGTGTCTTTATTGAGACCAATGAATTGTGGGTTTATGATCAAGTTTATCTATGAACAATATTTAAATCTTTTCTGAATTCTTTTATGTATGATTGGTTATCTTTGCAAGTCTCTTCGAATTATCAGTTTGGTTTGGCCTACTAGATTGATCTTTCTTTTGCAATGGGAGAAGTTCTTAGCTTTGGGTTCAATCTTGCGGTGTCCTTTCCCAGTGACAGTAGGGGCAGCAAGGCACGTATATTGTATTGTTGCCATCGAGGATAACAAGATGGGGTTTATGCCATATTGCATGAGTTTATCCCTCTACATCATGTCATCTTGCTTAAAGCGTTACTCTGTTCTTATGAACTTAATACTCTAGATGCATGCTGGATAGCGGTCGATGTGTGGAGTAATAGTAGTAGATGCAGGCAGGAGTCGGTCTACTTGTCTCGGGCGTGATGCCTATATACATGATCATACCTAGATATTCTCATAACTATGCTCAATTCTATCAATTGCTCAACCGTAATTTGTTCACCCACCGTAATACTTATGCTCTTGAGAGAAGCCACTAGTGAAACCTATGGCCTCCGGGTCTATTTTCCATCATATTAACCTTCCAACACTTAGTTATTTTTATTGCCTTCTATTTTACTTTGCATCTTTATCATAAAATTATCAAAAATATTATCTTATCATATCTATCATATCTCACTCTCGTAAGTGACCATGTAGGGATTGACAACCCCTTATCGCGTTGGTTGCGAGGATTTATTTGTTTGTTTAGGTGCGAGGGACTCATACGTGACCTCCTACTGGATTGATACCTTGGTTCTCAAAAACTAAGGGAAATACTTACGCTGCTTTACTACATCACCCTTTCCTCTTCAAGGGAAAACCAACGCAGTGCTCAAGAGGTAGTAAGAAGGATTTCTGACGCCGTTGTCGGGGAGGCTTATGCGAAGTCAAGCCAAGATTTGACTCCCGACAACGAGCCATTTCTGGCGCCATTGCCAGGGGGTCTATGCAAAAGTCAACACACCAAGTAGCCATCACAAACCCTTATGTCCCGCATTACATTATTTGCCATTTGCCTCTCGTTTTCCTCTCCCCCACCTCACCCTTGCCGTTTTATTCGCCCTCTCTTTTCCGTTCGCCTCGTTTCCGGTTTGCTTGTCGTTATGGCTAGTCCCTTATCTACTCTATTGTCCCCTGAGTTTGAAGTCTTTCACTACAAGAAAAGACAAGGAGAAAACTTAAAAGATGCATGGTCTAGAATGATGAAGTCTTACCGAAATTGTACCTTCGAAGTGAACCTTAGAATTTTGCTTCGCAATTTTTATGTTGGATTGAATATGTCTCATAGACAACTCTTGGATTGCGTTGCCAAAGGCAATTTTATTGAAATTGATCCCCATATTGCGCATGAAGTTATAGAAGGTATAGTGGGAACACTACCTCAACAAAAGGGGCCTCATCATACCCAGGAAGAAACACAAGTTTTTGAGAAAATTTGCGAAGTAACGAAATTTTTACAAAAAGCTCTTGAACCCCTTAAGGGTATTAGTGGCAATCTTCACCGCATGAACATGTTGATTACTCTCTGCAATAAGCGGTTGGATTCTTTAGATCTGAAAATATCAGAATATGAAGGGAAGCGTAAAGAACATCCCGGATTCGAGCATAACTCTGTTAAGAAATTAAAAACCCAAGTGGCAATACCTAGATCTATCCTTGCTATTATGCCTAGCTAGGGGCGTTAAACGATAACGCTTGTTGGGAGACAACCCAATTTTATTTTTAGTTTTTTGCTTTTTTGCTTCTGTTTATGAATAAATCTTTGATCTAGCCTCTGGTTAGATGTCTTTTTATGTTTTAGTTAGTGTTTGTGCCAAGTTTAACCTATAGGATCTTCTTGGATGATAGTTATTTGACCTTGCTGAAAATTTCAGAAACTTTCTGTTCACGAAAATAATTGTTAAACATCACCAGAATGTGATAAAATATTGATTCCAATTGCTTCTGATCAATAAACAAATTGTATAGGTCGTCCTATTTTGGTAGATTTTGTGGAGTTCGAGAAGTTTTCGTTAGTTACAGATTACTACAGACTGTTCTGTTTTTGACAGATTCTGTTTTTCGTGTGTGGTTTGCTTATTTTGATGAATCTATGGCTAGTAAAAGAGTCTATAAACCATAGAGAAGTTGGAATACAGTAGGTTTAACAACAATATAAATAAATAATGAGTTCATTACAGTACCTTAAAGTGGTCTTTTGTTTTCTTTCGCTAACGGAGCTCACGAGATTTTCTGCTGAGTTTTGTGTTGTGAACTTTTCAAGTTTTGGGTGAAAGATTTGATGGATTATGGAACAAGGAGTGGCAAGAGCCTAAGATTGGGGATGCCCATGGCACCCCCAAGATAATCTAAGGACACATAAAATCCAAAGCTTGGGGATGCCCCGGAAGGCATCCCCTCTTTCGTCTACTTCCATCGGTAACTTTACTTGGAGCTATATTTTTATTCACCACATGATATGTGTTTTGCTTGGAGCGTCTTGTATGATTTGAGTCTTTGCTTTTTAGTTTACCACAATCATCTTTGCTGTACACACCTTTTGAGAGAGACACACGTGAGTCGGAAATTATTAGAATACTCTATGTCTTCACTTATATCTTTTGAGTTATATAGTTTTTGCTCTAGTACTTCACTTATATCTTTTAGAGCACGGTGGTGGTTTTGTTTTATAGAAACTATTATTCTCTCATGCTTCACTCAGCTTATTTTGAGAGTCTTAAACAGCATGGTAATTTTCTTAAATAATCCTAATATGCCAGGTAATCAAGACTAGTAAAAACTTTCTTATGAGTGTGTTGAATACTAAGAGAAGTTTGATGCTTGATGATTGTTTTGAGACATGGAGGTAGTGATATCAAAGTTGTGCTAGTTGAGTAGTTGTGAATTTGAGAAATACTTGTGTTGAAGTTTGCAAGTCCCGTAGCATGCACCTATGGTAAACGTTATGTAACAAATTTGAAACATGAGGTGTTCGTTGATTGTCCTCCTTATGAGTGGCGGTCGGGGACGAGCGATGGTCTTTTCCTACCAATCTACCCCCTAGGAGCATGCGCGTAGTGCTTGGTTTTTGATGACTTGTAGATTTTTGCAATAAGTATGTGAGTTCTTTATGACTATTGTTGAGTCCATGGATTACACGCACTCTCACCTTTCCATCATTGCTAGCCTCTTCGGTACCGTGCATTGCCCTTTCTCACATTGAGAGTTGGTGCAAACTTTGCCGGTGCATCCAAACCCCGTGATATGATACGCTCTTTCACACATAAACCTCCTTATATCTTCCTCAAAACTGCCACCATACCTACCTATTATGGCATTTCCATAGCCATTTTGAGATATATTGCCATGCAACTTTCCACCGTTCTCTTTATCATGACACGTTCATCATTGTCATGTTGCTTTGCATGATCATGTAGTTGACATAGTATTTGTGGCAAAGCCACCATTCATAATTCTTTCATACATGTCACTCTTGGTTCATTGCATATCCCGGTACACCGCCGGAGGCATTCATATAGAGTCATACTTTGTTCTAGTATCGAGTTGTAATCATTGAGTTGTAAATAAATAGAAGTGTGATGATCATCATTTTCTATAGCATTGTCCCAAGTGAGGAAAAATAAAAAATAAAAAATAAAAAAGGAGAAAGGCCATAAAAAAAGAAGAAGGCCCAAAAAAATTGAGAGATAAAGAGAGAAGGGACAATGTTACTATCATTTTTACCACACTTGTGCTTCAAAGTAGCACCATAATCTTCATGATAGAGAGTCTCTTGTTTTGTCACTTTCATATACTAGTGGGAATTTTTCATTATAGAACTTGGCTTGTATATTCCAACAATGGGCTTCCTCAAATGCCTTAGGTCTTCATGAGCAAACAAGTTGGATGCACACCCACTTAGTTTCTTTTGTTGAGCTTTCATATATGACGCCACCCGAAGGCGCATCGACCTGTGCCTCATGGTGTTTGCGGAACCCGAGCCTGAGCTAAAGCTCGACGGCGGGGATGGCTGCAGAGGCGGCTGCCTCGTGGCAGCACCCGGCACGGGGGATCGCGGCCCACGCCCGCGGGATCCCCTCTTTGTGTTGCCACGGCGCGAGGAGGAGGACGACGACGAAGACGAAGACCGTCCCCACACCGCGGGTGCGCCGTTGTGGCAGACATTAGCGCGTCAGGCTTCTGCACGGAGGCATACGAAGAACCATCCCCCGCGAGCGCCGTCACGGAACAGGGCAAGGACGCGTAGGCCCGCCGGACCCGAGAGCGAGCTCGATGTTCTTCCACAGGGAGGCGCTAGGCGGTTGGCGGTGATCAGAGCACGGCGGCAGAGCATGACCAACTGCAATTTCCCCGTGCATAGCGATTCTTTTTCTTATGAATCTTGAAGTCGTCGGAATTCTTGATCCGACTCTGTTTCTTGAATTCTTGCAAATCTGACAAAACAATACCATGGACATCCCATCCAAAAAAAGAAAACAATTGTTTTTCATACTAAACTTTTATACTTATTTAAAACTATGTGTAGCATATTACAGTTGTAATTATTATTTTTCTATTACTTAGAAACATAAAATGTTTTCGAATAATAGTTATATTATTTATTGGTATGCAGTTGTAATGTATATCATTGAAAATTTTAATTCTACAAAATGAAAAAATTAATGATGTAGCAATTTTTCTCTTTATTGTTAAAACAATCTTTCATATTTATTTTTTAATATTCCATAAACGATATAGTGTATACACATTTGCATATCTATGCGTGTGTTCATATATCTTTTAATATTATAATGAATATTATGATAGAGATTTCTAAATTATGAACACACTAAGAAATATTTTAATAGTGGTTTCTAGTGTATATTAGGCAGTTATATTCATGAAAACTTCTAGGGCATAGAAAAAAACTTGGATTGCAACTTGGCTTTAGTAATAGAATCATCGAAGAACCAAAAATGTTGTTGATTATACTTTTACGCAAGATTCGATTACCTAACATGCTCGTCCATATTCACTTGATTTGATTTGGTGCAAATGAGATGCCTACACATTTATCGAATTAAAAATTGTGCATTAGTTTAAACATTCAAATCTAGTTGTCATAATTTTCATTATGATATTATAAGACGTGCATCGTAGAGACTAATGTACTTGGACTCAACTTTGCTAGTCGGATTGGTTTGCCTATGCGTGGTGTAACTTATCAGTATGTGGTGTGAACTTACGCTTCTGCAAATTGAGGTTCTATTTAATCCATTTAATAATCTTTCAGATGTAATGTATACTTGCATAGTTCTTAATACTATAAGTTTTAGTTGGACCTGTCCCCTCTTGGAGCCCGGGGCGGTCGCCCCTTTTGCCGCGCCTATGGGCCTACCCTAGAGGAGTGCCCTTTCTTGGATAACTTGTTCGCGAACAAGAAGCGCCGGGGAGCACGAGGAGGCGAGGCCGAGGAGCGCCGGCGACCGTGAGAAGGCGCGCATGGATAAGGACAAAGATCTTGCGATGAATCTTTGCATTGCAGCTTTCTGTGAGATCGGCGGTCGTTTACAGATATGGGCCACCGCACCGACGCCATGGTGGCGGAGGTGGACCTTGAGCTCGAGCTCGATGAGGGGGGCGGCGGCGATGGCGGACGAGGCGGTGGTGGATGCGGTGTGCTAGTTGCAGTGTCGGGTGGAGATCGCGGTGTTGGCCGAAGGTCCCCTCTTCATGCTTTCCGTCGACCGCGAGCGCGAGGAGGAGGAGGCATGCAATGACGGTGACGGCAGGGCCGTATTTCTATGCCTGGGGTTCGGTCTCGACACTAACACCTTCGCTCCATGCCAAGAAGAAGACGACGATGATGAAGATAAGCAGAAATGGATGGTGTCTCGGTGGACGGCAGTTAGGCGGCGACATTGTTTGTTCTTTGTAGAATCTTTCCCAAGATTAGCTATTTTTTATTCGATCGGCAGTTATTGGATTTGTTGTTATCAATTGAGGTCTCATTAGCACGATTGAGGTGTTAGAGCATCTCCAGCCGTTCGACCCCCCAGGTTATGAAGTAGCGCTCCCGGGGGCTAATCAGCGATATTTTCGCTGTGGGGGCGCTCGGGTTCTCAAAAGCCGCCCCAGGTTGGCATCCAGATCCCGTTTTCCAAATGCAAATTGGGCTCAAATTCGAATAAAATGACTCAATTTTGGACGAAATTTAGGCGGTCTCATTCATATTTGTATAAATTTAAAGACATACATAAAAACTAAAAAAACTACGCTACCGCCATCCCGAACCTAGTTCATGCCGAGGAGCTTGTAGAAGGCGGTGTAGTTGCCGCCGCCGCCGTTGTCGGCGTTGCCGCCATCCTGCACGCCGCCGTCCTTGCTGCAGTCCTGCCCTGGATCGCGGCTGCGAACGGGATTGGTCGGCGCCGGCGCCTCCTCCTCGTCACTGTCGAGTACGATGACGCCACCCTCTTCGCGGCCTCGGCATCGCTCGACGATCTCCTCCAAAGCGCTGCACTGGTGCTCCATCTCCTCCCGCACATAGTCGTCGCGCGCCCATTTCAGGCCGGTTTCGAGGTCGGCAGCCATCTCGACGTGTTCTTGCTTGACCACCACGGGCGTCACCGGCTCCTTCTTCGGCCTGACCAGGCGAAGATGGCCGCGGGAAGGTGAAGGTTGGCGGCGGCCCTCATTTATGATGAGGTTGCCGTCGCGGCTGCACCGACGCTCCGGCGTCTCCTGGGGCTCGGGCTTGACGAGGGCAAGCAGGATGGCAGCAGTGCGGACGCGTGGCGGGAAAGGGTGGGACACGCAGCGGCTCGCCTTCACTACTCCGCCTGTGATTAATGGAAGGCTGACCTGCGGCAGCTTTGGCATTGATTCGCGCGGGAGCCGAGGTGATGAGATGAGGACGATAATGCCTAGTCGCTGACTCGGTGGGCCCACGGGTGGCAATCTGGCGCGGGAAGTTTTGGCGCCATTTTTCTTTCGCCGGTGTCCACGGTCGGCCCCCAGCGAGCTGGGTTCGGCCCGGTTCCGTCGGCGCCAGTTTCGGCCCTAAGCGGCGAAATTTGGGCTTCTGGGGGTGCTACTCAGCCATTTTTTGGAGCCGGTGATAAAAAAGCGACCTGGGGACCCTGTTGGGGGGCGAGTGGAGATGCTCTTAGTAGCATGAAGGTTGATGAAATATGATTGACTGATTGAATTACAAACTTGGAACCGATCCTATGGTTGTTCTTGCAATGGATAATTTTCATTAATGCAAATTTCCTTCTTGTATTCATTCGGGTCGACGGTTTTCTAAGGCAAATCCTGATGATTTTGAAGTTGCAGCACTTCTTGATTTGGACATATGGTCATAACTCTGTTATTCTAAATTCAGTTGCACCTCAGGTTGAAGTAGTAGTCCTACCAGGTTGCATCACCATGTTTATAATTCGGTTTAATCTTCTTGTTTGCGATGAGCTCAGATGCAAAATCGGGGTTGCCGATGAGCTCAGCTTTGAGCGGCGCCTCCACCTCGAGGTTCTTGGCCACGCACGGTGGCGACCTTGGTGCCAGTGTCCACGAGCTCCTTCGTAGAATCGATGAGATCATCGCCATCCTCCTCCCTATCCTCTGCGCATGGGTCCTCGCCAGCGGCCGCTTGGGCCACGCGCGCTGCATAGTACGTGCGCTCGGCGGTGGTACCGCTGCATCGAAAGCATGGCGTAGTAATGATGAATTGCACCGCGGCATCTCGACTACTAGGTATTTTCCCGTGTGTTGCAATGGGTCAATACATATTCCAGTAGCATGACATCAATTATGTATGTGTACAACCATAGCTCAACGTAAACAATTCTAGCTTGAATTCACGATTTTTGGTAGGTATGAATCACATCTGGATAACACCACGATTTATGGCCTTATACATAAGAGATTCAATGAGTTTACGGCAGAGCTTGATTGATTATTTGCTTTCCCCACAAGTTTATAACCTTAACATGCGTGAATTGATTGATTACCATAATTGTTATATTTGAGATTTTCGTGAGTTTATGGCCTTAACATATGTGAATTGATTGATTACTGTAATGAGCATATTTGGGATACGCTGGGTTTTCACGGGTAGATGAAAAAGCAGTAAGAGAGAAAAACCGGTGGAAGGGGGAGGAAAATCGGTGGAGGAAGAGAAATCAGTGAGGGTGGGGGTTCTCATACGTGGAGAGGTGGACGAAAGGTGGGCGACATAAGAAGGGAGAGGGAACGTTACGCATCTTTTAAGTAGTACTAGGTAACTGCCCATGCGTTGCCACGGAAAAATAAAGAACTTGTGAAAACAAATAACTAGCTATCAGAAAATGTCCATCGCCACATACTTCTTGTTTGCAGACATTTACCATTGCAACCTCCCTCTCTCTCTCTCTTTTCTTATTTTTCTTTCTGTTTTCTATTTTTTGTAATTTGTTTGATTTGATTTTCAAACCAAATCATTTTTGAAAAAACTGAAACTTTTTGTAGGCACTAACTGAACTATTCCAAAGGCCCTCACCAAGTTTCAAATTATTTGGAGCTATAAAACTATTCTTTAGGATTAATTAGCTCTAACTCAAATACAATATAGGTCAATTCAAAAGTTCCTAAATGCCATGCAAAAATGTGCATAATCTCTGGTTAAGGGTTTTACCTTTTACCTTAAATCATTAACATTTTTCAAGGGCATTTTAGGTTCAATTAAAAATATTTTAGATGAACCTATTTTATTAATGTGGTGCTAGGGTTTGATCATTCGCCATTTCATGTTCAAGAGAAATTTGAACATGATGCATTCAAAAATAGCTAACTTAGGCCATTACTAGACTAGGGATGTCACAGTTTGCCTCGCTTCGGTGAGGGAGGGATAATGACGGAGGCACGCCTTCGGTTCATCATTAGATGGTCTATGAACCTGGAGTGTTGCTTTTAGTGTTCTTGTACTACCATGTTGTTTAATGAATAGATCTAAAGTTTTTTTCAAAAAAAAAAAAACATTTGCTATGGGAGGATGATGACTTAGTCATAGTGTTTTACATCCCATCTTTATTGGTCATTTAGTGTACCCTGCCGATAATCCTAGACGTACAGGGGTTTTACAAGTCCGTTACGGACCCCTTCTCGCTAATTCGCTCGCCCCCCCTGATTTCAGGGGGTGGGGGCCCTGCTGCTAATCCTAAGCCAATCAGTTTGCTCCACATCAGCATGTACAATAAACCATGTAAAACAAGCCTATAGCTCTAGCATTACTCGTACCCTGCTCATAAAATTTTTGGGCCTTGCCTTACATGTTTAGAGGGTGGGAGGAGATAATATATTTTTTTTGAGAAAAAAAACAACACAATACAAATTGGGACACAAACACTAGAACACATGTGTGCAGAGCAAAACGGAACAACACATGTTTCACCGTAGAATCTTAAACTGAATCGGCAGCCCAAATTTTCATCAGCCAAACCATAGGCTACACAAACCTAGGCGGACGTACCAACACAGGACGCCGGCCGGCCGGCCGGCCGGGCGGTAGCTAAGCCACGAAGGCGTACTGCTCGTACCGCACGCTGCAGTCCACGAGCACGGCCCTCGCGCCGACGGCGTGGCTGCAGGTGGCGTTCATCTGGCTGACGGCGGAGCCGAGGCAGCTCGCGCAGTCCGCGCCCGACAGACCGGCGCGGCACACGGCGTGGCCGTAGGCGAACGCGTTCGGGTACGGGGAGATGCTGTAGGCGTCGCGGGCGCGGGACTGCGGCGTGGCGGCCAGCAGGTCGGCCAGCACGTAGGCGAGGCTCTCCGCGAAGGGGTCCCCGGCGCCGTACACCGCGCCGTTGCAGATCACGGAGAGCGGTGCCGTGTTGGGCGCGCCGCTGGCGGTGTGCGGGCAGGAGGAGAGGAGGTGCAGCAGCGCGAGGGGGAGGAAGAGGAGCCGGTCCGCTCTGCGTGACGGCGCCATGGCGCCTCCGATCTTGGGCTACGGGTGTAGTAGGGTGGTGTGTGGTTGTTGGTGGCGCTGTGAGCTTTGGGAACAACGGTATCTATGAGTGGGAAGAAGATAGGACGGACAGGCTGAGGCCGGCCGGCCGATGGTCGTTTTCACGGAGACTGCTAGCCCGCTTGTTTGTATGCTTGTCTGCTTGCATTACGATGTGAGCGATGCATGTGATGTGCCAGGTGCCTATCGTATCGTATTAGGGCAACTCCAACGCTCAAACGGACCTGGATTTGATTTTTTTTTATCCGTTTGGATTGGCTGGTAAGGCTAAGTCCGGCTCTGCCCTGACCGATGCATTTCATTCCTGGCCGGTATGTCAGATTTGTACATAATTTTTGCATACAAATCTTAACGTTGCCTAAAGTCTAAATCACATAAATATTACATCACAAAAATAAATAGTTTACAATTAAATAAAAATATCATAGTTTACAAGCCAAATAAAACTTAAATTGTCACAAATACATTCAAAGAAAAAGGGCTGATACATCTATTGGTTGCAACGCTTTTGCCACGACTCATACCTTATCGAACTACTCACACATGGACATCATATTATAAAAGAACACATCATAGAACAAATCATGAAGGTAGATTATTGATAATATGTCTTACAATGGATGTCGTGTGTGAGACACGATTACAAGTATGACTAGAGGAGGATGAACTATGGTGAAGATGGAGATGGAAAATGGCGGTGGTTAGGGTTGATGAAGATGGGGTGAAGATGACTCTGTTTTGTGGCTCCTCTCACGGTTATTTTGTTGACATTTCGGCCTTCACCCCTTTATAAAACTTGTCCAAGTGGATGACAAGCATCAGTTTCCATGCCATACAACCGCTCATGTGAGCGGTCGCAGTCGCATGATACACTGTCATTTACTCTATTTCTTCTGGTTGCGGTTCCACTTGATTTCTCCTATCTCCTCCTTTTCTCCTTTTCATGTCCTGGCTTGATTTCATTCATAAATAGCCCATTTCTTGTGGAAAAAAAAGGATTTTGGAATCTTATGCATTTATTAGTCATTGGTGGCAATATCGGAGCGAATATCTCATTTTTTTATGAAATATATCAATTTAAACTAAGAGTAGAGGAGAGTAAAAATAAGACTCATCATTGTATATGGTGTGGGTAAAGTGTACAATCTCTACAGAGTGTAAAAATCTATTCGAATAGCCGAGTCCCCGATAGTGGGCACCATTTGTATTAAGTCACACTATTTGATCAAAGCCATGAATAAAGGAAACTAAAAGGGAAAAGTTGGAACAATTGATACTAGAAAGAGCCGAGTTGATCACGAGGTGGTCATGAGAAGTAAACCGTCGGGGATCATGCCGGGAGATGGTCCATGGGACCTTAAACGAGCAAGCCATATTTATTTCATTACAGTTGATTTGTTTTACTTATTGTGTATAAATTTAACCTGTTTCATGTTAAATTGTCATGTTCTTGCTTGCTTTCTTGCTTCTGGACTGTTTGTGAGTTTGCGAGTACATTCAAAGTACTAACTTAACTTATCATCCAGATGCAGGAGATGTCGTAGCTGGATACCTCGAGGATCCTGTGTATGTGAACTAGGATGTGTCTTAGTAGTGTCCCTTTGGATTGGAGTCCCTCCATTGTCACGCTATTCTGCTGTGTTATACCCCTTCCGCTACGAGTAGACCGAGGTCGAGTGGTTCGAGGAATAATGTGCATATATAGTACTACCGCACCAGTAGTGCCCCCTTGACTCGCAAGAGTATTGTAAGATAAGACTCCCCCCCTAGTATTTCAATAAATCATGGTGTCATTCTGTATCAAGTTGTATACCGTGTTCCAGAAAGACATTTATCTCTGGGCTGGACATGGGGCGACCGACTCGTTGAGCTGGGTGCCACACTCAGGACATTGGTCTCCCGATGATATACTGTGGAGTTCGTTGACACCCCGCGCGCCTAAAACACCCAAAAAGGTGCCGGTTATCTGAAGAGTCGAATGTTTTTTTAGTCATAGGAAAACCACATTCTTAAGTGGGGTTGATGTGATTGCGTAAGCTTGGGGATCAAGCAAAACTCATACTCAACCATCACCATGTTTACTTCAAATATTGGTTAAAATTCTAGCCAAAACAGTCTGTTGCTAGGACCCATGGGTCCCCGGGGTCCATAGAATACTCTCTAGATAACATGGGTCCCCAAGCCACCGGACTCCATGCTCGAGGTCCCCCTCTACCCCGTGCCTATCTCACTGGACGGGCTGAGGTTCTTCGACCCCCGGTTAGAATATTAATCCGAGGTGCACAGTCGATCATCCGAGGATCAAGCAATCGCACGAGGCACGACACCGAGATTTGTTAACGAGATTCACCAATATGGCTACATCCCGGGGCCTGGCTATAGTCCCCATGATACCGCTACAATACCGCACCCAGTCGCCCTGTACGCCGGCACATGGCACCGGCTTCCCCTGCGTTCCTATGCTATTATGTTGACATAGATTACATCGCGTGTCTACCCCCATTCGCATTTGTCTCACCACATGTATGACCACCAGAGGCCTGGCCCGTCTCCATGTCCCGTGCATACCGCACGCCTCGCCGCTATTACCGTGTTGATCCTCTGCTATCCCCGTCGAGTCTCAAGGGTCGCAAAGCCACACCACTCAACCCCCACTGTAGAGTACCATCGATCATCGCCGACCGATGACGAGTTTCACGCTTCCATTAGACCACTAGGCTCCAGTCCGAATTACGTGTTACTCGCTTTTTCCTTGCTGAAATAGGCTTCAATTCTCTAGATCCTTACACTGTAGCCCCTCAATCCAGCTCCACCTTCAACATGACTCCATGGTAGATGATCAGTCCATCCCGCGCCTCGTCGACATCAAGCTCCCATGTGCACCGTCTTGAATCAACCCCGCACCATAGTCTTGTTGAAGTCACACAAGCACTCGGGCCTGCGCCACGCGTTTGCACGCCGCAGAAATCGGTCACCATTAGCATCACGCTCCTATGTCATCGTCATCAATCCCACCACCATCTTCTTTATCAACCGACTCACGTCAATCCGTCAGACTGTCTAGTCTGACCCAGCCGAACTTGTCCAGTTGTATGACACGCTCGAGGCTCCCAAATCCTCTTCCGCAAATCCTGACCCATCACATGATAATTCCATCTTAGCTAACATGAATTGCCGCAACGCATTCAACCATCCCTATTGTGTCAACAAAAACTTTCATTCTTGTGTGCCATAACCCAAGGTTTCTAGTCTCATCGAACTTCTTCACCTCAAATCTGGTACTCGTTGGCGGCATGATTCTTTATACGGCCCTGCGAAAAGTTATCCGAGCTTTCCTCACGTGATGTCCAAGTACACAACCAAAACCTGACGTGGTACACCCTTACGTACTAAGAGCAATTCCAACCAAAAATCTTTCCGGTCTTCACGTGTGTAGCGCTCCCTGGCACAAAATTCGAATGCTAAGCTTTGCTTCGTCTTCTGCTATTTCCAATGGATGACAACATGGTGGATTTGTTTTTCCTCGCCGAATTGATCTGCCTCTCGCCGCGTCCACACAAGGACTTGGTCCTCCCTTCAGATCAACTCGACCGCCTCCTGGGCCTTTTTAATCTTGCTCATGATACCATTTGTTAGAATATTAATCCGAGACGCATAGTCGATCATCCGAGGACCAAGCAATCACACGAGGCATGACATCAAGATTTGTTAACGAGGTTCACGGATATGGCTACATCCCCGGGGCCTGACTATGGGCGCTCTTCCTCATGATACCGCTACAATACCGCACCCGGTCACCCCGGACGCCGGCACATGCCGCTGGCTTCCCCTGCGTTCATGTGCTATTATGTTGGCATAGGTTACATCGTGTGTCTACCCTCACTATATATGATAGGCCTAGGATACAAGTGTCCTACTTGGACACCACTCCATATTCTATCTAAACACAATACAACTACAAGTTCAACTGTAATCTACTTTGTACACAATATTCGACACAACCTAACAGGTTCTACGGGTAGATATTTTACTCTAGATAGCCTGGGTCCCCTGGGCCCCCGTGTCGACCTAGGGTCCCTTACGTATATGGTTTTGTCTCCGGTGGCCATTTAGCCCATGTCCACAGGGTGTCAACGGTCAGATTTGGTGTGGAGGTATGTATACTTACCCATATTCAACCTCTAGTCATAATCGTACATCCGAGCTTCTCCACCATTGACAAACCTTAAAGCTCGATTGATCTTCATCCCTCCACTCAAACTTTACTAAACTTTGAGGATGGAAAGAGATTCAAACAATTTACACTTGGACCTAACCAATTTAATATCTCCATAATTTTTCATAGTCAAACTTATTGCTTAGAGATCTAGGACTCCTAGGCGGTAGGAGTCAAAGACAGGAAGCTTCCTTGTGTTTTTTTTTTTTGCTCCAGTGAGTTTGTAAATATTCGGTGGTCGCCTTTAATACCAATCACAA
>NC_041383.1:150141804-150161159 GCF_002162155.2 Triticum dicoccoides | reverse complement strand
GAAATGTGAACTTGGGATACATCGACATGTTTAACTTTTGTGGTTTATCCATTCCTACACCTTTACTCTTATTGTTTGCTTGATAGCTTGTTTGCTCTTCCTTACCTAGTGTATTAACTTGCTTCCCATATAGATTGTGAAGAAAATATGCCGTAGAGGCAATAATAAAGTTGTTATTTATATTTCCTTATATCATGATAAATGTTTATTATTCATGCTAGAATTGTATTAACCGGAAACATAGTACATGTGTGGATACATAGACAAATAGAGCGTCCCTAGTATGCCTCTACTTGACTAGTTCGTTTATCAAAGATGGTTAAGTTTCCTAGCCATGGACATGTGTTGTCATTTGATGAACGGGATCACATCATTAGAGAATGATGTGATGGACAAGACCCATCCATTAGCTTAGCACTATGATCGTTTAGTTTATTGCTATTGCTTTCTTCATGACTTATACATGTTCCTATGACTATGAGATTATGCAACTCCCGAATACCGGAGGAACACCTAGTGTGCTATCAAACATCACAACGTAACTGGTACACCAACTTCAATATAGCATAAAAACAACTACTGTGAGGAACACAATAACCACAACTAAAGCAGAGCATCGGTATGCTAGCTATAATCCCTAAAAACTTGGATCAGTCAACAAGCTAGCATCAGTACTAATTAAACAAGATCAATGGATCTAACAACCACATGTGACAACTTAGCATGGGATGATCATCAAGCTCAACATGCAAACCAACATAGCAAACTAGCATCGATAAACTCTAATGCTAGTCATCGCACTCTCAACGTCTCTCTCCTCACCGCACTCCACGGCCGTCGCCGTCACGGCGGCCAGCAACAGAGCCAGCAGCCCCTACGTGCAAGTCACCCCGGCCAGCGCATCCCCCTCCACGGCCCCATTATCGGAGTGGGGGTGGCGGAGGAGGTTGGGGGACAGAAGGGGGACTGGGAGCAGCAGCGGAGTTAGGGGGAAGTAGGGGGAGTGGGTAGGCGGCCGGCAACAGTGCGCGGGCGGCGACAGTGCGCCGGTGGCGACAGACCGGGGCGGCGAGAGGGGAGAGGAGCATTACCTGCGGTGGGAGGTGGCGCGCAGTGGCGGCGGCGGGCTGAACCCTAACCGCGGCGGCGGCGGCCGGAGGGGATCGATCGAAGTGAGGGGTGCGCGGGGAAGGGGGGGGAGGTTTTCTTTTGGTAAAGTAGTAGCGCTGGGTATGGGCCGACGCTACTGCTAAGACCACTACCTGTAGCGTTGGTGGTCAGGAAACACTACAACTAAGTGGGCTTCCGTTCTGGGCCCTGCGGCACATGTACCAGTAGCGCGGCACATGCTAAACAACGCTACTGCTAACCAGTACCAGTAGCGCGCTTGGTAACCAATGCTACTGCAAATTACTAGTAGAGTTTGTCCCAAACAAACGCTACTGCTAAACTTCTATGTATAAGCATTTTTAGAGAAAAGGCCATAGCCCGACTTTATAAATAAAGCCACACGGCAGCGTCACATAACCGAACAAGAATGAAGCCAACTAGCGAAACATCGCAGTACAGTACACCGAGCAAATAGTTTTGGACCAGCAAACGAAGAGGGGCTACAGGCAACCTGCCATACACGACGCGCAGGCCGGAAGGGAGAAGATAGAACCAAACTACGCAATCAGCGCCACCCTGATTAGACGATGGGGTCCAGCCCAGAGATGTGGGATGCCGAAGCCCGAATTTTGGCGATGAGCAAGTCCAGGGCATCCCGATCTTCATCCTTAGTCAATGATCTCCACTGCTGCAATAGTATACATGATTTGAAAAGAACGCCAGTAGGCTTAGACGGGAAGATATGTTTAATAGTAAATTTGTTCCTAATAGTCCAAAGAGCCCAGCATAAGGCTCCCAGGCCGACCCAGAACACCCTCTTGGTAATCCCAACCAAAACTTTGGCTAGGTTTCGAAGATCGGAGAATGAGGAAGGGTTCCAAGAAACCTGTAGCCAAGATCTGACACAACTCCAAACCAACTTAGCCAGCACGCAATTGAAAAAAATGTGATCCGAGTTCTCCAAGGCACCACAGAGATGACAGAACTTCGAGCCTGGCCCATTGCGCTTTTTAATCTGGTCAGTCGCGGGGAGGCGGCCACGAAAGGCTTGCCACAGGAAAATTTTAATCTTAGGAGGGACTTTGGACTTCCAGACACAAGAAAATCTGCTCGAAAGGGTACCACCGATAAGCCTAGTACAGCGACTTAACCGAAAATCTGCCAGAGGCCGTATGAGGCCAAACCACAGCGTCAGACGTCTCCGAGAGCACGGGGAAGAGGGCAGAGAGACTTTGCCAGTCTTCCAACTCTTCAGGAGACAGGGACCGATGGAAAGCCAGATCCCAGTTATTAGTCGCCACCTCCGCAATGGAGATATCAGGTTTAGGGCAATACGAAAACAAAACCGGAAAACTAACAACTAGGGGGGCATCCCCAGACCACCAGTCCAACCAGAAGCGGACCGCCGTCCCATTACCAACGGTAAATTTAACATGTTCCAGGAAGGTAGGCCTGACTTTGACAAGGGATTTCCAGAATTGAGATCCGCGACGAGCGGTGGCAAACATCGGGCTAGAGTGTGGGAAGTATTTAGCCTTAAGAATCGAAAACCAAAGGGAATCGGCCCCACTAGTCATAATTTTCCACCACCACTTAGTAAGCAAACATTTGTTCATCACCTGAGTATTAATAATGCCTAACCCCCCAAGGTTTTTAGGCTTACACATATATTGCCACTTGACCAGCCTATATTTCCGTTTATTATCCGCGGAATTCCAATAAAAGGCTCCCCTATGTTTGTCGAAGCCAGCATGCACGCCAGCCGAAAGAAGATAGAAGCCCATAAGAAACATAGGGAGAGAGGATAAGCACGAGTTAATTAGAGCAACTTTGCCAACATTGGTATTGTATCTCCCCCTCCAGGGGAGCACCCTGTTTCCCACTTTAGCGACCGCCGGAGAAAAGTCCTTAGCATGGAGCAAGACAGGAGAAATAGGGAGACCTAAATATTTAAAGGGGAAGGAACCCAAGGAGCAGTTAAGAAGCCTGGCCACCCGCAAGGCTTCCGCATCATCAACACCCGTCACTAGGACCTCACTTTTAGAGAAATTAATCTTAAGACCCGATACAGCTTCGAAACAAAGCAGGATGAATTTAAGGTTGGCAATACATGTGTCGTCTAGCTCCACCAAGATAATTGTGTCATCAGCATATTGCAAGTGGGATACCCCCTCCGGTAGAAGATGGGAGACCACTGGAGAGATGTGACCACAACGGGCCGCCCTAGTGAGCATGCACGAAAAGGCATCGGCCACAAAATTAAAAAGAACATGGGAGGCAGGATCCCCTTGGCGGAGGCCCCTGCCATTGGCGAAGAAGTTGCTAATGAACCCATTTACAGAAATGGCAGTATGACCACCCGAGACCAACTGCATGACACGATGAACATAAGCTCCGTCGAAGCCTTTTGCAAGCAGGACCTGTTTGAGGAAGGTCCAGCTAACCGAGTCATAAGCTTTCTCAAAATCTAACTTAAGGATAATCGCTTTAGATCTCCGAGAGTGAAGGTCGTGAACAATCTCGTGCAAAGATAAGATACCATCTAGAATGAAACGACCTTGGATGAAAGCAGATTGGAAGGGGCTAATAACTCTATGCGCAACCGGCGACAATCGATTCGCAAAATCCTTAGCCGGAAATTTGGCGAAGTTATTAATCAAAGCAATAGGACGGAATTGAGAGATTAAATCGACACCCTTAAACTTGGGGATCAGGGACATCACAGCGTAATTCAGGCGGGCGATATCGACACTACCAAGACAAAAACCCTGGATGACTTTACAAACCAGCTGTTTCAACTGAGGCCAGAATTTCCGAAAGAAAGGAATAGAGAAGCCGCCTGGCCCAGAGGCAGCATTAGGGTTAGAGGAATTAACTACATCCCAGATTTCCTGATCAGAAAGAGGGATCATCAAGGAGGCATTCTCCTCGGGCGAGATTTTAAATCCTATGTTCTAAAGGGAAGGGAGATGGAGAAGCCCGATTGAGGCTTAGCCCCCAACAGCGAAGAGAAGAAGTCCACCACATGAGCCATAATAGCCGACTGATCCGAATATCGCACACCATTAATCATCAGGCTGTTGATACCACAGCGCCTTCTCCTACCGTTCGCGATCGCAAAGAAATAGGCCGTGGGGAGTCACCTTTTAGAGTCCAGTTGAGAGTGCCCCATTGGCGCCAATAAACCTCAGCCTGGTGGTGAACTGCATTAAGGCGGCCTCAAGGTTATATCGAACCGCCCATCCATCATCAGAAAGCCCAATAGAGTCGACCGTGCGATCAAGAGACGAAATATGATCCTCAAGGAATGATTTGGTACGACGATCCTCCGCTGCACGATTACGAGACAGCCTCTAAGGAATTTAAGAAGGTTGTAGGAGCACGAGTGCCAATCATCCAGAGGCCCAAAAGAGCGAGAGTTGGAGGAAAGAAGGAGGGATATCTTCGAGGCCACCATCTCGATAAAACCATCAACAGACAGCCAAGAGGCATCAAATTGAAATGTAGCCGGAGGCCTAAGGCTGATAGAGCCATCGTCAAGAATTAACGGGGTATGGTCAGATCCAACTATGCATTTGGCACCGAGGGAGGCCCTAGGGAACATGGAATCCCACCTGGGACATATGAAGACTCTATTGAGCACAGATCTAATAGGGTTAGCCTGATGATTGGACCAGGTATAGCGGGCACCGCCCCGGGGAAGCTCACGAATAGCATTGACATTGATAAAGTCGTTAAAGGCATTAGCTAGAGGCCAGGAGAAGATATCGTTACTTTTATCAGAAGGACACCGCAGAAGATTAAAGTCTCCCCCGATAACCATCGGGAGATTGCAGGATTCGATCTTCACAGATAGCTCATTAAGAAATAAAGGAGACAAAGAATGATCCGCATGTTGGGGAACGTTGCAGAAAATTAAAAAATTTCCTACGGTTTCACCAAGATCCATCTATGAGTTCATCTAAGCAACCAGTCATGGGAGAGAGATTGCATCTACATACCACTTGTAGATCGCGAGCGGAAGCGTTAAAGGGGATGGTGATGATGGAGTCGTACTCGCCGTGATTCAGATCACCGATGACCAAGTGCTGAACGGAAAGCACCTCCGCGTTCAACACACGTACGAGACGGGAGACGTCTCCTCCTTCTTGATCCAGCAAGGGGGAAGGAGAGGTTGATGATGATCCAGCAGCACGACAGCGTGGTGGTGGATGCAGCAGAACTCCGGCAGGGCTTCGCCAAGCTGCTGCGGGAGGAGGACGAGGTGTAGCAGGGGGAGGGAGGCGCCAATGCACAGGGTGCGGCTGCCCTCCCCCTGCCCTCCTTTGTATAGGCCCCCAGGGGGGGGCGCCAGCCCTGGGAGATCCAATCTCCCAAGGGGGCGGCGGCCAGGGGGGGTGGAGTGCCCCCCAAGGCATGTGGTGCGCCCCCCCACCCTAGGGTTTCAACCCTAGGCGCAGGGGGTGGGCCTAGGGCGGCGCACCAGCCCACTATGGGATGGTTCCCCTCCCACTTCAGCCCATGGGGCCCTCCGGGATGGGTGGCCCCACCCGGTGGACCCCCAGGACCCTTCCGGTGGTCCGGGTACAATACTGGGTGACCCCGAAACTTTCCCGATGGCCGAAATACCAGTTCCTATATATAATTCTTTACCTCCGGACCATTCCAAAACTCCTCGTGACGTCCGGGATCTCATCCGGGACTCCGAACAACATTCGGTATGCTGCATACTCATATTCATACAACCCTAGCGTCACCGAACCTTAAGTGTGTAGACCCTACGGGTTCGGGAGACACGTAGACATGACCGAGACGGTTCTCGGGCAATAACCAATAGCGGGATCTGGATACCCATGTTGGCTCCCACATGCTCCTCGATGATTTCATCAGATGAACCACGATGTCGAGGATTAGACAACCCCATATACAATTCCCTTTGTCAATCGGTACGTTACTTGCCCGAGACTCGATCGTCGGTATCCCAATACCTTGTTCAGTCTCGTTACCGGCAAGTCACTTTACTCGTACTGTAATGCATGATCCCGTGACCAACCACTTGGTCACTTTGAGCTCATTATGATGATGCATTACCGAGTGGGTCCAGAGATACCTCTTCGTCATACGGAGTGACAAATCCCAGTCTCGATCCGTGTCAACCCAACAGACACTTTTGAAGATACCTGTAGTGCACCTTTATAGTCACCCAGTACGTTGTGACGTTTGGTACACCCAAAGCACTCTTACGGTATCCGGGAGTTACACGATCTCATGGTCTAAGGAAGAGATACTTGACATTGAAAAAGCTCTAGCAAACGAACTACACGATCTTGTGCTATGCTTAGGATTGGGTCTTGTCCATCACATCATTCTCCTAATGATGTGATCCCGTTATCAACGACATCCAATGTCCATAGCCAGGAAACCATGACTATCTGATGATCAACGAGCTAGTCAACTAGAGGCTTACTAGGGACATATTATGGTCTATGTATTCACACGTGTATTACGATTTCCGGATAATACAGTTATAGCATGAATAAAAGACAATTATCATGAACAAAGAAATATAATAATAACACTTTTAATATTGCCTCTAGGGCATATTTCCAACAGTCTCCCACTTGCACTAGAGTCAATAATCTAGTTACATTGTGATGAATCGAACACCCATAGAGTTCTGGTGTTGATCATGTTTTGCTCGCGAGAGAGGTTTAGTCAACGGATCTGCGACATTCAGATCCGTATGTATTTTGCAAATTTCTATGTCTCCATCTTCATCATTTTCACGGATGGAGTTGAAGCGACGCTTGATGTGCCTGGTCTTCTTGTGAAACCTGGGCTCCTTGGCAAGGGCAATAGCTCCAGTGTTGTCACAGAAGAGTTTGGTCGGCCCCGACGCATTGGGTATGACTCCTAGGTCCGCCCTCCGGATGCAGACGATTTAAGTCACATAACTCAACAACCCGGAGAGTCAGCCCGCAAATTCTGGAACAGGTTCCTCACCAAAAAGAACCAAATAGTCGACTGTCCGGACGCCGAAGCCTTAGCAGCCTTCAAACATAACGTCCGAGACGAATGGCTCGCCAGACACCTCGGCCAGGAAAAGCGAAGGACAATGGCCGCACTAACAAGCCTCATGACCCGCTTTTGCGCGGGAGAAGATAGCTGGCTGGCAAGATGCAGCACCAGGGACCCGAGTACATCCGAGGTCAGGGATGGAAATGTGAAACCACGACGCAGAAAAGACCAGCGCCGGACTAAGGAAAATGGCCCAAAGAACACGGCGGTCAATGCCGGGTTCAAAAGCTCTCGGCCGAACAACAAAACACTGCCTCTTAAGGACAACAGTGACGAGCTATCCAACCTAAACAAAATCTTGGACAGGATATGTCAAATCCACAGTACCCCCGGGAAGCCTGCAAACCATACCCACAGAGATTGTTGGGTCTTCAAGCAGTCCGGCCGACTCAACACCGAACACAAGGGGCTCGACACACCAAGCGAGGACAATGACGAACCCCACAAGCAGAGCGCCGGAAAACAAAAGAACTTCCCACAAGAAGTCAAAACAGTGAATTCACTTCAAGTGATAACAAGGAAAAATAGGGCGGCACCTACTAAAGTACGCGCTGCACGGTCCACCCCAGCGGAGTCCCTAAACTGGATGTCAAAACCAATTACTTTCGACCATCAGGATTACTCCAGAAGTATTCGAAACGCAGGATGGACTACTTTGATACTGGATCCTATAATCGGCGGACTACAATTTACACAAGTCCTAATGGATGGCGGCAGCGATATAAACCTGCTATACCAGGACACAATCCGCAGAATGGGGATAGACCCTACCAAAATTCGCCATAGCAACACTTCCTTTAAAGGAGTAACGCCAGGCCCTTATGCCAATTGTACGGGCTACTTACTACTAGAAGTCGTGTTCGGTTCATCCGACAACTTCCATCGCGAAAAGCTAATCTTCCATATCGCCCCATTCAAAAGTAGCCATCAAGCACTATTGGGACGCGAAGATTTCGCCCGCTTTAACGCAATACCGCATTACGCGTCTCTTACACTTAAAATGCCCGGTCCACGGGGTATCATCTCATTGAGGGGAAACTTCGAGTGTTCCTCGACCGCGGAAGAACCTGAGACTGCCTTGACAGCCACACACTAATCCGGCTTTGCTGATCAAAGCTCCTAAAATAGGTCATTCAGACCCCGGACACAGTTAAGCGAGTCCGGTATAAATAAACAAGGGGCTTACTAGCCGCATACCCCTTTACAAGGGGATGCACGCATGAACAATGAGAGCCAATAAAGCTCAATTTTATTCATCTTTTAAATCATAATCTGTTTTAAATACATTTTTCGCACGATATTTTTTCCAAACTAAGTTCCTCTCTTTTTACAGATGAACAACGTGCTACACCCGTCCAGGATACAACACAACGGAGACACAGGCGCAGACGTGCAGCAGGGACCCATTAGGATTCTTTTTAGATTAAGACCCTGCGTAAACCTTTTTTACTGTCTCTCGTTGATACACATCCCCCGGCTTCTTACCATAACCGAGGAGGAGGCTGGCGTTTTGGCATCGGCCGCGTCAGAAGTTTTCGCGCATACCTGGACACTAGGGGCTTAGGGCATTGTTCTGCCCGTTATCATAAAGACCGAATACCTCAGGGGGTGTTCGACGTCTCGAGTTAGGCCTTATATGCATCAGCTCCGAATCATGTCTTTGGTCAAATGTTGGGTTTGCCCGGCTCCTGTGTTTTGCTGCCTTACGTTCCGCTCTATCGGCTAACGCGGCACCAGGAGAACTACTGTGATTGTGCCCCGGTTCGGCCGGGCAAGCACCTCAGTAGAGAAAGCCGAAAACTGACTGTCATGATATAGCGAGAGACTGGTCAACCACTCGATCGACTACCGGAATGTTTAGAATTCCTCCGCTTTGACGAAGGACCATTTTCCGGTCAGGCACACACGCGTCCCGAGTTCGGAGAGTGCGGTGCCCCTAGGGGCTATATAGTAGCCCCACCATCGAACTCCTATGGCTAAGTGAAAGTGGTAAAGCATTATAGTCCGGTTGCCTAGTTTGCTACGCTATCACCTCCTTCAAAGGACCAAGACGTTGGATTAAGTGTGAAAATGCGCTTTTTTGCAAACACCCCCGCACCATGTGCGTGGGGGCTGAAGCCGAAGACTGCCATCTTTCAGGTTATATATACATACACATTAACGGCCGCACATGAGATATTTCAATACTTGAACGCACAAGTGTAAAAAGCCCTTATATTATAAATATGGTTTTACAAATCATACATGTCATTTGAACATAACGTTTTTCGAGCACTGCGACTCTATTAAACGAGCGCCCTGCAGGACTTCCTCAAAATAGTGCTCGGCGGGTAATCGGCTTCTGTCCGAATCCCGGGATGCAACGTCGGTGGCATCCATCTCTGCCCAGTATGTTTTGACACGGGCGAGAGCCATCCGTGCACCCTCTATGCATACCGACCGCTTCATCGCCTTGATATGCGGCATCGCCCTCTATGCACCCTCTAAGCCAAAATAACTCTTCGGCTCGGGCCTTTTCGGCCACAAATGAGCCACGACATCCTTCATGGCAAGTCCGGACAACCTGTTCAGCTCAGCCCACTCGGCCAACCGATCGGTTAACGGAAGTGGATGCTCCGGACTATGGAATTGAGACCAAAAAAGCTCTTCCATCCCGTGATCCTTTTGGCTTCGGAAATGCACGACTGCGTCCGCCGCACTCGCCGCCAAATTCAGATAAGCATCCTCCGCACCCCACAACTGGCCCAACTGAGCATACTTCGGGTCCGTGAACATCCTACGCAGCAGAAAGGGCTTTCTTGCCACAATATCCCCGGCCTAACGCAGCTCCTCCTTTATAGCCCTCATCGCGAAGCGGGCATCCTTGGCTTCGGCAGTGGCCTTTTTCAGGTCCTCTCGCTCCGCTCGGCGTTCTCTTTCAAGAAATTGACAGCAGTCGGTAGCATCCTTCAGCTTCACGGCCATTTCGGCCATTTCCTCCCTGCTTCGGCCGTGAGCAGCCTGTTCGGCTTTTAGCTCTTCGGACGCCTTCAAGGCGGCCGCGTTACTTTTTCTGGCTTGCTCCTTGGCTTGGGCAAGCTCTACATGAAGGTCCTCCATAGCAGCGGCACCATCTGCATTAAGCATACATGTAGTAAGGCATGGGCGTCAAGCTCCCTTACCAGGTGTTCACGGAGTAGCCACATACCTTGCGACTCGTCAAGTCGCTTATTGACCAGCGCGATGTCCGCATCCGCAGCGTCCAGTTGCCGCTTCAGTTCGGCAACTCTATCAGTCCGGCTGGCCACCGAACGCTCCGCCCCCTGAATAGGAACAACGACATCTTAACACTAAGATTATGATCCTCGGCACGACGTCACTTCTGACAACGTACCGAGTCTCAGGGGCTACTGCCTACTATCTATACAGGGCGCACTCTATGTGCAAAACTGTCAAAAGGTATGTCATTTTTACGTACCTCAAACCCCGTCAGTAAACTTCTAATGGCCTCATGCAACCCACTCTGAGTGGATGAAATCCTTTCAACCACCATAATCATTAATGTACGGTGATCTTCTGAGATAGACGCCCTCTCAAGCAGATCCTTCAGCTCCTCCGGCCGTACACCAGTTGGTGCCGAACTCTCCGGCCCCGCCGGACTCGGGGAGACCCTCTGCGATGACACCTCAGGGTCGTCCGCCCCGCCTGACGGTGCAGCAGATGGAGGCGTCTCGCTCTCCATCATCTCCCGACGAAGATCCTCCGAAGACGAGCTCTGCTGAGAAGGGCTGAGA
Source organism: Triticum dicoccoides (assembly GCF_002162155.2). Classification (NCBI taxonomy): domain Eukaryota; kingdom Viridiplantae; phylum Streptophyta; class Magnoliopsida; order Poales; family Poaceae; genus Triticum; species Triticum dicoccoides. Next base: position 150,150,198 of record NC_041383.1, on the reverse strand, counting down.
TCCGAACTACAAGGTAAGAACTTCGGTTATCCTCAGAAATAAAAACAGGGATGTCCCTTATTACAAAACTCCCCTTTTTCTACTTACGGCTCGCTGGAGGGCTGACTCCCTTGGGGAAATAGTGCGGCCAGGGCTTCTCCTGGCGCAGGACCCTCTGGTGAAGATTTCTTCCCCTGCTTTGAGGCCTTGGCCTTCGGATCTTTGGAAGCGGTCCTCTTCTCCCCCTGGAGGGAGGGATTCTCGATCCCCCCTTTCTTGAGAGCCTCCTTAGCAGAGGCGGTAGTTTTCCTGTTTTCCCCTTCGCCCTCTTCTGAAGGTGCAACCTCCAGCATCTTAACTAACACGGGATCCGGCGTGGTCTCAGGGAGGGGGGCCGGACACCGTATCAGTTTTGCTTTCGCTATCCACTCCTGTTCAAGTGATAGCTGGTTAAAAGGCAAATCTATGATAAATAAACGGACGGTATGTCCGGACACAGGACTACTTACTTGAGTATCCGGGCAATTGCAGCTTAGGCCGGCGTCCTCGGTCAAGTTCGGACACATCTCTTGTGATCCAAAGAACAGTTTATACATCTCCACGGGTGTCGTACCCATGATGTGTTGAAGAGCTCTCGGTCCCTCCGGATTGAATTCCCACAGGCGGAGGGGGCGACGTTTGTAGGGCAGAAGGCGCCAAATCAGCATAACCTGCGCCACTACGATCAGATTGATCTCCCTTTCTTGGAGGTCTCGAATGCGGCCCTGCAAAAGTGGCACATCCTTGGACGGCCCCCAGTCAAGCCCTTTGTTGACCCATGACGCCAGCCATTGTGGAGGGCCCAAGCGAAAGGCGGGTGGCGCCACCTGCCTGGTGCCCCTGGGAGCGGTGATGTAGAACCACTCCTGCGGCCACAAACCAAGCTCCTCTTGAAAAGAGCCCTCGGGCCATGGGGCATCGACCCTCTTACTTATAACTGCCCCTCCGCACTCTGCCTGTTGCCCCTCGATCATCTTTGGCTCCACGTTGAAGGTCTTGAGCCACAAACCGAAGTGAGGGGTAGTGTGGAGGAAGGCTTCGCAGATGACAATGAACGATGAGATGTGGAGGATGGACTCCGGAGCCAAGTCATGGAATTCCAGCCCGTAATAAAACATGAGCCCCCTCACGAAGGGGTCCATCGGGAAGCCTAAACCCCGACGGAAGTGAGACATGAACACGACGCTCTCACCAGGCTCGCGAGTGGGAATGACTTTCCCTTGGGCGAGCAGCCTATGCGAAATCTCGCAGGTTAGATACCTGGCGTCTCTCAGCTTCAGCACGTCCTCTTCCGTGACGGAGGAGGGCATCCACCGGCCCTGTAGGTCGGAGCCGGACATTGTCGAAGGTCCGAAGCGCCCGAATCTGGAGCCTTGGGTGTTGGAACTCGGGGTGAGGGGCAGATTCGATTGAGGATCGAAGGAAAGGGACAGGCCTTGGTCTCATTTTAAAGGGGGCGAATACCAAGAGCCGTCCCTGTGACCGTTTGGAACTCGCCTTCGATGGAGGGGGCGTGGCAACGGGCGCAGTTGGGTTACCCACGTCCGTATTGATGAGAATCCCGGAAAAGGGGACACGATCTCTGCTTCGACAAGACGTGCCAAGGAAACCGCTTCACTAAACGCGCTGAGGTGGAATAATAAAAACGATTCGAGTAAAGGCTTGGCCATGGTGTGACGTCACGCCACGAAATACGTCAGCAGATTGAACTTGTGTAAATATTATTCTCTCTACGGAGGTATGTGGAATTTATTTTGCAGAGCCGGACACTATCCTGGTGTTCACAATCTTCTATGAATTATTCAGAGGAGGAACCCGCCTTGCAATGCCGAAGACAATATGCGTGCCGGACTCGTCGTCATTGAAGCCTGGTTCAGGGGCTACTGAGGGAGTCCTGGACTAGGGGGTGTCCGGATAGCCGAACTATCATCATTGGCCAGACTCCAAGACTATGAAGATACAAGATTGAAGACTTCGTCCCGTGTCCGGATGGGACTTTCCTTGGCGTGGAAGGCAAGCTTGGCGATACAGATATGTAGATCTCCTACCATTGTAACCGACTCTGTGTAACCCTAGCCCTCCCCGGTGTCTATATAAACCAGAGGGTTTTAGTCCATAGGACGAACAACAATCATACCATAGGCTAGCTTCTAGGGTTTGGCCTCCTTGATCTCGTGGTAGATCTACTCTTGTACTACCCATATCATCAATATCAATCAAGCAGGAGTAGGGTTTTACCTCCATCGAGAGGGCCCGAACCTGGGTAAAAACATCGTGTCCCTTGTCTCATGTTACCATCCGCCTAGACGCACAGTTCGGGACCGCCTACCCGAGATCCGCCGGTTTTGACACCGACAGAGATCCTTCGCCGCAGCCCGCTTCTCAGCCCGCTCCATGATAGAGCCACCCGAATTCGCCACCCGCCTGCCTTTGCGAGCCGTGAACGCAGGAGACTGAATAGCACGCGACCGCGCAGCAGGAGAGGCCGGGAGAGGGCCCGAACGAGACATAGACCCCATGTCCTTGTCGAGACGACGGCAAACCCCGGTCATGGATTGCTTCGAGTTCGACGAATTCCTGCTTTTAGCCGAGAATTTGCGCACGGAGGATTTTTTCTTCCGGAGGGACTGGGATCCCACCACGTCGCGGGCAGGGGAGGCAGGAAGATCCTCAATTCCCGAGCGAGTGGGGGAGAGCGGTCGAGCCGGAAGGTTGGAGCAAGCACCAGACACGAGGGTAGCTGACATTGGATGGTGCTTCATCGTATCATCACTAGCAGCAGAGATTATCGGGGCAGCAGAAGGGATCGCCACATCTCCGACGGGCGCAACACCAGAGGGAGCTTGGGAATGAAACAGCTCACGTTCAGATTCAGCCAAACCATCCCATTCAGATTGGGTGAAGCGAAGGTTAGATCCATTGCTCTGATTAGGGCTACCCATAGATCCGTCCCCATCCTTATCATGCTTGTCCGAAGGGTTAGAAGGGGAAGGAGGGGGAGGTGGAGCCTGAATAGCAGCAGTCCCCTCCACCCACACCCGAAGTTTAATACCATTGGGAGAGGGGAAGATATCAATCGAGCCATGCACACGTTCGGGATCCACACACCAAACCTTCATCCTAGCAGGGCCAACCTTGTTCAGAGAATCCTCATACACCTCCATGGGCTTCCCAATCAAAACCCCCAAAAGCCATGAGAAAGGCAGTTGAACGAAGACCAGCAGGCAAATCATCAATCAGAACCCAAACTTGGGAGAGAGGACCAATTGCCGTACCATTGCAAGATGCCGCTTTGACAGAAACCACCAATTCGTTGAGGGGCAAAGTGAAACTCGTACACGAGTCAATCATCCGTAAACACTCTTTGGAGGGAAACACCACCAAAAACTCATAATCAGAAATCTGCACTACTTGCCTATCCCACCCAGCCTCATCCCATATGCGAAGCCCTTCCAGAAGAGTTTGGGGCAAAATCTTTTGATCCTTCACCTTGACAATTGCAGCATTGGACAGAGCGGGAGCCATCTCCAGGACAGGCAGGTCATTGTCGAAGGCGAAAAAGGCGCAACCGGGGAGGCCCGAGCCGAACTGAAGGACCGAGAGAGGCTTCTTCCTATTCATGCAGTTGACCGTGAGGTGACCATCGGAGCGACAGATCAAGCAGAATGGAGGGTTGGAGCAGCGAGATTGGAAATGGCCAGGCCTGTGGCAGGTGAAGCAAGTGAGCGCAGAGGGGTTGCTTTGGGAAGCAGAGGAAGGGCGGGATTGCGGAAGAGACGAAGGAGGGGGAAGGAGCCCATCACCCATCCCCGAAGAGGGAGGCGCCCCAGAGGCCGGGCCGGGCGGCCGACGCGCCGGCCCTGCGAAGGACCGGGGCGGCGGGCAAGATCCAGCACCGGCCCCAGCCGGGCGAGGAGGAGGGGGGAAACGTGTTGGAGCAGACGAACCACGCCCCACGCCCGAAGCAGGCAAGGAGGCAGAAGAAGAAACCCCACTGCCAGAGGCCGCCGCCGCCTCCCACGGGTCTAGCGCCGGAGAGAGGGAGGGGCCAGATCCAGATCCCAGCGGACCAGATCCAGGCACACACTCCCTCTCCGAGCGCTGCAACCACTCCGGACTCGAAGCCCAGGCCGCGCGGTCACGAGCTACCTGCTCACGTGCCGCCTGCTTCGCCTCCAGCTTGGAGCGGAGCGAAGCCTCGAGCTCCAAATCCACCATGGAGGCAGGGGAGTCCTCACGACGGCGCTTGCTGCCCGAGACCGCCTCGAAGGAAGAGCCCCGCGGATTATCCATGGTGAGCACCGCTGCGAAAGGAAGGAGAAGGGGTGGAGGAGGGCTAGATCTGACGAAGAGACGAATGGGGAGTCGGTGACGGCGCAGATCAGAAGAGGAAGCCGGAAACCCTAGCAGAGGGGGGGACGAGCCGCGGGGTATCCAGATATAGCCCGACCGAGCCGTGCCCACCTGGGCCCGACACGCAAGATGGGCTGAAGGAGGATGGGGAGCAGGATCCAGGCCGATGGGCCTAACTGGGCCGAAAGAGATAAGAGGTGGGAAATCAGCCACTCACGAAAGAGGGGGAGGAGGCGTAGGACCACTGGGCAGCGACGAAGCGAGAGGCCCAACAAGCCCACGTAGGGGATCGGCCCGCGGCCCGAAGGCCACCGAGGCGAATTCGAGATCTAGGGCACACGACGCCAGCGCCACCAGCGGCCCCACCGTCACCGCCGCCGGTGACGAGGCCGCCGAGGAGGAAGCAGGAGAGAGAGATGGGGGGCCTCCAAGCTCCCCATCAGGAGCAGTGCCGAAGATACCAGGACCAGGAGAAGCAACGACAAACGTACAAGACTTGCGCCGCCGGTGAGAAACCCGGATCCAGCCATCAGCCGACGAAGCCGCCTCCGCCGACCGACCCCGGCCACCAGGAGCAAACTTGCGGGAGCGGGGAGCGATGAGGGGCTGCGCCACCCCCAGGGCAGGGCGAAGGGCAGCGGGGGGAAGAGGCAGCTGACCGTGAATCTTCCTCATCGGACGCCAGGGCCCAGAAGCGAGATCCAAGCACAGGCAGCGGAGAAGGCGGAGGAGAGAGCACCACCGGCGAGGAGGCAGGAGAGGGGAGGGAGTGAGCACCGGCGAGAGGAGAGGAGGAAAGCCGGACCCCGGCCGGTGAGCAGGGGAGGGGAACTGGGCGGCTAGGGCGAGAGGGGGGAGGGCGAGAGGGGAGGAAGGGGATCCATCCGAGGCCTGTATAAGCATTTTCCTAGTAGTGATGTGTCTCAGCAGTGTCCCTTTGGATTGGAGTCCTGCCATCATCACGCTATTCTGTTGTGTAATACCCCTTCCGCTACGAGTAGATCGAGGTCGAGTGGTTCGAGGAATAATGTGCATATATAATATTACTGCATGAGTAGTGCCCCCTTTACTCGCAAGAATATTTTAAGATAAGACTTTGTCCCTCGAGTATTTCAATAAATTGTGGTTTCATTCTATATCAAGTTGTACCGTGTTCCAGAAGACATTGATCCCTAGGCTCGACATGGGGCGGACGGTTCGTTGTGCTGGGTGCCACACTCAAGACATTCGTCTCTCGATGATATATTATGGAGTTCGTTGACACCCCCCTACCCCCCACCTCGAAAAGGTGTCGGTTATCTGAAGAGTCAAATGTTTTTTTAGTCATAGGAAAACCACACTCTTAAGTGGGGTTGATGTGATTGCGTAAGCTTGGGGATTATGCAAAACTCATACTCAACAATCGCCATGTTTACTTCAAATAGTGGTTAAAACCCTAGCCAAAACAGTATGTTGCTAGGACCCCAGGGTCCCCGGGGTCCATAGAAAACTCACTAGATAACCTGGGCCACCAAGCCATCGAACTCCATGCCCAAGGTGTCCCTCCACCTCTTAGCTATGTTAATGGACAGGTCGGGTTCTAAGGTTCTTCAACCCCCCCGGTCTACGGGGTAGCACTACTAGAAAAAGGGCTATAGATGGGATTGACACTAATGGCGCACCAGACAAGTGGTGCGCCATTAGTATATACTAATGACGCACCACCTTCTGATACGCCATTAGTGTTGAAACTACTAATGGCGCACCTGGCCAAAGGTGCGCCATTAGTATCAATTTTTTTTGAACTAGTGCGTCTGTCCAAACATACTAATGGCGCATCCAGACGAAGTGCGCCATTACTAGTTGTAACTAGTAATGGCGCACATGTCAGAAAGTGCGCCACTAATGTTTTTTTTATTATATTTTTATTCTTTTTTTTCCAAAACTACTAATGGCGCACTGTTCCACCGAAACTAGTAATGGCGCACCGTGGGACAGTGCGCCATTAGTATGTTATTTTTTTTGCAAAACTACTAATGGCGCACCACCAGAGGGTGCGCCATTAGTAACCTGGATTACTAATGGCGCATTTATGGTTGGTGCGCCATTAGTAAGTGGGCAGCAACAAGATATTTTGGGCAGCCTCTCCTCCCACACTCACTTTCTCCTCACTTCATTCTCTCCACCGCCTCCTCGTTGTCTCGGGTGCCTCCTCTTTTTCACCTCATTTCCACCATATATTCATTCAAATTAAGTGGTTAAATTACCTTGTTTTGATAGGTAAGTAAGGGGGAAGCTATATTTATGTTGTTCTCCCTACAACAATGTGCACATGCACTTTTTATGGCCTAGCTAGATCTATGTATGTTCGTGGTGTTGCATATGTGTTTGTGTTCGGAGGTGTACCGGTATTTGAAATGCGATAGTTGCCAATATTTTGCCGGAATGTTGATTCATTTCCGTTTCGGCGAGAATTTTGGCATTAAGCATTCTTTTTGGTCCTATTTTTAGGGAAAGTCATGCCAAATTTTTTCTTGATTCTAAAATATCGTTTTGCTCTACCCCGCAGGCGACCATGGTCCGCACGATGACCGAAGGCATCGTGAATAGGTTTTTGAGGTCCGCGAAGGCCGAGATGCTTCAAAAGAACGAGACGGAGATAAGATGTCCGTGTCGAAGATGCAAGCTGAAGAGCCTTATTGCGGACCCGGATTCCAGGCAGGTGCGGGACCACCTGCTCTTGCGTGGTTTCGTGGATGGCTATCGGTGGCAAGGTGATGAAGATGACTACGAAGTCGTCCATGGGGGGCGGGCAAGAAATGAGGAAGGGCAGCAAGATAACCACCGCGGCTCGGGCGGGCGAGAAGACGAAGAATCCCCAGGAGATGATCACGACGGTGATGCTGTACACAGTCATCATGTAGAAGATGCAGGACATGATGATGAGGAAGATGCCGGAGCAGACGACGGGCATGATCATGAAGATGATGATGCCGGCGGAGCAGACGACGCTGGACCATCGATGGGCTGGGTGCAAGACCCTCATATTCAAGAGCTGCTTCTCAAGCAGACGGATAACGCAAGAGCTGCCACCCGAGAGAAAGCCAAGATGGATCAACTTGAGTTAGACGCGGTTACTCCATTGTATGAAGGATGCAGGCCCGAGGATACCCGCCTGAAAGTAACGCTCATGGCTCTGGATATGAAGGTAAAACACAAAATGACCGACGCATGCTTCGACGAGAACATGTCATTCTGGCACGAACGTCTTCCCAAGGGGAACAAGTGCCCGACCAGTTTGGAGGAGGCGAAGAAAATCGTGTGTCCTCTGGATTTACCGCACGTGAAATACCAAGTGTGCATGAACAATTGCATCATTTATTGGGACGAGCACGCGGAGTCTACCATATGTCCGGTGTGCGGCGTCACTCGATACAAGAAGAGGAAGAAAGCTCCTCGAAAAGTGGTGTGGTACTTTCGATCACTCCTTGTCTGCAGCGGTATTTCGCGGACCCTAAGGTAGCAAAGCTCCTGCGTTGGCATGCAGATAGGGAGGAGAAGAAGCGAGAAGATGACGCAAATGATCCGGAGATAGATAAAAAGGACAAGATGCTGAGTCACCCTAAGTATCAAACAGCATTTTAAATGCATAAAAAATTGTGGAGCCTGGGAATCGAACCCAGGACCTCCTGGTGTGAGAACTGGCTGCTGACCAGTCGAGCTAGTAGAGGGAACTTGGTGTGGATCAGGTCAGGTGGAAGATAACCTGTTGGCTCGAGCAGAAATCAAAAAAAATATACTAATGGCGCACCAGGGTGAGGTGCGCCAATAGTGTGGATGTACTTATGACGCACCGAGGGGTGGTGCGCCATTAGTATTGTGCCGCCCCCATCCATAGTTCCTCCCCGGCGGCCCACCTAGCTATCCCCTCTCTCTCCCTCGCCCTCGCCCTCGATCCCCTTCCCCGACGCCGCTGCCCCGCCGCCTCGACGCCGCCCCGACGCCGCTGCCCTGCCGCCTCGACGCCACCCCGATGCCGTGACG
>NC_041383.1:150132391-150141448 GCF_002162155.2 Triticum dicoccoides | reverse complement strand
GTTCTCGTCTCCGCCCCGTCGCCCCGACGCCGCGACGCCGCCCTCTCCTCTCCTGACGCCGCCGCCCCGCTGCACCGCCGCCTCGACGCCGCCCCGACGCCACTGCCCCGCCGCCTCGACGCCGCCCCGTCGTCCCCCACCGCCTACCAGATCCACACCACCGCAAAGGTATGGTTTTCATACCCACCAAATCTCAACCTATACTGTATGTTTTGTTTCTTCATCATCCAGCGGTTAAGTAGGGGAGGTTCAAGAACAGTTTTTCAAACTGAATGTTGTTGGTCTGGATAAACATGTTCTTCAGTTAACTGGACAAGACTAAATCAAACTGAATGTTATAGACTGAGTAGAAAAAATTTGGACAAGAAGCAGTAGGTGTACTCGAAATTCTAGACTAAATCAAGCTGGACAAGAAGCAAATTAGACAAGAAGCAGTTGGTGTACTCGAAAATTCAGTGTCCAATTTACTCCAAAATTCAGCACTGAATTGCAGTACATCAAATTGCACTAGAAAAAATAATGGAGGAAATTAATCAGGGTTTAGAATTGCAGGTCACAAGGAAACGATTACAGAATGAAAATTCAGTGAGTAAATAAGATTACAGAATAAGAATAAGAATAGGGGCTTGGGGATGTTCCTCTGAATTTTGGTGTGTCATGGTTCTTTAAGGAATGACCATCTACTTTTAATCTCTCAGAATAGGATTACAAAAAAGTCAGTTTGATGTACTAGAATATGATCATGTTCAGTAGTGATCACTGCTTGTGAAGGAGTAGTTTGATGTTGATCATAGTCTTACTTTTCAGTAAGCTCTGTTTTTGTGCAAATAGTGTCATGGTGTGCTACTGAAAACTGTTAAAAAGACCAATAAAAATAAAAATGGAGATGATCTAATAGGTCATTGCTCATGATGTGTCCAGTAATCATGTGTCCAATAAAAAAAGGAAAACTGTTTTGATCTACCAATAACTTTTTTGTAGAGTATCTAATTTTTTGTAGAGTAATCAGGGTTTAGAATCATGTGTCCAAGAAGTGCTATCTAATTTTTCTGTAGAGGGATTTCACTCTTTTGTACATGACAGATTGAGAACTGTTAAGGTGGAAACTTCAGAATCATATTTGCGCACAATGGAAAAAGTTGGCATCGTGATTGATATGCGGGTTAGATAGTAAAATATGAGTCTCTCATACATTGTTGTATAACGATGCAACAAATGTCCTTTGGGGGGATTTCACAGTAGAAAGTTATAGTTTTTTCCACAATTTGTTTTGCTTGAGAATATTGTTGTCTTGGGCTAACTTATTTAGCCTACAGAAAATAGGGAGAGTACGAAATTAAGTTCATCAAATTGTTTCTAGGTCATCTGTTCATTTTTGTCTGCTCAATAGCTAGTAGCATGATGGCTGGACTTGCTAACTTGCAATTGCTCTGCATTTATTGCCTGTGGGGAAAGCCTGCCAGCAGTAGCAGTTTTAAGTTTTGGTTTAATGCTACTTCTGGCGTTCTTACTTCAGCATCTGTATGCCCATGCAATGATTTGCTTTGTTGTGATGGAGGCCTTTTTTGCCTTGTCCACCTGAGAGGCCCTTGAGTTTGCTGGAATGTCGATTAACTTCCGTTCCAGCAAATTCGGGTAATCCATATGTCCTATTTTCAGCAAAGGTCATGCTGAAATTTTCCGTGAATTTTAGCATGACTTTGCTAAAAATAGGACATATGGGGTACTTGTGACTAATGATGAAAGCTTAGCCTTTTAGGGTGCCTCGGCATCGAAAAACCCTCAATGATAAAAGCTTAGCTTTTAGGATGCCTCGGTGTCGACAAACCCTAAACAATAACCAACTTTTTGACCAAACTTTGTTCCTATTTAGAGAGAAACATGGCCAACAACAATGAGGCCGGGGGTTCGGGCGGCAAGACATTCTGGGAGCTGTCCCAGGAGATGGAGGACCAACCTCAGTTGTATGAGGACGCCGCCTTCCCCACCGATCCTGAGACCACTGATGGTACCGCCGAGGATGACCCCACTGATGCCACCACTGATGGTGCCGCCGAGGATGCCACCACTGATGATGGCGGCGCACGCACAGATGGCAGCCAACCGAAGAGGCAACGGAAGGACCGGCGCCCGATCGTGCTCCTCACCCTCAAGGAGGAAGTTACTGAAGTGGACTCCAACGGGAATCCAACGGCGCCCGAACGAATAGTCAAGGGGTACTCGCTTTAGCTCGGGTGCATTCTCCGGAGCACCGTCTCGATAAACACCGAGAACCTGAGGCATCCTGACCAAGGGAATTTGCGCAACCTCCTCTTCACGAAGCTGCACGAACGATACAAGTTCCCTGCTGAATTTGCAAACACAAGCCTCAAAGGGAATAAAGTGAACAATGCTGCCCTCACGAAGATGAGCAAGGCCTTGTCTACTTGGAAAAGCAATGTGAAGAGAATGATCGAGAAAGTGAGAGTTATCAGAAGATGAAGGAGAAAAATCCTTCGATCACCGAAGATGACTACAACGACTTCAAGATCAATTGCTCGAGCACCGCAAACTCCCAATCAAGTGAGTGGGGGAAACAAATGCGGGAGCTGAACATAGGGGAACACACACTCGGTCCCGGCGGTTACAGAGTGGCGGAGCCTATATGGGACAAGGAGGAGGCGGACCGTGCCAAGCAAGGCCTACCGCCCCTCTTCGATAAATACGGTGACAAGCAGACCAGGAACTTTGTCAGGGCCCGGTACAAGAAGGACCCGAAAACAAAGGAGCTTACCACGGATCTGAAGACCAGGAAGCTTGAGCTTGTTCTGGTAAGGAATACACCCCCGCATAATTAGCTCCATATGGTTGCATTCTAATTAATGAAGCCAAATTTCTAAATGGTTCACATTCCTTCCGCAGGCGACTGAAAGCAGTAGCGCGGGGTCGACTAAGAGAAACCCTTGGGACACCACTCTAAATAGGGCGTTGAATGTAATGAAGAACAAGGATAAGCTCAGTAAGCCGACGTCAGCTGGTCGTGTGGCCGGCAAAGGCTTGTCGACAAAATGGGGGTCATACTATACCGCTGGTGTGCGGAAGGAGAAAAAGACCAGCTCGGAAAGCCAGGCGCGCGAGGTTCAAGAACTCAAGGCACAGGTGGCGCGGATTCCGGAGATTGTCCAAGAGCAAGTGGAACAACGACTCGGAGCGACGATCACCGCCATTGTGCCTACCTTGATCTCGGGGTTGACTGCGTGGATTGCGGGCGGCCAACAGGGGCCGCCCCCGATTCCTAGCTTCACGGCCAGCAACTCGCATAATGCGATGGCGGGGCCATTGGTGCCTCCGGCGGAGGCGACATTGGTGTCTCCGACGCCGGCACGGGAGCTTAATGCACCAGGGGGTACGCCGTCTGGCACCTCTGCAGCAAGCGGCCCCTCCGTCAACTGCACGCCCGCCATTGGCGGTGCCTCGACATTAGCCGAGCTCGACGCCATCATCACGGTAACTAATTAAGCCTCTCTCGGCCGATGACTTCATCTCCTTGCCTTTGACTGGGCATCCCTGACGCCCTAAATGTTTTCGCAGGGCACAACGTTCCGTGCACTCTCCTCCACTTCATGAACAACAAGTTGGTCGATGTCGCCAAGGGCAAAATCGTTCAACCGGGCAACCCCTTGTTCCACGGTACCCAGATGCCACCCAACTTGTTTAGGGTTCAACTGGTTCGGGTGCTGCCAGGCTGCGACGAGTTGTTACCTCCGATTCGACCCGTCGGGGCCGATGATGATGACGTGATGACCCTCAGCGCCTGCCTGAGCTGGTCCCTGCTTTGGCCGAAGAGCCAGATTCGTTTGGGGGCGGGGGACACCACCCCAAAGACAACACCGCCAGTCGTGCCGGCGCCAAGTCGGCCCCATGGCAAGACCGCCGCAATGGTGCCGGACATCCCTATGCCACTGGATCCAAACATGCATATGGCACAGGATCAGAACAACGACGATGACGACGACGATACATTTGGCAACGTTGATCAGTACTTTGCCGATCATGGGTACGATGGCGACTTCATGGGGCCTCCTTCTCAATAACCCAACCCAACAAAAGACGTGTGCGATCTAGCTGGTACCGCGGAGAAGCCAAGTTGCAACAGGCGCCGTCTGGCGTTCAGCTCTCAGGAGACGCCTCCAGCTGCCGACTTCATCGAGCCTTAGATAGGCGAGGTGCGAAATATTATCAGCCCCAACACACTCAAGAAGGCGGTCTGTGGGCAGAACTCGATCCCATTACAGGAGAAGAAGAAGGCACGCAAAAGAAAGACTAAGAAGGGTGCGAGCCAGCCGGCACCGAGTATGATCCGTGCTCAGGACGGGCCACCTTCACCTAAGGATATCTCGAGGAGGGTGCATGTGGCGGGTAGGGCGATGCTACCGACAAATATGCTCAATGCTGCAACCGGTGCTATGCGGAGTCTGCATGACAGTGTTCTTTCTTTGGAGAAGCGGCGTCTCAGAGAGAAGGATGTGGCATACCCGGTTTTTGCGGCCAAGGTGCCAGAGGGAAAGGGCTTTGTGGATAACTCCATCGGGCGCACGATCGTCCTGCGGTTTGATGACATCCACGCTATGTTGAACCTTCATCCGCTGCACTACACCTTCGTTCGGCTATTTTCGCTGAGTATGGAGATGCGGATCATTCGCGACAAGACCCCGGACATCGTGATGGTCGACCCCTTCTACATGCGTGCCAAGATCTTGGGCAGCGCTGGGGACCGGCAAGTCGCGAGTTCTTACCTCGAAGGCGTCATTCTGGCAAACCAAGATAAGGATAACTTCCTCGTGCCTTACTTTCCCGAGTAAGTCCTCCCCTCAACCGGCCCGTAACATATGAATTCTTAGATTTCGATCGTTTTTCTTTTAACATTCCGTTTTTTCTGCAGTGACACACATTGCACGCTCATCCTCCTAAGCCCCAAATATTCCATGGCCACGTATTTCGACCCGGACCGTCAGTCGAACGTAGACTACACAAATGTCAAGAAGGTTCTCGATGATGTTCTCCCCGGCTATGCCAAATCTGGAGGCACCTTCACCAAGCCTATTCGTAAGTACGGCAAGCACGTGTTCTCCCACAATACGACGTTCTGCTGCGTCAAGCAGCCGCCTGGCGGTCAGAAGGGTGCCTACTATGCCATCCATCACATGCGGGCGATCGTACGGGACCATCATCAACTTCTGCTACCGAGTAAACTCAAAGATTGGGCAAAGAGCGTGTCGGCAATCCAGGACGCGGACCTCCGACAGGAATTCTTTCGCATCCAGTCGGAGTTTGCGGAAATCATCTATCAAGATGTCCTTCCCACCTCGGGGCATTTCTACCTCAACAATCAACCGTGCAACAGCAACATCGACACAATGATACAAATGCAGGCTGACAACGACCGTTATTTCATGACTCCCACGATAGACGGCGGCTTCATCCACGCTCCGGTCCCTTGAGTCGAGTCGAAAGCAGCTGTGTCTAGTTCTGAAACATCGATTGGCTCATGTTGTAATTAAACTTTAATGAACTTGTAGTATGTCTCTTTGGTTTCGAGAGTCGTTCAACTTAGATGTAATTGATGCTATTAATGTCTTGCTTTTCTCTTCCGATCATTCTGTTGCATACTTATATATTGCTTATGTATTGTCTGTGAATTGGTACTAACGTTTCGTTTGGCTAGTGCATAGCGATGCCGACGTATGTCGTGTACAAGGGTAAGGTTCCCGGAGTCTACGACGACTGGGAGGAGTGTCGGAGACAGGTTCACCGATTCAGCGGTAACAGTTACAAAGGGTACACCACTAGGGCCGAGGCCGAATCTAGATACGCCCGCTATCTAGCGGGAGAGGGGAGAGAGCGTTGGAGGAACCGGATGAAGAAGAGTTTCATCGTGATGATGCTCATTGTGATGACCGCAGCTCTCTTCTATGTGATGGTAGTTTAGATGATCGATATCGACTTGTAATGTGAAGACAAACTCGCTACTCGCGGTCTCGAGACTTGTAATATAATGTTCTATCTTTGTTTTGTCTTTTCAATTTGGAGACTAATATGATGAATTGTATTCGGAGACTAATATGATGAATTGTATTCACAGACTAATCTTTTATTGTATTCGATGAATTTGTTGTGGATGTGTGCTGTCTATATTTTGTCCAATTATACATTTTGTAATCTGTGCAAAAAACAGAAAATAAAAAATAAAAAAACCTAATATTCATACTAATGGCGCATCACATCACAGTGCGCCATTAGTATGACAAAGTATACTAATGGCGCATCACTAAACAGTGCGCCATTAGTATGCCGAGGTTACTAATGGCGCATCTTGTTGCCGTGCGCCATTAGTATGCCAGAGCACCTGGGTATACATGGTCCCTGGGAGGCATACTAATGACGCACTTATGTATACACTAATGGCGCATCAGAGGTGCACCATTAGTATACCAGATACTAATGGCGCACCAGTGGTGCGCCATTAGTAAAATATACTAATGGCGTGGCACTAATGGCGCATCACTAAAGCGCCATTAATGGCCAAATTAGGTGCGCCATTAGTAGGCCTTTTCCTAGTAGTGTAGAGATTTTACTCTAGATAGCATGGATCCCCGTCTCGACCCCAGGGTCCCTTAGGTATATGGTTGTCTCTGGTGGCCATTTAGCCCGTGTCCACGGGGTGGCAACGGTCAGATCTGGCGTGAAGGTATATATACTTACCCATATTTGACCTCTAGTCATAATCCTACATTTGAGCTTCTCCACCATTGACAAACCTTAAAGCTCGATTGATCTTCATCCCTCCACTCAAACTCTACTAAACATTGAGGATGGAAAGATATTCACACGATTTACACTTGGACCTAACCAATTTAATATCTCCATAATTTTTCATTGTCAAACTTATTGCTTAGAGATCTAGGACTCCTAGGCGGTAGGAGTCAAAGACTGGAAGCTTCCTTGTGTGTTTTGTGCTCCAAGGAGTTTGTGAAGATCCGGTGGTCGCCTTCAAGACCAACCATAAGCGATTTGTGGCTAATCCGTTGGACGTAAGTTAAACGGAGATAAGAGTGAACTATTTGGTGGCCTTCGGGAGCTTTGTCTTCTGCACCTCTCCAACATGTCGATTAGCACTCCCCAAAGAAATGTGAACTTGGGGATACACCCACATCTTTAACTTTTGTGGTTTATCCGTTCCTACACTTTTGTTTTTGTTGTTTGCTTGCTAGCTTGTTTGCTCTGGCTTACCTAGTGTATTAACTTGCTTGCCATATAGATTTTTCTCACCATAGATTGCATATCTAGAGAACTTACTTTATCAACACATCTCTAGCTTTGGAAGTTAAGATTAAAAAATTATAGTTTCCTATTCACCCCTACCCTTAATTGACCTCTTCAATCCTTTCACACGTATAGCAGGGAGCGACAATACATCGCCTG
Source organism: Triticum dicoccoides (assembly GCF_002162155.2). Lineage (NCBI taxonomy): Eukaryota > Viridiplantae > Streptophyta > Magnoliopsida > Poales > Poaceae > Triticum > Triticum dicoccoides. The sequence continues at coordinate 150,133,987 of NC_041383.1, read as the reverse complement.
ATCGCAATGAGCAACTATCCATGGACCTCCCCAATTAAACAGCAGGGCGGGACGGTCTCAGGCGGATTTTGGGGAGATTATTTGGGGGAAAATCCTTTCTTCTTGAGTAAGTCCGAGAGCACCCGACTGATGAGATCGTAATATTGGATGAAATTGCAATAATACCCTCCCTCTCCTCACGCAGCAAGCCCTCCGCCGTGCCATCGCACCACCCATCCCCCACTACTTCTTTCTCAACTCCTCCTTCCTGCCAGCAGCAGCCGCCTCCCCTTTCCCGTCCCAGTCACTGCCCGGCAGCGCTGGCTCGCTCCTGTCAACGAGCGTCACGGCCGTCGTACCGGCCGCACGCGGCACTAGATCCCTCGGTGTGGAGCAGCGAGGTGGGACGTCGGGCTGGCTCCTTTCATCGTCGGAGGCATTGCTCCTCCACGCCACGCCCTGGTGAGGTTTCGGTCCGCCCGTCTTCTGCTACTCCTCCGGGTGCGGGGAGAAGAATGTTTGTGCATTTTTTGGTCGTTTGCTCACAACTTTAGTTCGTTGACTTCCCCACTTAGAGTGCACTTGACAATGACCCCCACTGACCACATGGTGTACACGCTCATTGGCGCCAACGTGTCTGTCTTCATGCTCTGTGCTTAGATTTGGCGCAAGGTGAGGCTGGCAAAGGAGTGTAAGGCCGGGATAGAACCCTACTATGAAGAGGGACCATGGCTAGAGTGGCGACCTGGCGCCGGGCTATGGTAGCAACGGCTTGCTGGCATTGGTGGCGGATGGCGTCCATGGCAGACAGAGGAGAACCACGGGCAACACAAGGTCGTGGTGTAGCCGATGTGCAAGAGAAGGAGGCAATAGGGTGCCCTCATGTGTGAAATGGGGGGGCGAATGCGGCGGCCTGGACTCGCTGACCGACGAGGGGCGCGGGAGCGAGCTGCTGCTCCTCTCTCTGATGCACATGAGGTGCTCGATGTATTGCCAGAGAGAGAGAGAGAGAGAGAGAGAGAGAGAGAGAGAGAGGAGGAGGAAGACCAACTCAACAAGTCTACGTGGCACATTTTGTTTTTCTAACTCAACCTGCCCGGTGGGCCTGACTGATTAGTGGCATCAGCAAAACACTTAGCATTCACCATCTGTATTTTCTACCACTATCATTTTTTTAGCATTGTGAGAAGTGCACTGATTTCTAAAGTGGTGGTTTTTTGCTAGTCGCATCGTAAATGTGGTGGTTCGGTGTTTTTTACTCGATCTTGTGAGATTGAAGAGTGAGGGCGCTTAAAGAGAGAAGATTCACCTCTTCTAATTCTAATCGTAATTGTTGGTCATTATGTTAAGGAAAGGGAAGTGCATTTTGTGAGATTGGAGTGTGAGGAAGCTGAAAGAAAGAATTAATTGCATCACAAACCATAGAAACAACTGGTCGTTTATTTTATTCATTCATTCTTTCGTTCATCCATCCATGGATACAAGTTGTGAGCTCTCTCTCATCACAACATACTAGATTGTTGCTAGAACTGACATCATATGGGTAGCGCGGAGCTTTGTACGTCCTGGCAGGAATGTAGCCCTCGTACAGCGTGAAGTTCACGGGCAGAGAACGTT
>NC_041383.1:150128504-150132078 GCF_002162155.2 Triticum dicoccoides | reverse complement strand
GCCCCCTGGTCTTGTTTGTTTAGAGTGGACCCTGCGGGGGCTTAGAGCGCAATAGGTGTAGACCGTGCCATGAGTCTGCGTCATGGCCTGCCCTGCTCCGTACCTGAGCATCATGGTGTCCGTGATGGCCAGTCTTTGGATCTGGTACCCGTTGACAAACATCGGGGTCATGGTGAAGTCAGAGGTTGTGGATGATGTATCGGCGCGGTAGGCCGATAACTGGCTGCCATCACAGTCAACGTGGGTGTAACGTACGGTGAGTTTACCGATCGCACGTAGTCTGTCGGAGCGTCGCACATCTCCGTCATGGCGCCGAATGTAGCTCCGCAGAGCTCGAACTATGGGTCGCCTTGTAGACAAGGGCCTCCACCACACGTATCGTCCAGGAGGCCATGTAGCAGGGGCCATACTGGTCCGCGTCCCAACATCTAAGCTCCCAACAGGTGCCGAAACACTCTGTCAATGAACAGGTCATGGGAGACGATAGTCACCGACTCACCATGGAGTTTCACGCGACATCCTTCACGGCGTCCACAAGTAGAAGAGTCAGTTTATTTAATCACATTTGCCTCTTCAAAATCAATTCATTACTAATCCCCCCACCCAACCTTGGCTCCCAGATCCTTCTGGGGCTCCGCTCCAGGTAGCTCCCGTCGAGCCAGTCCCCATCACCCACTCCTCAGTCGAGCAGGTCCCGAGCATAAGGGCAAGAACCATGACCCACACAAGAGAAGCCATGTTGATGTGATGGCCAACTTGAGTTTTTGGTGGTGGTACAGTACCTGAGCTCTTATTTATAGGCTAGGCATGGTGCAATGCAACCCATCTCCTTCCTCTCTTCCTTTTCTTGCACCTTCAATTCATTTGCTTCCCCTCTTTCCTATTTATTTTTGTTCACTCTCCTCTTTCTTTCTTTCTTTCTTTCTTTCTTTCTTTATATCTTATGCACTGGTGGGTGGGTGAAACCAATTTCCCTTCTATTTCTGTCTTCTTGATGAACATGTCTCTTCTGTTATCTTCCCCTCTTTAGTTCAACATTGCTTGCAGTTGAAGGGATCCATTCCCTCGATGCCCTCAGTTAGCAGGAAAACTGCCTCTCTCTTCTCTTCTCTTCAAATCTGGATTGCTTCCAATTGCAACTCAAGACACTACATTGCCCAAATGGCCTTCCCATTCTTTGCTTGTGGGGTAGCTCCCTACTTTTGTCCAAGCACTTGCAGCACCACGATTAGCACTCCTTCACCACGGTGGAGCGCACTGTCACATCTCCTATTGTCAATATATTATTCCCCTCTAGATAGAGTATCTCTCTGATCTCCCTACCCTACGCTATGATATCTAATAGACTAATACTAGTAGTATTACTAGCAGGCAGAAGACCTGAGCTAGCATGAAACCGCCTCTCTCCTCTCTTCTTTTCTATCTGGATTGCTTGCAATTGCAATTCAAGACACTACATTCCCTCAATGGCCCCTCCCTTTCTTCACTCGTGGGGTAGCTCCCTACTTCTGTCCTAGCACTTGCAACACCACAATTAGCACTCCCTTTACCATCGTGGAGTGCGCTATCACATCTCCTATTTTTAATATATTATTGCTTACTAGATATTGTCTCTGTGATCTCCCTGCCCTATGCTATGCTATGCTATGCTAGTAGACTAGTACTAGTAGTATTACTAGTAGGCAGAAGGCGCGCTGGGTGCAGCGGAAGTCCGTGTGTGTTACTGTGCTGCTTCTATGCCAAGGTTTTGGATGACATTGTCATTCTAAAAATTTGGAATACTTAATTTAGAATGCAAAAAATTAGTCACCTGAACACACATGGATAGATGATGCGTCACCATTGCACGAACTTAGATCTGCTAGAGGCTGCAGCTTTGACATTATAATTCGTTACTACAACATCGATGATGTCTCACCCCGACATGAACATAGATGTGCCTAAGGCTGGAGTTTTAACTCATATAAATTCTAAATGGCAACAAAGTGGAGATTACTAGTTATCCTTCTCATTACAAAACTTGGCCATCTGAAACAGTATCAGGAAATGTTTAAAACTTGTGAACGAAAATTAACAAATTATACGCCCATAAAATGTGCAGCAAAATATAGTTGCAGTTGAAAATGATTAAGGAAGTGGATAAGCATAAGAAAATGAAACCAACTATATACTGTCTATTTTCCAAAATACAAACTTTAGGTGAATTTGAAGAAAAAAAAAGATCATATAGTGAATTTATGAACACGCTTCTAAAAGGGAGTACACTTGTGTTTATATTTCATACACATATGTGCCTTTTCTTAAAGCATTTTCAAAAGGGAGAAGTATGTAAAAAATATGAAGAGTATGATTATATGTCATCAGATACAGTGCATCTACCCTGTCTGTACGGATAAATCTTTTTCTCTTCAGCCATTCAGTCGTTTTCCACTTTGTTTTTCATGATTTTCTTATGCATGATACTATTTCTGAGAATGTAGCCTCTTTTTTCGTCAGCAAGAATGTATGTACTTGAAAAATTCTAGGTACAGCTACCCTCTAGGTACGGCGAATTTAGCAACTATGAAAACACATGGCCAACATCTTACTCGTCTAAAAACAATAAAAAACAATGAGCTGGGCGTAATTGTGATTTTTGATTGTGTTATTCGCCTGAAAAATAATACGATGCGAAAGTTCAAGAAATAAAAAAGAATGCTTAGCATGTATGTACTTACAAAATTCTAGGTACAGGCACCCTCCAGGTACAACAAAATTTGGCAACTACGAAAACACATGGCCAACAACTTATTCATCTAAAAAAGGCAATGAGCTAGGTATAATTGTGATTTCTGGTTGTGGTATTCATCTAAAAATAATAATAATACGACACTACAATTGAAGCAATATAAAAGAATGTTTCCAAACATGATCTGAACTAAATATAATTTGTCATGTCCATCTTCTCCTAGGTTGCCAGATAAAAGTTTGTAATGTCTTTGTTTGGAAACTGTGTTTCAATTATTATTATTATTTTCTCGAATACACACAAGCATGTGTATCATATAATGATAGAAGAAGAGCCAAGACGGCTGATACAATGCCTTTCAGCAATGTACTACACCGAGAGGTTAGCACCCACATCCACCGTGAATCCATGACAACACCGGCAAACAACTCACCCTGCCTAAACTCAAGCAAAAATAGCGAAGAGGATGGAGGTCGAGTCCTTCTATACGGAACACCTCAGAGCACGACAAAACCTAAACAAACTAGATCAACGCACTCTCCACCCATGGCGCCTAGAAGATCGGCAAGTGGGCATCAGGAGCTAGCCTGACTTGGAAAACGTCGCAGATGAGGTGTCAATGATGAAGTACATGGTGCCCCGGATGCTCATGCCCACAACAACAACCCACACATGGCAGCCAGGCACCCCAAGCCTCGCCGCCGAGGCGAGAAAGGCAACCCACACCAGCTGCTCCTCCGGAAGACAACCCACGCACCTAGGCAGTGCCTCCAAGAAGGTGACGACGCCGAGATGCCGCCGCTGCCTGGCCCGGTGAACCCAGCCTAGAGTTTCCTCCGGTGACAT
>NC_041383.1:150124707-150128084 GCF_002162155.2 Triticum dicoccoides | reverse complement strand
AGACGACACCCACAGGCGTCGCCGTTGCCCGTAGCCACACCGGATTTGTTCTCGGCCCTGTCCATCACTTCTTCGGGCTCAACAAACTGGAAGGGAGGGGGCAAAGCTGTCACCTTGGGCCATCACCGTGAAGAGGGGAAGTTAGATGCCGCCGCGCCACCGTCCGCACACCACCATGGGCCCAACGGGCGCGTCCACCACCACCCCTGGTCACCGCACCAGCCACGAATCCCCCATAGGGAGACCAGGGCAACATCCACCAGCCACAACCCCACCACCCACATAGCCAAGGAATGCAGCGCCTCCCCCGGGACGCCGCACCACCACCGGATCTAGCCATGATGCCCGACAGGCCACCTCGTCGCACCTTCGCCCTGGGGAGAGGAAGGCGACTCCACCGCAATCTGGGGCCGGTGCCCCAGCTTCCCAGCGCCGGACCACCACCGAAGGGAGCCGCCGCGGTGCCTGCAGCCTAGGCGGCCATATGTGGCCGAGCCAGACCAAGCCAACCCAGCGGCCACGGGAGAGCACGCGCGCAGCCCCCCTTGCCTCCCGCCAGCGTACCACCACCGCTCGCTGCCGACATCCGTGCCTACCGACCTCGCGCGTGGGGAGAGGATACCCCGCCGCCGACGACGCCGGCCGGGCTTTGCCCGGGCGGCGATATGGTTTTTCCCTCCGGGTCGCTGCGCGGGATTTCACTTGCTCACATGCTCACTTCTAGATTTCACTTTCTGAGCCAAGCTAAGCAAATTTCAAACGGAATGTTGCATACCAATGAAACTAAGAAATATATCATTTTCAGGCTTGTAATAGTTTGCTAGATGTACACTACATGCATGCTAATTTCAAAATCCAAACATATAATTATTACTAAATACTCCCTTCGCCCCAATATAAGTGTCTCAACTTTGTACTAGCTCTAATATAAATTTGTACTAAGCTCAAGACACTTATTTTGAAACGGAGGGAGTAATAGATACCATACAGACGCATCAGTTCTCAAAACTTTGGACTGGGAGCAGAAGGAAGAATGATTTATTTTTCTTGTCTTTATTGTGGATAACTTTTCAAGAAGTCAGTTATCAACATAATTAATTAGGCCATCATCACTTTCATAATGTATAAAAAATATCATCTAATGCGCAAGAAAATTAAAGGGCACTAAGATGCACACTCCATCCGGAACTCTTTTCAGCTTTTAAACTAAAACAGAAGTAACGATGCGTGAATACCGGAATTAGAAGATGGATATCTACTTATCCACATGCCAGCAGAATGATGAAATGCTCTCTGTGTATTGATTCCATCCACAACAGTACAAGATATACAAGTGGAGCCATAACAAAGGGCCCGATAGAAGTGGCATGCGGGCCCGGGCGTGGCTCAGATCCTAAATACAAGGACTACATGTACAAAAACAGATACATACATACATCACAAGTTAACACCCCCCTCAGCCCGAACTCCATTTGGATGGATGTTGAGGCTGTCTCTGAACTCATGAAAAACCCGTGATGGTAGTCCTTTGGTGAACAAGTCGGCGAACTGTGAGCTGGACGGGACGTGGAGTATGCGAGCTTCACCAAGTGCCACTCGGTCACGGACAATGTGGAGATCAATCTCTATATGCTTCGTCCGTTGATGTTGGACGGGGTTGGAAGCAATATAAGAGGCGCTAATGTTGTCACAATAGACAATGGTGGCACAAGAAGGTGGGCGACGGAGTTCATGTAGGAGTTGGCGCAGCCAACATGACTCGGCGACACAGTTAGCGACGCCACGGTATTCGGCCTCCGCACTCGAGCGAGATACGGTGACTTGTCGCTTGGATGACCAGGACAACAAGTTGCGACCTAGGAAGACACAAAAACCGGATGTTGACTTGCGGGTGTCCTGGCACCCTGCCCAATCCGCATCGGTGTAGGCCACGAGCTCATGAGAGGTGGACTTGTAGAGTTGCAAGCCATAGTGAGTGGTGCCACGCAAGTACCGAAGAATGCGTTTGATAAGCTGCATGTGGGAGTCGCGAGGCGCATGCATGAAGAGACACACTTGTTGAACCGCATAAGATATGTCCGGTCGAGTGAGTGTGAGGTATTGGAGAGCGCCGACAAGACTTTGGTAGGTGGTAGGATTGTCCAAGAGGCGACCATCAAGAGAAGAAAGCTTAGAGTGGGTGTCGATGGGTGTAGAGACCGGTTTGCAGTTGAGCATTTTGGCCCGGTCAAGTATTTTGAGGGCATATTGTTGTTGGCACAATAACAAGCCGGGTTGGTTGGGTGTGACGTTGATGCCTAGAAAATGATGAGGCGCACCTAGATCGGTCATGGAGAACTCTCGTTTGAGAGAGTGGATGATGTGGTTGAGAGCATGTGTGGTGCTAGCGCTGAGAATGATGTCATCAACGTAGACTAGTAGATAGGCAATAGAAGCACCATGGTGGAGTATGAGGAGAGAAGAGTCACTCTTGGAGGCATGGAAACCAAGGGACAAGAGAAAGGACCGAAAGCGACGGAACCATGTGCGGGGAGCTTGCTTCAGCCCATATAGAGACTTGTGAAGGAGACACACATGATCCGGCCGAGAGGAGTCCACAAACCCGGCGAGTTGAGCACAATACACGGTCTCCTTGAGATCGCCATGAAGAAATGCATTCTTGACGTCGAGTTAGTGGATAGGCCAGGAGCTCGAGGTGGCAAGACTGAGCGCAACCCGAATAGTGGCCGGTTTGACGACCGGACTAAACGTCTCATCATAGTCAACACCCTCCTTTTGTGTGAAGCCATGGACCCCACCGTGCCTTGTACCGTGCCAAAGAGCCATCAGGATGGAACTTGTGGCGAAATATCCACTTGCCGGTCACCACATTGACACCTGCAGGCTTAGGAGCCAAAGACCAAGTCGAATTTTTGATTAAAGCATCATATTCATCTAACATTGCATGTTGCCAATTGTGGTCTTGGAGAGTGGAGCGGTACGTTGGTGGAATAGGGGAGATGGGAGGGGATGTGGTAGAAAGAAAAAGTCGTTTGGGCTGACAAAAACCAGATTTGGCTGGAGTCTGCATTTTGTGCGAGTTGTGCGGAGGCTTAATTGGCTTGGCATGAGCTGGGAGACGTGGCTGAACGGGAGTGGTTGGCGTGGAGAGAGAGGACGATGGCGTGGGGTCCGGGGGGCTGTCAGGTGCGAGATCCGAGGAGGATCCGCGATCAGAGGCAGTGGGAGCGCGATCCAAGGAAACGGGCGGGACGGGCACGTGATCCGAGGGAGCAGGCGAGGTGGGTGCGGTAGGCGTGCGACCCGAGGAGGCTCGTGGGGGTGGATGCGGTAGAGGCGGGCGAGCGCGTGGGCGTGGGGCACATGGAGGGGTGGGC
>NC_041383.1:150110155-150124435 GCF_002162155.2 Triticum dicoccoides | reverse complement strand
TATTGTGCATGGGGGGGGGGGTCGCATCAGGAGGATGCGGTGGGTCCAGGTACGAGGTAGGTGGCGATCTGGGCAGAGGATCTAGGATGGCAGGCGAGGGGATCCGGGCGGGATTTCCTGCGGTAGGGGAGGATGGGAGCGACGGTGTGGCTGGGGTGTAAGGGAAAATGCTCTCGTCAAAAACGACGTGACGAGACATGATGACTCGACGCGATGTGAGGTTGTAGCATCTATAGCCTTTGTGCTCAAGTGGGTAACCTAGAAAGACGGAGTGCATGGAGCATGGAGCAGGCTTGTGAGAGGAGGTGGCATAGAGATTAGGAAAACAAAGACAGCCAAACACACATAGGTGGTCGTAAGTTGGGGGAATGCCATGAAGCATGTAATAAGGAGTTTGGTCATGAATGGCTCAGGAAGGTCTGCGGTTTAAGAGGTAGGTGGCTGTGTGTAGGGCTTCGACGCAAAAGGGTGGAGGTAAATGAGCTTGTAGAAGGAGAGTACGGAAAATGTCATTTGTGGTGCGGATTAAGCGTTCGGCCTTTCCATTTTGTGGCTGTCGGTGTCAAAACCGGCGGATCTCGAGTAGGGGGTCCCGAACTGTGCGTCTAGGCGGATGATAACAGGAGACAAGGGACACGATGTTTTACCCAGGTTCGGGCCCTCTTGATGGAGGTAAAACCCTACGTCCTGCTTGATTGATATTGATATTGTGGATGTTTACAAGAGTGGATCTACCACGAGATCAAGGAGGCTAAACCCTAGAAGCTAGCCTATGGTATGATTGTAAGGGTTGTTGTTGTGTCCTACGGACTAAAGCCATCCGGTTTATATAGACACCGGAGAGGTCTAGGGTTACATAGAGTCGGTTACAATGGTAGGAGATCTACATATCCGTATCGCCAAGCTTGCCTTCCACGCCAAGGAAAGTCCCATCCGGACACGGGACGGAGTCTTCAATCTTGTATCTTCATAGTCTTGGAGTCCGGTCGATGATGATAGTCCGGCCGATGATAGTCCGGCCGATGATGGTAGTCCGGCTATCCGGACACCCCCTAATCCAGGACTCCCTCAGTAGCCCCTGAACCAGGCTTCAATGACGATGAGTCCGGCGCGCATATTGTTCGGCATTGCAAGGCGGGTTCCTCCTCCGAATAATTCGTCGAAGATTGTGAACACCAGGATAGTGTCCGGCTCTGCAAAATAAATTCCACATTCCACCGTAGAGAGAATAATATATACACAAGTTCAATCTGCTGACGTTTTTTGCGGCATGATGTCACACCACTACCAAGCCATTACTTGAATCGTTTTTTACTTTACCACCTCAGCGCATTTAGCGAAGCGGTTTCCTTGGCACGTCCTGTCGAAGCAGAGATCGTGTTCCCCCTTATTTCGGGATTCTCATCAATATGGACGTGGGTAACCCAACCGCGCCCGTCGCCACGCCCCCTCTATCGAAGGCGAGTCCCGAACGGTCACGGAGACGGCTCTCGGTATTCTCCCTCTTTATAACGGGACCAAGGCTCGTTTCTTTTCTTCAATCCTCCATCGAATCCTCTCGCTGCTCCAAGTTCCAGCACGTGGAGCCCCAGATTCGAGCGCTTCGGACCTTCAACGATGTCCGGTTCCGACCTCCGGGGCCGGTGGGTGACGGAGGAGGACGTGCTAAAGCTGCGGGAGGCCAAGTACCTGACTTACGAGATTTCACACAGGTTGCCCGCCGAAGGGCAGGCCATCCCCACCCCCGAGCCCGACGAGTATGTCGTTTTTGTATCCCACCTCCGTCGGGGTTTAGGCTTCCCGATGGATCCTTTTGTGAGAGGGCTCATGTTTTACTATGGGTTGGAATTCCACGACTTGGCTCCGGAGTCCATCCTCCATATCTCCGCATTTATTGTCGTCTGCGAAGCCTTCCTCCGCGTCACCCCTCACTTCGGCCTGTGGCTGAAGACCTTCAATGTGGCGCAGAAGATGATCGAGGGGCGTCAAGCGGAGTGCGGCGGGGAGGCCGTAAGTAGGAGGGCCGATGCCCCATGGCCCGCAGGCTCCTTCCAAGAGGAGCTCGGCCTGTGGCAGCAAGAGTGGTTCTATATCACCGTTCCGAGGGCCAGCAGACAAAAGCTGCCGCCCTTATTCCGCCCGGGACCTCCACGGCGGTTGATGTCGTGGGTCAACCAAGGGCTCAACTGGGGGCCGTCAAAGGACGTGCCCCTACTGCAGGGCCGGATTCGAGATCTCCAAACGAGGGAGGTTGATATGGTGGTGGTAATGCAGGTCATGCTGATTAGGCGTCTCCTGCCCTGCAAACGCCGCCCTCTCCGGTTGTGGGAGTTTAATACGGAGGGCCCATGGATTCTTCAACACTTCATGGGTATGACACCCCTGGAGATGTACAAATTATTCTTCGGATTGCAAGAGGCGCGTCCGGAATTGACCGAGGATGCTGGCCTAAGCTGCAATCGCCCGGATACTCAAGTAAGTAGTTCCAAGTCCGGACATACCGTTTGTTTGCCTTTCGATGATTCGCCTTATGAACAATTTCCTTCTAAACAGGAGTGGATAACGGAAGCAAAATTGATATGGTGTCCGGCCCTCCTCCCAGAGACCGCGCCGAATTCCGTGCTGGTCCGGATGCTGGAGGTTGCGCCTCCAGAGGAAGGCGAAGGGGAAAGTGGAAAAACTACTGCCTCGCCTAAGGTGGCTCTTGAAAGAGGGGGGATCGAAAATCCCTCCCTCCAAGGGGAGAAAAGGACTGCCTCCGAGGACCCGGGGGCCAAAGCCCCTAAACGGGGGAAGAAATCTTCGCCAGAGGGTCCTGTGTCCGGGGAGGCCCCGGCCGCACAGTCTCCCTTAAAGAATCAGCCCTCCAACGAGCCGTAAGTAGAAAGAGAGGAGTTTTATAATAAGGGACATCCCTTTTTGTGCTTCTGAGGATAACTAAAGTTTTTACCTTGTAGTTCGGATCTCCGTCCTTCGCAAATGAGCTCGTCTTCGGGGGACCTTCGTCCGGAGATGATGGAGAGCGAGACGCCTCCGTCCGGGGCGCCGTCGGATAGGGCGGACGAGCCTGAAGTGTCGTCAAGGAGGGAGCCCCCGGGTTTGGCGAAGCCGGACAGTTCGGCGCCAACTGGTGTAGGGCTGAAGGATCTGCTTGAGAAGGCGTCTATCTCAGAAGATCACCACGCATTGATGAGTGTGGTGATTGAAAGGATTTCGTCCGCCGAAGGCGGATTGCATAATGCCGTCAGGAGTTTGCTGGCGGGGTTTGAGGTACGTAAAAATGACACACCTTTTGACAGTTTTGCATGTAGAATGCGCCCTTTATAGATAGTAGCCCCTGAGACTCGGTAGGTTGTCGAAAGCGACAGTGTGCCGAGGATCAAAATTGCAGGTTTAAATTTTCGCCGTGCCTATGTAGGTGGCGGGTCGTCCGGGGGCCAGCCGGACTGATGGAGTTGCTGAACTAAAGCGGCAACTCACCGTTGCGGATGCGGACATCACGCTAGTCAACAGGCGACTTGATGAGTCGCGAGGTAATTGTTTCTTTGCGGTCACTTGGTAAGGGAGCCGAAGTCAGCTCTTTATAACATGTGTGTGAAATGCAGATAGTGCCGCTGTTGTGGAGAGCCTTCAGGCCGAACTTGCTCAAGCCAAAGAGCAGGCCAGAAGGAGTAATACGGCGGCCTCGAGGGAGGCCGAGGAGTTAGCGGCCGAAAGGGCCGCACACTGCCGAAGCAGGGAAGAGATGGCCGAAATGGCCGTGAAGTTAAAAGATGCTACCAACCGCAATGAGGCTCTTAGGAAGGAACGCCTAGCGGGTCAAGAAGACCTGGGGAATGCCACCGCCGAAGCCAAGGATGCCCGTTCTGCAATGCGGGCTATAAAGGAAGAGCTGCGCCAGGCCGAAGACATTGTAGCTGGCAAGCCTTTTCTGCTGCGCCGAAGATTTACGGATCCAAAGTATGCTCAGCTGGGCCAACTGTGGGGTCTAGAGGACCCATATATGGACTTAGCAGCGAGTGCGGCGGATGCCGTTGTGCATTTTCGAAGCCAGAAGGATCACAAGATGGAAGAGCTGTTTTGGTCTCAATTCCATAGTCCAGAGCGTTCACTTCCGCTGACCGACCATTTGGCCGAGTGGGCTGAGCTAAATAGGTTGTCCGGGCTTGCCATGACGGATATCGTGACCCATGTCTGGCCGGATAGGCCCAAGCCGAAGAGTTACTTTGGCTTATTGCAGCAATTTCTTGGGGCGGTGCCGCATATCAAGGCGATGAAGCGGTCGGCCTGCATAGAGGGTGCGCGGATGGCACTCGCCCGTGTGAAGACACATTGGACAGAGATGGATGCCACCGCTTTTGCGACCCCGGGTCCGGACGATAGCCGGTTACCCACCGAGCACTATTTTGGCGAAGTCCTGCGTGGTGCTCGTGTAATAGAGTCGCAGTGCTCAAAAAATGTTACGTTCAAATGAACGTTTTATGTTGTAAAACAATATTTATGATGTAAGCGCCTTTTATACTTGTGCGTTCAAGTAATGGAATATCTCCTATGCGGCCGTTTATGTATACGTGTGTATAACCTGAAAGATGGCAGTCGTCGGCTTCAGCCCCCACGCACAAGGTGCGGGGGTGTTCGCAAAAATAGCGCGTTTTCACACTTAATCCGACGTCTCGGTCCTGTAAAGGAGGTGGTAGCGTAGCAAATGAGGCAACCGGACTATAATGCTTTATCACTTTCACTTAGCCATGGGAGTTCGAGGGTGGGGCTACGACATAGCCCCTGGGGGCACCGCGCTCTCCGAATTTGGGGCGCGTATGTGCCTGACCGGGAAACGGCCCTTCGTCAAAGCGGAGGAATTCTAAACATTCCCTTGGTCGATCGAGTGGTTGACCAGTCTCTCGTTGTATCATGATAGTCAGTTTTCGGCTTTCTCTACTGAGGTGCTCGCCCAGCCGAACTGGGGCACAATCGCAGTAGTTCTCCTGGTGCCGCGTTAGCCGATGATACGGAACGTAAGGCAGCAAACACAGGAGCCGGGCAAACCCAACATTTGACCAAAGACATGATTCGGAGCTGATACATATAAGGCCTAACTCGAGGCGCTGAACACTCCCGAAGGTGTTCGGTCTTTATAATGACGGGCAGAACAATGCCCTAAGCCCCTTGTGTCCAGGTACGGGCAAGTTCCTCTGGCGCGGCCGATGCCAAAACGCCAGCCTCCACTCTGGTTATAATGAGAAACCAGGGGATTATAGCAACTAGAGAAAGTAAGAAAGGTTTACGTAGGGTCTTAGTCTGAAAAGAATCCTTAAAACGGGTCCCTACTGCACGTCTGCGCCTGTGTCTCCGTTGTGCCATATCCTGGACGGGTGTGCACGTTGTTCATCTGTAAAAAGAGAGGAACTTAGTTTGAAAAGAAATCATGCAAAAAGGTACTTAAAAAATTGAAATATAAATTTAGAAAGCTGAGCCTATGCTAGCTCATTATAGCTTATATACACAAACCCTTGTGAAGGGGTGTGCGGCTAGGTAGCCCCTAGCTTATTTATTCCGGACCCGTCCAACCGTGTCCGGGGGCTTGGCCGACCTTTTAATGAAATGATGCCACGTGGACCGGGCATTTTAAGCGTAAGAGACGCGTAGTGTGGTATTGCGTTAAAGCAGACGAAAGCTTCGCGTCCCAGTAGTTCTTGATAGCTACTTTTGAATGCGGCGACATGAAAGGTTATCTTTTCTCGTCGGAAGTTGTCAGGTGACCCGAACACAACTTCTAGTAATAATAAACCTGTGCACCTGGCGTAAGGGCCTGGTGCCACTCCTTTGAAGGAAGTGCGGCTATGTCGAATTGTAGTAGGGTCTATCCCCAACTTGCGGATTGTGTCCGGATATAGCAGGTTTAAGTCACTGCCGCCGTCCATCAGAACTTGCGTAAATCGTAGTCCGTCTATTATGGGATCCAATATCAGAGCAGTCCATCCCGCGTTCCGGATACTTATGAAATGATCCAGATGGTCGAAAGTGATTGGTTTTGACATCCAATCTCGGTGTTCCGCTAGGGTGGACCGTGCGACACTTGTCTTAGCGAGTGCCGTGCTTTATTTCCGTACTATCACATGAAGTGAGTTTACTGTTTTGACTCCTTGTGGGAAAGTCTTCTGACTTCCGGTGCTCTGCTGGTGGGGTTCGTCATCGTCCTCGCTTGGCGTACCGAGCCCCTTGTGTTCGGCGTTGAGTCTGCCGGACTGTTTAAAATCCCAACAATTTCGGTTGGTATGGTTTGTAGGCCTTCCGGAGGTACTGTGGAGTTGACATATCCGATCTAAAATTTTGTTTAAGTTGGATAGCTCGTCACTGTTGTCCTTAAGAGGCAGTGTTTTATTGTTTGGCCGCGAGCTTTTGAATCCGGCGTTGACCGCCGTGCTCTTTGGGCTTTTTTCTTTATTCCGGCGCTGATCTTTCCTGCGCCGTGATTTTCCGTTTCCATCTCTGATATCAGATGTACTCGGGTCACTGGTGCTGCATCTTGCTAGCCATCTGTCTTCTCCTGCGCAAAAGCGCGTCATGAGGCTTGTTAGCGCGGCCATTTCTTGGCTTTTCTTGGCCGAGGTGTCTGGCGAGCCATTCGTCTCGGACGTTGTGTTTAAAAGCTGCTAAGGCTTCTGCGTCCGGACAGTCGACTGTTTGGTTCTTTTTGGTAAGGAACCTGCTCCAGAATTTGCGCGCTGACTCTCCGGGCTGTTGAGTTATATGACTTAGATCGTCTGCATCCAGAGGGCGGACATAAGTCCCTTGAAAATTCGCCCTAAACGCGCCCTCAAGCTCTTCGCAACTTCCAACAGTGTTTTCTGGGAGGCTTTTAAGCCAATGCCGAGCTGGCCCTTTGAGCTTGAGGGGTAGATATTTTATGGCGTGGAGATCATCTCCTCTTGCCACGTGTATGTGTAGTATGTAATCTTCTATCCAGACTCCGGGGTCTGTTGTGCCGTCGTATGCCTCTATGTTTATGGGTTTGAACCCTGCTGGAAATTCATGATCCAGCACCTCATCGGTGAAACATAGCGGGTGTGCGGCGCCCCTGTATTTGGGTGTGCCGCTGTCTTCGAACACTTGTCGTGTTGTGTTACTTCCTGGGGCCCTCTTTTTTGGCCCGTAGATGGACCTAGTTGGGCCGTCTATCTTTCCAGGATCATAAGTCGGCTTGTGTGCGGCGCCACTTGTCGCTTTCGGCCTGTCATCTGGCCGTCTATCCGGCCAGGCGGCCTCTTTATTTTTTGGTTGTGAGGGCTCTATGGCTTCCTCGTCAAATTCTGGCAGCAGCTTGCGCTTCGGGTAGCTCTTTGTTTGATGTCCATTGCCATACTTGTCTGCGGTATTGAGTACCTTGCTCCACTTCATTCTGAGTATGTCTTCCGCTGTTTTGAGCTTCCATTTTTCCTTCTTCAAACTTCTTGCAGTGGCGACGAGTCTTTTGTGAAGGTTCTTATGCTCCGGTGGTGTGTCCGATGTGAGGTTGCCGGACTGTTGGTTGCTCCGGGAAGGGGTTGATTATCCGGTTCGTCCTGTTCGGACGGTTGCTTGGTTGCATGTTCGTCGTCCACTGGTTTGCCCTGCTCTATTGCTGGGTCATTAGGAATGCTGCTTTGATCTAGGCGGGACTTAGGGCGGCGTCTACGTCGCTGTTTTGGTTGTTTATCGGCGGGATTATCCTCTGCCGCGTCCCGTTGTTCCTCGTTATCGCTTCCTTTTGGGGTGTCCACCATATATATGTCATGTGACGAGGTGGCCTTCCAGTGCCCTGTAGCGCTGGTTCTTGATCGTCTCCGGCATCGTCGTCCATACCGTCGATGTCTTCGGAGTCGTAGTTTAGCACGTCGGTTAGATCGTCGACAGTGGCTACGAAGTGGGTGGTGGGTGGCTTTTGAATTTCTTCGTCGTCCGCGTCCCAACCATCCTGTCCGTAGTCCGGCCAGGGCTCTCCGGATAGCGAGAGATGCTTCAGCGAATTTAAGATGTCGCCGAAGGGTGAGTGCTGAAAGATGTCCGTGGCGGTGAATTCCGTGATCGACGCCCAATCGGATTCGACTGGCGGGGGCGCAGGAGGTTCGGAGTCCGGTAGGGAGTCCGGCACCTCGGAATAATGAGCTTTATGCGGGACAAGGTCAGTGTTCGGCTCCATCGCCGTGGAAGTTGCGGCTCCCGAGGCGGTGTCCAACCACCCATCCTCGATATGCGCGATCGGCTTCGGACTATGGGTCGGAGCGGATTTGTGTGCGGCCTCCAAGGTACTGTCCGGCGGCAGAGTTAGGTCGTGCCCATCGTGACAGTGCGGCACGCTCGGCTGTGGCTCGGATCCATCGAAGATCAAGTCACCGCGGATATCGGCCGTGAAGTTTAGGCTTCCAAACCTGACCTGACGGCCAGGGGCGTAGCTTTCGATCTGCTCCAGATGGCCAGGTGAGTTGGCCCGCAGTGCGAATCCGCTGAATACGAAGATCTGTCCGGGGAGAAAAGTCTCACCCAGGACTGCGTCGTTGTCGATTGAAGAGGCCATCAAGCCTATCGGTGACGACACAGAGGAACTCTCAATGAAAGCACCAATGTCGGTGTCAAAACCGGCGGATCTCGGGTAGGGGGTCCCAAACTGTGCGTCTAGGCGGATGGTAACAGGAGACAAGGGACACGATGTTTTACCCAGGTTCGGGCCCTCTTGATGGAGGTAAAACCCTACGTCCTGCTTGATTGATATTGATATTGTGGATGTTTACAAGAGTGGATCTACCAAGAGATCAAGGAGGCTAAATCCTAGAAGCTAGCCTATGGTATGATTGCAAGGGTTGTTGTTGCGTCCTACGGACTAAAGCCATCCGGTTTATATAGACACCGGAGAGGGCTAGGGTTACATAGAGTCGGTTACAATGGTAGGAGATCTACATATCCGTATCGCCAAGCTTGCCTTCCACGCCAAGGAAAGTCCCATCCGGACGCGGGACGAAGTCTTCAATCTTGTATCTTCATAGTCTTGGAGTCCGGTCGATGATGATAGTCCGGCCGATGATAGTCCGGCCGATGATGGTAGTCCGGCTATCCGGACACCCCCTAATCCAGGACTCCCTCAGTGGCGAAGTGTGAGGGCAAGAGAAGCGGTAGGTGATGCCGTTGGTGGAGAAGAAGGACCGCAAAGTAGAGTTGATGAACTCGCCGCCGTTGTCGCATTGGAGGGCCTTAATGATTACATTGTACTGAGTGCGAACGAAAGAGAAAAAGCGAAGGAGAATGGAAGAGGTGTCCGACCTATTACGGAGGGGAAATGTCCACAAGGAGTGTGTGTAATCATCAAGTATAACCAAATAGTATTGATAACCAGAGAAGCTTACAACGGGGCTTGTCCATAAATCACAATGAAGAAGCTCAAAGGGAGCATAAGTGCGGCTACTAGAAGATGGAAAGGGAAGGCGCGGCTGACGGCCAAGTTGGCACGCAGTACATGGAATGTCCGCACTTTTATTACATGAATGGAGAAACTCTTGAGCAGCTAAAGAAGACAAAGTCTGTGGGCTGGGGTGGCCGAGTCGGCGGTGCCACACGTTGACAGTGGAGACGGTGGCAGACAGAGCAGTGCACCGTGTCTTGTTATTCCCGAAGAATGGATAGAGGTCGCCGGAGCTAGCGGAGATCATGAGTACCCTCCTCGTGCGAAGATCGTTCACAAGAAAGCCAAAGGGGTAAAATTCAATAGAACATGAGTTGTCTTTGGTGAACTGGAGTACAGAGATGAGACTCGTGACTACATTAGGAGAAAATAAAACATCGCGAAGGTGAAAGTTATGGGGATGGAGGGTGGTGGAACCGGTTGCATGGATGGGAAGATGGGTGCCATTGCCAACAACAATGCTAGAGAAAAGATGTTTTAAAGAAGAATTCGAGAAGGTGAGGTTACCAGGGTTGCCGGTGACATGGGAGGCGGGGCCGCTATCGAAGTACCACTCGGAAGGGGCATCGCTGTTGTTGGGGAAGCCGGAGGCGCTGTAGGCGGCTTGGAGCATAGAGAGGTGGTCCCATGCCGACTGCTGAGGAGGGGGTGCGGGGTAGCCAGAGAACTGCATCTGGTACGCCTGAGCTTGGGAGCCAGGTCGAGGACCGAGCACGCAGAGTTCGGAGGGACCCAACCGGGCCGTGGGTTGGGCAGGGCCATGCCGTAGGGCGCGAAGAAGCCCATGTACGGGTTGTACGGCAGGGGAGGAGCGGCGCCCCGGCCGCCCTGATCGCCGCGTCCACGCCCACGACCACGGCCGCGCCCGTGGCCGCCGCAGTCACTGCGGTCACCATCCTGGCGGTTGCCAGATCCACGGCCCTGCGGGAAACCATTGCCGTGATCGGAGCTGCGGTCGATGTGATCGCCCTGGTGAGTGCTGGAGGAGGCGCCAGGGTGGAGGGGGTGCTGGAGGGGCCGCCGTGCCCGGTGACCGCGAGGATGGGTGATACGTCTCCAACGTATCTATAATTTATGAAGCATTCATGCTATTATCCCATCTGTTTTGAATGATTATGGGCTTTATTATACACTTTTATATTACTTTTGGGACTAACCTATTAACCGGAGGCGCAACCCATATTGCTGTTTTGTTGCCTGTTTCAGTATTTCGAGGAAAAGGAATATCAAACGGAGTCCAAACGGAATGAAACCTTCGGCAGCGTGATTTTTTGCAAGAATATGATCCAGGAGACTTGGAGTTCACGTCAGAAGATCCTCGAGGAGGCCACGAGATAGGAGGGCGCCCCCCCTACTGGGCGCACCCCCCTGTCTCGTGGGCCCCTCGAGGTTCCCCCGATCGACTTCTTTCGCCTATATAAGCCTACGTACCCTAAAAACATCGAATATCAAGATAGATCGGGAGTTCAGCCGCCGCAAGCCTCAGTAGCCACCAAAAACCTCTCGGGAGCCCGTTTCGACACCCTGCCGGAGGGGGAATCCCTCACCGGTGGCCATCTTATCATCCCGGCGCTATCCATGACGAGGAGGGAGTAGTTCACCCTCGAGGCTGAGGGTATGTACCAGTAGCTATGCGTTTCATCTCTCTCTCTCTCTCTCGTGTTCTCTCTATGGCACGATCTTGATGTATCGCGAGCTTTGCTATTATAGTTGGATCTTATGATGTTTCTCCCCCTCTACTCTCTTGTGATGAATTGAGTTTGCCTCTTGAAGTTATCTTATCGGATTGAGTCTTTACTTTGAGAACACTTGATGTATGTCTTGCCGTGTTTATCTGTGGTGACATTGGGATATCACGTGCCACTTGATGTATGATTTGGTGACCAACTTGCGGGTTCCGCCCATGAACCTATGCATAGGTGTTGGCACACGTTTTCTTGATTCTCCGGTAGAAACTTTGGGGCACTCTTTGAAGTACTTTGTGTTGGTTGGATGAATTTGAGATTGTGTGACGCATATCGTATAACGGATACTTGAGGTGACAATGGAGTATCTAGGTGACATTAGGGTTTTGGTTGATTTGTGTCTTAAGGTGTTATTCTAGTACGAACTCTTGAATAGATTGATCCGAAAGAATAACTTTGAGGTGGTTTCGTACCCTACCATAATCTCTATGTTTGTTCTCCGCTATTAGTGGCTTTGGAGTGACTCTTTGTTGCATGTTGAGGGATTGTTATATGATCTATCTATGTTATTATTGTTGAGAGAACTTGCACTAGTGAAAGTATGAACCCTAGGCCTTGTTTCCTATCATTGCAATACCGTTTACGCTCACTTTTATCATTAGTTACCTTGCTGCTTTTATATTTTCAGATTACAAGTACCTATATCTACTATCCATATTGCACTTGTATCACCATCTCTTCGCCGAACTAGTGCACCTATACAATTTACCATTGTATTGGGTGTGTTGGGGACACAAGAGACTCTTTGTTATTTGGTTGCAGGGTTGTTTGAGAGAGACCATCTTCATCCTACGCCTCCTACGGATTGATAAACCTTAGGTCATCCACTTGAGGGAAATTTGCTACTGTCCTACAAACCTGTGCACTTGCAGGCCCAACAACGTCTACAAGAAGAAGGCTATGTAGTAGACATCAATGGGAACGGGCTCGTCGGCCACGCGCTGGGCGATGTTTTCCTCTGCGAGCTTCAGGCGCGAGAAGACCGTCTCGAATAGCGGCAGAGGCACGGTGTCACCCAAGACAACACGAATGGTGTTGAGCCGTTTGTCGATGCCGTGGAGAAACTGGGTGGTGAGATCAACCTCGATGACGGCGTGGTCGATGTCGGCCAACCCAGCGATGAGAAGCTTCATGCGGCGGGCATATTCGGCAATGGAGAGGTCGCCTTGTTTGAGATTGCCGTATTGCCGATTCAGCGTCATGTAACGAGCCGCACGGTTTGCCAGGAAGTAGTCGCGGATGCGGTTCCAAAGGTCGAAGGTGGCGGTGGCCCCGACGATGTGGTCGACGAGGTTGTCAGGGACGGTGGAGTAGATCCAGAGCACAAGGTGGGCGTCGGTCTCGCACTGAAGAGCAGTGGCATTCGGAGGGAGGGGGTGTTCGACGAACTGGGTGACGCCGTAGCGGATGAGAACGAGGAGGAAGAACGACTTCCACTTGTGGTAGTTGTGGTCACTGGGGTTGAGGAGAAATCTGATGTGGTTCTGAATGTTGTCGCGGAAGATAGGATGTGGAGAGGGCGTGGCAGCGAAGGAGAGCGGCGGCGCCGGAGAAGAGAACAGGGGGCGAACTGGGTACCAGTGGATGGGGAAGAGCCACTGTGGGAGGAAGAAGTCGTCCCAAAGACGAAGGGGGGCGAGGTGCCCATGGCGGCAGTGGTTCCACCGCTGGTGGCCGAGGAGGAGAGAACGCCCGGCGAGGTGGCGGAGCTGGTGGCTGGGGAGGTGGAGGAGGAGGTGGAGTTCTCGGCCATGGGGATGCATGGAGTCTGATACCAAGCAGAATCATGAAATGCTCTATGTGTATTGATTCCATCCACAACGGTACAAGGTATACAAGTGGAGCCATAATAAATGGCCCGATAGAAGTGGCACACAGGCCCGGGCATGGCTCAGATCCTAAATACAAGGACTACATGTACAGAATAGATACACACATACATCACAAGTTAACAATGCCCTGGTAGAATAATATATCTTATTGCACCTTGAGCTGCATGTGTATTAAACTACACGTAGGGGCTGTTTGGTTTGAGACTATGTTTGCCAAAGCTTGCCACATCTAAGGTTAGGCAAGTTTGACCAACTTAGGTGTGTGTTTGGTTCAAGCCACATCTTAGGTAAGCCACACTATGGTCCCATATCACATACACACAAAAAGTGTGGCAAGATTCCCTTAGGCTTGCCAACTTGTGGCTCTCATTTTGAAGAACTAACCTTAGGCAAGTTTGGCAACATTGTATGGCAAAGTGTGGCACTCTTAGGCCTAGAACCAAACATGCCCGTACACTTTTTTTTAACACAGTATAGACGCAAAAGCTTATATACACGTACACTATAGACGGAACAATGCATCAACAGAGGAGCAAAGCAAGTTAACAAAATAGAAGAAAAAAAGATAAAATCGAAACAACCGGTATATATGTTTTTTACCAATATAGTTCCACACGGACTAAAATATGTATATGAAAATATGATAAAAATACATATTCTTTAATCATGAAGCTGGGTTATCTATCATTCTTAATGCAAAATTTACTTATTTAGGGCCACGGGCTGCGCCAGTATGGCCCTTAGCACTACAAAAAAAAGACACATCCGTGACATTTTGGACCGAACGAATTTTTTTCCTGTAATACATATGACACTTCTATGACGATAATTGTGACAAAACCCGGTATTATCATAGATGTGGTGGGCTCCTACTTCTACGACAAAAAATCATGACAGAAAATGGGCTTTTCGTCCTGGGCGGGCCGGAGACGCAGCTGCACGACATTCTTTGGGCCGTCCATGACGGAAAAAACCGTGGTAGAAGTGAGGGGGAGGAAAATTTCGGGGAGTTGCCGGTTACGGTGGGAGGTCGGGGGCCGAGCGATGCGTGTTTCTCTCGTACACGTGTGCGCGTGTGTGCGAGGCGTTGGCTCTAACTGAACCCGATCGAGGCGTTGGGTTCTAACTGAACCAGAGCGATTGCACTGCAGGCTACGCGTTACTGAACCCAAGCGATCGATCGATGGCTGTTAACTGAACCCGATCGAGTGATTCCTTCGCTACTGCTGCTAACTGAAGCCGATCGATTGGATGAACAGTGAGCGTTGCG
>NC_041383.1:150061084-150109674 GCF_002162155.2 Triticum dicoccoides | reverse complement strand
AGTCTGTTTCGTCCGTTTTGCGGTACGCCACACCCTTCCCGATGAACAGGACCCCCGTTTCGACCGTACGAGGTCCGTTTCGTCTGTTTTGCGGTACGCCACACCCCTCACAATCAACATGACCCCCGTTTCTAATGTAGGAGGTCCGTTTCCTCCGTTTTGCGGTACGCCACACCCCTCCCGATCAACAGGACCCCGTTCCGAACGTAGGAGGTCCGTTTCCTCCGTTGTGCGGTATGCCAGGCCTCGTTTCCATCGCTTGTTCCGTCCAAGCCCTCCCGATGAACACGACCACGCATTCCGTTCCGACCCACCCGGTTGGCTCCCACGCGTTCCGTTGCTTCCCGATGAACACGACGCATTCCATTGCCTCCCCATGAACACGATGCATTCCGTTGCCTCCCCATGAACACGACGACGACGCTATTTCTCCATTCCGACCCAGCCATGTACACGAGCCCTCGCCGTACGTATGCGCGAGTAGGCGTTCGAGATCCCGCCCATATGTACACATACGTGGCCATATTTTCTTTCTTGCACCCTGGCCGCTGTACGTACGTGTACATGCTACGTGCGCGCCTCTACTACGACACGTGCGCGCCTCTACATCCACCAGTATATATGTACGTACATGTTCGCGACCAGAATGACAACGCTACATACGCTTCGACCAGGTGGGTCCCGACTGTCAGGCACTTCCTTGCTTGCGAAGATGTAGCTGGTGGGTCCCAGCAGTCAGGGGGGGTGAATCGTTTTGGTTTTTTTTGCCCGGACGCACTTCCTTGCATGCGAAGATGTAGCTAGTGGGTCCCAGAAGTCAGGGGGAAATGTTTTTTTCACGAAATACTGGTGGCCTGTCCGGTGGGTCCCTGCTGTCAGGTGGAGGAATAAATATTTTGCGCGTAATAAGGAGGCACTTCCTTGCGGCCGCATGGACCCAGCTGTCAGCCTCTCCACGCACAGTACTCTTCCGATGGAAGTCAGGCGTTGACCACATTTACCACGCCGTGCCGAGAGCACCACGGCGGTGGACGACGGCGAGGCCTAGGAAGGGGACGGCGCGGAGCCGGGGAAGACGCAGCAGCGGATGCCCACGTGAAGAGGAGTACGAGGGTGAGGCTGCCGTTGCCGCAGAATAACAGGGGGTGTGGGTGAGTAGAGGGATGGCCTGGCCAGCGTGGGAGTAGTAGGGGGCGGTGAGGCCTCCGCGGCATCACAGCCGGCCACGGGAGGCAGGAGCACGCGACACGACCGGTGCTGCTTTGGGCGGCTGGAGCACGAAGACCAGAGGTTAAAGAAGCACTACAGCCGTTGGATGGACATTGTACAGTCACTGGAGCTAGAGTCATTCATATTGACTAAGTAGACAAAGCCCTACGTCCCCGTAAACTTAGTAGGCCCACAAGTCAGCCTCCCACCAAGGTGAGTCCCAGCTAGCAGGGGGAGTATTCATTTTTTTGTGCGTAATAAGGAGGCATTTCCGGTGAGTCCGAGCTGACAGCGGGGGGAACATTTTTTCGCGAAATACAGAGACTCTTCCGGTGGGTCCTAGCTATCAGGTGGAGGAATCATTATTTTGCGCGTAATAAGAAGGCATTTTCCTATGTGGGCCCCTACTGTCAGCCTCTTCCGATGGCTGTTGTTTGTTGACCATGTTGACCTCGCCGCGCCGAGAGCACAAACGCGGTGGACGAGGGCGAGGCCCAGGAAGAGAACCACCCGGAGCCAGCGAAGCCACCGCAGCGGATGCCCAGGCTGAGGGGAGAACAAGCGCTGACTGGTCGGCTGCAGGGTGAGGCTGACGTCGCCGGAAAATAACAGGATGTGTGGGTGGTTAGAGGGATGGCCTGGCAGCAGCACAGCCAGCCACGGGAGGAGGGAGCAGGCAGTCCCACCGGCATTGGTTTGGGCGGCTGGAGCAGGAAGATCAGAGATTAAAGAAGCACGGCGGCCGTTGGATGGACATCCAACGGTCACTGCTGTGTGTTGACTAAGTTGACAAAGCCTTGCGTACGCGTCAAAAAATTTTTAGGACAGTGTCATCGTCAACCTAGTAGGCCCAGAAGTAAGCCTCCAATTCTGCGGAAAACTGCATATAGCCCATTAGCCATTATTTTCAATAATTTGCAACCCATTTGCTAATTCTTAAGGATATTTGAAGCCCATATTCTTTTTATTAGCATTATAGACCATATATTCTGGGCACTACTAAAAAATTCAACGAAATTTTGCATATTTCGGTCGGGTCCGAACTCTTTTAATCACGAAATTTCGAGTCACGTTAAAAATAGTTTTCAAAAAATTATATCAAAATAAAATTCAAAAAAAATTCTCCGCAAAAAAAATTAATGAAATTTAGAATCTTAACTAGCAAGATGCATGTTCGTTGCACGGAACATGAAGATGCATTTGTATGAGTAGTTTATCTTGTGGGAGAAAAAATGATGTTTTAATGTAATTGCCAGTTGGCTTTGGTTTTCATAAGAGTAGAGAGTAGAGAAATCCTGAAAAAAAATGATATTTTAATGCAATTGCCGGTTGGCTTTGGTTTAAAAATTTACAGCCGATTTCTTACAAGTTATATCCCGTTTTCTGGGGAAGCCCATTTCTTACTACTTACATCCCTCCTCGTCTTGAAAGATTTGCAGCCCAGCAGGGCTGAGAAAAGCAAGTAGGCCTCGGTTTTGGTATTCTCCAAAAAAAAGAGAACTGGTATAGCCAATTTCAGAAAGAAATAATATATCAACTAGGCTCGTCATGTGCTTAATAAAAGCGTAAGCGTGGGCTAGATGGGCCACAGCCCCCGCATAGCGCGCAGTTGATCTTCGTCTCTGAAATTGAGAAACAACTGGGCGAGCTGCTGGGTCCCTGGTGTTATCCGCTCGTTGTGTAATTTTCTCGTTTATTGACTACATTGACAATGGCGTGGAACCTAGTTGTCAAACAATTAGGAGGAAGTACTTTTTGGGCTTGTAATAACGAGGCACCTGCTTGCGAAATGCAATGACCCTGGTGGGTCCCTACTGTCAGCCTCTCCACGTACAGTCATCTCCTGATTCCTCTTGGTTGTTGAACATGTTGACAATGCCAGACGGCGGCGGGCACAGCGAGCTATCCAAGGTGGAGAACGACGGCAAGGCCTCGGACGGGAACGAACAGCAGCCATGGAAGATGCGGCAGTGTAGTGGCAGGTGGAGGGGAGTACGAGGGCAACAACATGCAAGTCAAGCATACAAATGGTACAAAAAGCCCAAGGATTAATTGTTCATCAAATTTTTAGACAAAACCCAGATTGAACATGATAGTAACATCTAACCCAACCATTCTTTTTTGCAGTCACAAACAAATGGATCGGTCTGATCCATAAAATCAACATCCTGTGCAAAAAAAATTATTTCAGGATGTCTACAACTTATTGTAAATATAAGCCGATCACGTTTAGAAGCCCATTTGTCCACCTGAAACTTATTTTTTTGCTGTTCAACATGTTCGTCCGTGAGAAATCTCTTGCTGTAAAAATTAAGCCTCATGGACAATAATAACCTCGCGTTCAACAAGAAGAATGTGACAAAGCTTCTGTTTGCCTGGTTGGATGCATATCGTCCCATCGTTATTGTCCTCAAACGAATGTCATTAGAACTGAGAAAATCCTTGTGCTTATTACGCCAATGATTGGTTATATGTTTTTCTCCATGTGGCTCTCCCTAAGTAGACATAAAGATTGAAAACAGTTAAGGTCTGAAAAAAGAGTATGTCGAAAGAACGGCAACTGAACAGTTAATTCTAGTACAATATATACGGGCTTTCAATGTGCATGAAATCATCACCTCTATGTATAAATTCTCCAGAGATCGAAAGCATCGCAGCAAGCCAATAGTTATGTCCAGATCAAAACTATACATTCTGATATATATGATCTTGACAGAATCCAGCAGCATTGATAGGCTATCAATGGACAAACTCTTCATTGAGCATATAACATAATATTAGTACCCAAAGTGTACTCCAAGATGATATAAAACTTATGCGCACAAATGAAAAATGCAACATATGATTACAAATGTGTAGATGATAATATACGGTACCTGAAAAAGTGAGGAGCCAAACACCAACTCCTTGTGATTATTAAACGGGTCACGAATTACACCCAAGGTCTCCAGTTTGGGCGCAGAGACGACAGTTATTTCTGAAGGTGTATAACAATTATGAAGGAGCAACCTTTCAAGTGAAGGGGCATCTTCGATGATGAATTGCTGTCCTTTAAAACAAACTCCAATGCTTTTAAGGTGAGGCAACTTTATTTGGAGACAACTGATACCGATTTCTATTCCCAAAACAATCAGCAAGCGCTCCAGGGAAGGGCAACTGGAGTGGATGATGATGTGAAGTGAGGCCTCCGACAGATAAACCACCACAAGCGAAAGTTTTTTTAGCAGTGTGAGTCGAAGCATTTGTACCAGATCATCTGGTAGATGGCACCAGGCGAAGGTGGCAGTGTGGAGAGAGGAGGAAAACCGCGAGATGGACAATGGTGGTGTGGGCACGAATTTTTGGTTTGTTCGTGGTATGAAACTTTCGTGGTAATGGTAGGACTCAAACTGCTGGAGTTTTCGAATTCAGGGGATGTCAGCCAAGCGTCCACCCTGCTGGGTATGGACAACAGGTAGCTTGTCGGGATGCAGAGGCTTTGAACGGGGCCCTGCTGGTGAGAAGAGACGATGGCTCTGATGAGATCAAATTCAGGAAGGACAGATATCTGACGACAGTCGAGATTGAGGGGCGCGGTGCGCCATAGAGGGCGCCACCGAGTTGAGAGGACTTGTGTGCGGTAGCAATCCTTGGTGGGGAGAAGCGAGATGATCTCCTCAAGGATGACGCTTGGGAGATCGCTGATGCGGTCCACCGGAGATTCTACCGGTTCCTCAGATCCGGGTGGGGGCACTCACCGCTTCTCCCCGCGCTACCGGGTGTGGGATCTACAACCGGCGTCGCCGCTGGCGGGAGCCTCATCTTCTTGGCGCTGGGGCCAGCCGACTCCATTTTCCTTGTGGGTGTCGCGCCGAGCTCACTGGTTTGAGCAGAGTAGCCAAAGACGAGCCTAGTGGCAGTGCGAGTGGGGAAGAAGGAGGGCTGGGGATTTTTGTAGGAGTGGAAGAAGAGGAGCAGGCGTTTTCTGTATGAGTGAGGAAGGAGGTGAGCGGGGTTTTCTGGACGAGTGAGGAAGATTGGGGAGCGGGGGGAATTGGGTGGGGAGACGGAAGTGGGAGAACGAGTTGTTCGTGTTTATAAGGCCCGCTGCACTAACTACTCGCTTTTTCCCAAGAACCGCTCTCTTCTTTTGCGTTGCTGCATTGGAGCTGGCGCATGGGCTTGGCTGATGGGCCATGCATGCAGGATGCAGGTGCCCGCCGGCCACTGCATCCGCCTGGTTTGTTACTAGGCCTATTTAATATGGTGGTTATGGAGTAAATTAAGGAGATTTATTTTCTCTGTGTGCATCCACCAAATTAGAGGATGCGGTACTGGACGCAGACACTCACATTAAACTAACATTTAGAAGAACAAAAGTTCAGCATGTCTATGCATCTCAATGATTCACCATACTATAACCAATATACAAAGCTGTGAGAAGGTGTGGAAATAAAGAAAATCGGTCGATGCTTCTCTGAGCAAAGGGCCTCCCTGCGCACGCATTAATTTCCTGGGCATGCTTGTTTCTTCTCAATGTTGCGAGCACTTTGAGCATGTTGGCAACTCCACAGCTAGCTAGCTGCCTCATCTTGCAATTGATGATGACACATTTGTAGCAAACACATGAGGCAATAGAGATGACTCAACATGGGTCCATATTGTGCAGTTCCCCTGATATCATATTCATTGTCCTGAATCTAAAAAGATAGGAAAACAGTAGCTATACTTAAACGGTGTTGCCAAACAGTAGCACATATCAATAGCTCGGCATGACAAAATACGATCATCTGGACAAAGGGGATACTGACCTGCCTGAGGAAGATTACATATAATTTCATAAGTCCTTGGTTGATTTCCACCTTCGGCTGCACTGCTTGTTTGCTCCTCCACACATGACAGGATCGTTCCGCACTGTATTCAGCAAGTCAACGTACGAATAAGCTAATTTCATCTTGTGTTGGTCATTGTACCTAGTTACGAATGTATGAAAACCTGGAGCACCATGAGGTTAGCTGACAGCAGGTAGATGCAGCCATATAAATTTTGTGCGGTGCTACCAAAATTGAGGTTTGTATCCCTTCCCGTTATGAGAATTCTTCTTGAAGTTGGTAGAATGTGACGGCTTGTTCTTTGCATCAAACTTGCCTTTCCCGTGAGATTTGTTCTTGTTGTTTTGGGGCTGGTTGGGCTGGAAGTTCTTCTCGTGTACCATGTGGGCACTAGAAGCTCCCTCAGTGACCCGAGCACGTGTGTCTTTTGCTCTCGCCTTCTCCTCAAAATCAAGAGTGCTAATGAGATCCAAAACAGAAAACTCATGTCTCTTGTTTTTCAGAGAAGTGACAAAATCGTTCCACGAAGGTGGAAGCTTGGCAATGATGGTCCCAGCAACAAATTTGTCCGGCAACACACACTTAAAGTACTCAAGTTCCTTAGAGAGTGACTGTATCTCATGAGTCTGCTGAACAATAGAGCGCTCATCAGTCATCTTGTAGTCATATAATTGCTCCATGACGTACAACTCGTTGCCAGCGCCCGAGGGCCGAAACTTGGCCTCGAGCGCAACCCACATGTCTTTACTGCTGTCAAACGACATATATGAAACCACAATGGAATCATCAAGAACACTCAGCAGGGAGGCTTTGAGGAGGGTATCCATGTTCTGAAAAGCTTCCTGCTGTGTAGGATTAAGATCGCCCTCAGGCTTACCCTTAGTGGCGTCATAGCAGTACATGATCTGAAACCAATATACTGCTCTTGTGCGCCACCTTTTATATTGCACCCCCTTAAAAGTAGGCGGCTTCAAAAGTGCAGCAAAACCACTCGGAGTAAATTGCGTGTGATCAGGTTTTTGGATTGGATTGTTGGATATATGAGCAATTTAGTATGAGATTTAATCCGAATCAGCAGTAAATAGATCATGACGACAACTGCAAACATCAAAGTAATGATCCGGACTAAACCAGGAGGACAGAATCACATACTGTACTGGGGGAGCAGAACCGATGTGGTTGATGTTGTCACTCATGTCGTTGATGAAGAGGTTACCGAGGTCGGGGAAGAAGGCTGTCATTGAGAAAGTCGTCGCTGGTAGTAGTCACATGAGTGTGCTCCCCAAAAACCAGATCGCCCCTCTCCCGTACAGGATCACGAAAGGCGGGGTTCGGAGGACTGCTGTCCCTTCTCGCGGTGCACGCCGGAAGGAGGTCTGGAGAAGAATTGCGTGGCGGCGCTAAGATCTGGAACGTGCGAAACCATATGATATAGCGGCGGCTAGGGTAGAGCATGTCAGGTCGGTCGTGCGAGTATAATAGTAGGCCTTTGGCCCCCAAACCCCACGTCCAAGTCAATAATAGCTCAAAAAAAGTCAATAATTGCCCCACCAAGGTTTGTCTCAAAAAAGGGAGTAATTAAGGCGTCCGTTAGTCCCTTTAGTATAAATACAATATCATTAATAATGGCCCCACCTTTTGTCTCACAAAGTATGTTGGAGTACAACCGGCTACACGTTTACAATCTGCTTCTCTTCTCTCTCCTCTTCTCTCTCCTTCAACTAAGCACAAATACTATATTTAAATCCTTATAGCCTGCTTATGTCATCTAATTGTAGTACTTGCTCTAAAAGTTACTATCCACTATGTAGTCTGAAATGCCGGGCGTGCAGCGGGCGGTGCCCTCGGTCGGCGCGCCGCTTCAACGGCGGAAGCAGTGAGAGGTCGTGTCGCCCTGACTTGCCATCAATGTGGAGCGGCGGGCTCAGCTGGCGCCGGGCGGGAAGCGCGCGCGGGAGGGGGGAGGGGTTTTTGTTGGGCCAAGAAGGTGAGAAACCAACTAGGGATCGGTCCGGACGGGGAAATACCATGTGCTCCCATACTCTGCATATGACACTAGTCTATGTTACTACTCCCTCCTTTCCAGTTTATAGAGATGTTTAGAGTAACATAGTAATATGTTACAGTACAAGTTACTCCCCACTATGACCAGCCTTGGCCTCTCCCAGTGCTCCACCATGTATAGCTGCTAAGCCTGCCACGTAGGCATAAAATATGATGTGGCACCAATAAACTAAGCACCTATGCATTGAAGACTTGAGTTACTAAGCCATTTAATGCACTTAGTGCCTCATCTAAAGAGCATTAATAGTATGGCCAGCTGCTGGCTATAAGCCAGTGCCATGTCATCTACAACCCATCTTATAGTCAACATGTACAATAGTAGATCAAAAGAGTGTCCTACTACTTTTTTGTTCTGTGGCCCACCTTTCATTCTCACAAAGTGCCTAGGAGCACGTGCTAGAGCTGGCTCTTCACGAAGAGCCCGCTTACCTTCTCTCTCCTCTTCTCTTTCCTCCAACTAAGCAGAAATATACTGTAGTTTATTCCTTATAGCCCGCTGACTCAGCTCTATTGTACTTGCTCTAAGCACATCTAAGGCCCTGTTTGGATACTCTAACTTAGTTAGAGGTTAGAGTTAGATTCTAACACTGAACTAACCCTGAACTAACTCTAACCAAAGAGGTGTTTGGATGGCATGGTTAGATTGACAATAAATGCTCTTTTTCAATCATTGCGACGAGAGCTGCGCTGACCAAGGCAGACCGGGACGTGCCCGACAAGGAGCAACGCTGGCCGAGGCCGACAGGGACCGGCCGCGCAAGGAGCCGCGGCTGCTTACCGGCGGGTAGACGAGCGACGGGAGAGACGATGGGGTTGGAACGGGAGGATAGGGTGGGGCTGCTGCGGGGAGAGCGAGAGAAAAATGTGTGTTTTTTAGTGGTCCCGAGGAGAACTAACCCAAATAAGCACCTCTTAGATGGGTTAGTTTTTTTAGGTGGGTTAGATGCATCTAACCCAAACTAACCCTCCATGTTTGGATATTTTTAGGTTAGTTGAGCTCAAACTAACCCAAACTAACTCTAACCTATGCATCCAAACAGGGCCTAAGCACTTACTAGCACCCCCTTGACAGTGGCCCTTGACGGTGTACGTCACCTTGTGTCTCATAATTTTCCTCGTCATCATCTGAGTCCTAGAAGATCTCACCCACATCATCATTAGCATGCAGCCGCCTTGATAGACAATGTGCGCAGAAGGAGTAGAGGCGACTAGGGACGCACCACCACCATGTCGTGGGCAATCCGTATGTGCTCGTGTGCGTGCAGCGTGCGTGTTTTTCCATCGGTGCTAGCTCTAAGGCCGAGGCTGCGGTCGTCTTCGTCTCCGACTAGTAGTTGAGCAACGACGGCAAAGAGGTGTTGCAAGAGATGCGTATGCGCCGTTGCATGCGAGCTTCGCCGTAGCACGACGAACCGGACGTCGCCGCGGATGGCGCACGCCTCCATGCAGCCTAGTGTGTGCGCATGCATGTGTTATTCACGTGCATTCTGCGGCCGAGCGTGTGTGCATGCACGTCTTGTGTACGTGCGCTGTGTGCTCCATGTTGTGCGTGTATGTGCATGAGTTGGATCGGATGGAGTTAGTGCGTTGGCTTGTGTACATGCGTGGCTGCATGCGTCCTGTACATGCATGGCTTGTTGCGTGGTTATCAATAATTCAATATAAATTACTCCCTCCTTTCCTAAATATAAGTCTTTCTAGCCATTTCAAATAGACTACAACATACGGATGTATGTAGACATATTTTAGAGTGTAGATTCACTCATTTTGTTTCGTATGTAGTCCCTTATTGAAATATCTAAAAAGACTTATATTTGGGAACGGAGGGAGTATAAAACATCTTCAACTTAGCATACTGATGTACCGTTTCTAGTGGTTAGCGAAAAGTTCATGTTCTTTTAGTTTTTCATAGGTGGGCAGGCGGCAAAAAACAGGGGAAAACGCGCAAGGTTCCTTGTAGACGCTCCACAGTGAGGTTCCTTGCTCCTCCTCGGTCGTCGGGAATCTATGCTCTTCAACTCTTTTCTTTTACATGAGATTTGTTCATCCTTTTCCCAACACGCGAGACATCTAGCATCAAGGTGCAAGTGTCATGCACGAAAATGGAGATAATCAGATAAGCAATGAGTCGTGCGGGGGGGGGAGGGGGAAGCGGGGGGAAACCCTTTTTCGTAAGTGAGTCGTGCACTTCGATGGCACCTACGCAATATTTTTTCTCCTGATGGCACGCGAATGGCACGTGAATAGTGCACGTACTCAACGACGGAGCACGGGATGGTAGCAATGACATGGTCAGCCCTTTTTTGGAGAGAGTACGTACTACTAGTAAATAACTTTGATGTGTCCCGTCAACTCGCAGAACGACGAGAAGCTTGATTACGCCTTATCCCTTGCCAACGCGTGCGTGGTGGCTTGCAGCATCAGGAGAAACTTTTGCTTACAAGCGGTGGACGTGCAGCAGTTCATTTGGTGTCAGATTGCCAGAAGCACTACTGTAGAACCATCGACTTCCGGAAGAGGCGAAGAGCCAAGCGCAAGGTCACCTACTAACCTTAGGCTAGGCGTAGTGGGAGTAACATAAGTAGGGGTGAGAGAGTCCTAAACTAGGGGGTGTGCGGATAGCCAGATCACCATCATCGGCCGAACTATCATCGGCCGGACTATCATCATCGGCCGGACTCCAAGACTATGAAGATACAAGATTGAAGACTTCGTCCCGTGTCCGGAGGGGACTTTCCTTGGCGTGGAAGGCAAGCTTGGCGATACGGATATGTAGATCTCCTACCATTGTAACTGACTCTATGTAACCCTAGCCCTCTCCGGTGTCTATATAAACCGGATGCCTTTAGTCCGTAGGACAACAACAACAACCATTACAATCATACCATAGGCTAGCTTCTAGGGTTTAGCCTCCTTGATCTCGTGGTAGATCCACTCTTGTAACATCCACAATATCAATATCAATCAAGCAGGACGTAGGGTTTTACCTCCATCAAGAGGGCCCGAACCTGGGTAAAACATCGTGTCCCTTGTCTCCTGTTACCATCCGCCTAGACGCACAGTTTAGGACCCCCTACCCGAGATCCACCGGTTTTGACACCGACATTGGTGCTTTCATTGAGAGTTCCTCTGTGTCGTCACCGATAGGCTTGATGGCCTCTTCAATCGACAACGACACAGTCCGGGGCGAGACTTTTCTCCCCGGACAGATTTTCGTATTCGGCGGCTTCGCACTGCGGGCCAATTCGTTTGGCCATCTGGAGCAGATCGAAAGCTACGCCCCTGGCCATCAGGTCAGGTTTGGAAGCCTAAACTTCACGGCCGATATCTGCGGGGACTTGATCTTCGATGGATCCGAGCCACAGCCGAGCATGCCGCACTGTCACGATGGGCACGACCTAACTCTGCCGCCGGACAGTACCTTGGAGGCCGCACACGAATCCGCTCCGACCCATAGTCCGGAGCCGATCGCGCAGATCGAGGACGTGTGGCTGGACACCGCCTCGGAAGCTGCAACTTCCACGGCGATGGAGCCGAACACTGACCTCGTCCCTTATAAGGCTCATGGCTCCGAGGTGCCGGACTCCCTGCCGGACTCCAAACCTCCTGCGCCCCTGCCAATTGAATCCGATTGGGCGCCGATCATGGAGTTCACCAGTGCGGACATCTTTCAACACTCACCCTTCGGCGACATCTTAAATTCGCTGAATCACCTCTCGCTATCCGGAGAGCCCTGGCCGGACTACGGCCAGGATGGTTGGGATGCGGACGACAAAGAAATTCAAAACCCACCCACCACCCACTTCGTAGCCACTGTCGACAATCTAACCGACGTGCTAAACTACGACTCCGAAGACATCAACGGTATGGACGACGCTGCCGGAGACGATCAAGGACCAGCGCCTACAGGGCACTGGAAGGCCACCTCGTCACATCGCATATATATGGTGGACACCCCAAAAGGAAGCGATAACGACGAACAACGGGACGCGGCAAAGGATAATCCCGCCGATAAACAAACAAAACGGCGACGTAGATGCTGCTCTAAGTCCCGCCTCGACCAAAGCAGCATTCCTAACGACCCAGCAATAGAGCAGGGCAAACCAGTGGACGACGAACATGCAACCAAGCAACCGTCCGAACAGGACGAACCAGATAATCAACCCCTTCCCGGAGCAACCAACAGTCCGGACAACCTCACACCGGACACACCACCAGAGCATAAGAACCTTCACAAAACACTCGTCGCCACTGCAAGAAGTTTGAAGAAGGAAAAACGGAAGCTTAAAACAGTGGAAGGCATACTCAGAATGAAGTGGAGCAAAGTACTCAAGACCGCAGACAAGTATGGCAATGGCCATCAAACAAAGAGCTACCCGAAGCGCAAGCTGCTGCCAAAATTTGACGAGGAAGCCATAGAGCCCTCACAATCAAAAAATAAAGAGGCCGCCTGGCCGGATAGACGGCCAGATGACAGGCCAAAAGCAACAAGTGGCGCCGCACACAAGCCGACTTATGATCCTGGGAAAATAGACGGCCCAACTAGGTCCATCTACGGGCCAAAAAAGAGGGCCCCAGGAAGTAACACAACACGACAAGTGTTCGAATACATCGACACAACCAAATACAGGGGCACCGCACACCCACTATGTTTCACCGATGAAGTGCTGGATCATGAATTTCCAGCAGGGTTCAAACCCATAAACATAGAGGCATACGACAGAACAACAGACCCCGGAGTCTAGATAGAAGATTACATACTACACATACACATGGCTAGAGGAGATGATTTCCACGCCATAAAATATCTACCCCTCAAGCTCAAAGGGCCAGCTCGGCATTGCCTCAAAAGCCTCCCAGAAAACACTGTTGGAAGTTGGGAAGAGCTTGAGGACGCGTTTAGAGCTAATTTTCAAGGGACTTATGTCCGCCCTCCGGATGCAGACGATCTAAGTCATATAAATCAACAGCCCGGAGAGTCAGCGCGCAAATTCTAGAACAGGTTCCTTACCAAAAAGAACCAAATGGTCGACTGTCCGGACGCGGAAGCCTTAGCAGCTTTTAAACACAACGTCCGAGACGAATGGCTCGCCAGACACCTCGGCCAAGAGAAGCCAAGAACAATGGCCGTGCTAACAAGCCTCATGACGCGCTTTTGCGCAGGGGAAGACAGCTAGCTAGCAAGATGCAGCACCAGTGACCCGAGTACATCCGAGATCATAGATGGAAACGGAAAATCATGGCGCAGGAAAGATCAGCGCCGGAATAAAGAAAAAAGCCCAAAGAGCACGGCGGTCAACACCGAATTCAAAAGCTCGCGGCCAAACAATAAAACACTGCCTCTTAAGGACAACAGTGACGAGCTATCCAACTTAAACAAATGTTGGATCGGATATGTCAAATCCACAGTGCCTCCGGAAGGCCTGCAAACCATACCAACCGAAATTGTTGGGTTTTAAAACAGTCCGACAGACTCAACGCCGAACACAAGGGGCTCGATGCGCCAAGCGAGGACGATGACGAACCCCACCAGCAGAGCACCGGAAGTCAGAAGACTTTCCCACAAGAAGTCAAAATAGTAAACTCACTTCATGTGATAGTACGGAAATACAATACGGCACCCGCTAAGACAAGTGTCGCACGGTCCACCCCAGCGGAACACCGAGATTGGATGTCAAAACCAATCACTTTCGACTATCTGGATTATTCCAGAAGTATCCAGAACGCAGGATGGACTGCTCTGATATTGGATCCCATAATAGACGGACTGCAATTTACGCAAGTTCTAATGGATGGCGGCAGTGACTTAAACCTGCTATATCCGGACACAATCCGCAAGTTGGGGATAGACCCTACTACAATTCGACATAGCCGCACTTCCTTCAAAGGAGTGGCGCCAAGCCCTTACGCCAGGTGCACAGGTTCATTATTACTAGAAGTTGTGTTCGGGTCACCTGACAACTTCCGACGAGAAAAGCTAACCTTTCATGTCGCCCCATTTAAAAGTAGCTATCAAGCACTACTGGGACGTGAAGCTTTCGTCCGCTTCAATGCAATACCACACTACGCGTCTCTTATGCTTAAAATGCCCAGTCCACGTGGCATCATTTCATTAAAAGGTCGTCTAAGACCCCGGACACGGCTGGACGAGTCTGGAATAAATAAGCTAGGGGCTACCTAGCCGCACACCCCTTCACAAGGGTTTGTGCATATAAGCCATAATGAGCTAGCATAGGCTCAGCTTTATTAATCTATATTTCAATTTTTTATGTACTTTTTTGCACGATTTCTTTTCAAACTAAGTTCCTCTCTTTTTACAGATGAACAACGTGCACACTCGTCCAGGATACGGCACAACGGAGACACAGGCGCAGACGTGCAGTAGGGACCCGTTTCAAGGATTCTTTTCAGACTAAGACCCTACGTAAACCTTTCTTACTGTCTCTTGTTGCTATAATCCCCTGGTTTCTCATTATAACCAGAGTGGAGGCTGGCGTTTTGGCATCGGCCGCGCCAGAGGAACTTGCCCGTACCTGGACACAAGGGGCTTAGGGCATTGTTCTGCCCGTCATTATAAAGACCAAACACCTTCGGGAGTGTTCGGCGTATCGAGTTAGGCCTTATATGCATCAGCTCCGAATCATGTCTTTGGTCAAATGTTGGGTTTGCCCGGCTCCTGTGTTTTGCTGCCTTACGTTCCGTATCATCGGCTAACGCGACACCAGGAGAACTACTACGATTGTGCCCCAGTTCGGCTGGGCGAGCACCTCAGTAGAGAAAGCCGAAAACTGACTGTCATGATACAACGAGAGGCTGGTCAACCAGTCGATCGACCAATGGAATGTTTAGAATTCCTCCGCCTTGACGAAGGGCCGTTTCCTGGTCAGGCACATACGCGCCCCGAATTTGGACAGCGCGGTGCCCCCAGGGGCTATATCGTAGCCCCACCCTCGAACTGCCACGGCTAAGTGAAAGTGATAAAGCATTATAGTCCGGTTGCCTCGTTTGCTACGCTACCACCTCCTTTACAGGACCGAGACATCGGATTAAGTGTGAAAAAGCGCTATTTTTGCAAACACCCCCGCACCTTGTGCGTGGGGGCTGAAGCCGATGACTGCCATCTTTCAGGTTATACACACGTATACATAAACGGCCGCACAGGAGATATTCCACTACTTGAACGCACAAGTATAAAAGGCGCTTACATCATAAACATTGTTCTACAACACAAAACGTTCATTTGAACGTAACATTTTTTGAGCACTGCGACTCTATTACACGAGCACCACGTAGAACTTCGCCAAAATAGTGCTCGGCGGGTAACCGGCTATCGTCCGAACCCGGGGTCGCAACAGCGGTGGCATCCATCTCTGTCCAATGTGTCTTCACACGGGCGAGTGCTATCCGCGCACCCTCTATGCAGGCCGACCGCTTCATCGCCTTGATATGCGGCACCGCCCCAAGAAATTGCTGCAATAAGCCAAAGTAGCTCTTCGGCTTGGGCCTATCCGGCCAGACATGGGTCACGATATCCGTCATGGCAAGCCCGCACAACCTATTCAGCTCAGCCCACTCGGCCAGCTGGTCGGTCAGCGGAAGTGAATGCTCCGGACTATGGAATTGAGACCAAAACAGCTCTTCCGTCTTGTGATCCTTCTGGCTTCTAAAATGCACAACGACATCTGCCGCACTCGCTGCTAAGTCCATATAAGGGTCCTCCGGACCCCACAGCTGGCCCAGCTAAGCATACTTTAGATCCGTAAACCTTCGGCGCAGTAGAAAAGGCTTTCCAGCTACAATATCTCCGGCCTGGCGCAGCTCTTCCTTTATAGCCCGCATTGCAGAACGGGTATCCTTGGCTTCGGCGGTGGCCTTCCCCGGGTCTTCTTGCCCCGCTAGGCGCTCCTTTTCAAGAGCCTCCATGCGGTCGGTAGCATCTTTCAACTTCACGGCCATGTCGGCCATCTCTTCCCTACTTCGGCAGTGTGCGGCCCTTTCGGCTTCTAACTCTTCGGCCGCCCTAGAGGCCGCCACATTACTCCTTCTGGCTTGCTCCTTGGCTTGAGCAAGTTCGGCCCGCAGGCTCTCCACAACAGCGGCACTATCTGCATCTCACACACAGGTTGTAAGGAGCGGGCTTCGGCTCCCTTACCAAGTGACCACAAAGAAACACTCACCTTGCGACTCATCAAGTCGCCTGTTGACTAGCGTGATGTCCGCATCCGCAACGTCGAGTTGCCGCTTTAGTTCAGCAACTCCATCAGTCCGGCTGGCCCCCGGACGACCCGCCACCTACATAGGCACGGCAAAAATTTAAACCTGCGATTTTTATCCTCGGCACGCTGTTGCTTTCGACAACCTACCGAGTCTCAGGGGCTACTATCTATACAGGGCGCATTCTATATGCAAAACTGTCAAAAGGTGTGTCATTTTTACGTACCTCAAACCCCGCAAGCAAACTCCTGACGGCATTATGCAATCCGCCTTCGGCGGACGAAATCCTGTCAATCACCATACTCATCAAGGAGTGGTGATCTTCTGAGATAGACGCCTTCTCAAGCAGATCCTTCAGCCATACACCAGTTGGCGCCGAACTATCCGGCTTTGCCAAACCCGGGGGCTCCCTCCGTGACGACACTTTAGGCTCGTCCGCCCTATCCGACGGCGCCCCGGACGAAGGCGTCTCGCTCTCCGCCATCTCCGGACGAAGGTCCCCCGAAGACGAGCTCATTTGCGAAGGACGGAGATCCGAACTACAAGGTAAAAACTTTAGTTATCCTCAGAAGCACAAATAGGGATGTACCTTATTATAAAACTCCTTTCTTTCTACTTACGGCTCGTTGGAGGGTTGATTCCTTAAGGGAGACTGTGCGGCCGGGGCCTCCCCGGACGCAGGACCCTCAGGCGAAGATTTCTTCCCCCATTTAGGGGCTTTGGCCCCCGGGTCCTCGGAGGCAGTCCTCTTCTCCCCTTGGAGGGATGGATTCTCGATCCCCCCTCTTTCAAGAGCTTCCTTAGGCGAGGTAGTAGCTTTTCTACTTTCCCCTTCGCCTTCCTCTGGAGGCGCAACCTCCAGCATCCGGACCAGCACGGAATCCGGCGCGATCTCTGGGGGGGGGGCGGACACCATATCAATTTTGCTTCCGCTATCCACTCCTGTTTAGAAGGAAATTGGTCATAAGGCGAATCATCAAAAGGCAAACAAACGGTATGTCCAGACTTGGAACTACTTACTTGGGTATCCGGGCGATTGCAGCTTAGGCTAGCATCCTCGGTCAATTCTGGACGCGTCTCTTGCGATCCGAAGAATAATTTGTACATCTCCAGGGGTGTCATACCCATGAAGTGTTGAAGAATCCGTGGGCCCTCCGAATTAAACTCCCACAGCCGGAGAGGGCGGCGTTTGCAGGGCAGGAGACGCCTGATCAGCATGACCTGCATTACCACCACCATATCAATCTCCCTCACTTGGAGATCTCGAATCCGGCCCTGCAGTAAGGGCACGTCCTTTGACGGCCCCCAGTTGAAGCCTTGGTTGACCCACGACATCAACCGTCGCGGAGGTCCCGAGCGGAATAGGGGCGGCGGCTTCTGTCTGCTGCCCCTCGGAACGGTAAAATAGAACCACTCTTGCTGCCACAGGCCGAGCTCCTCTTGGAAGCAGCCCGCGGGCCACGGGGCATCGGCCCTCCTACTTACGGCCGCCCCGCCGCACTCTGCTTGACGCCCCCCGATCATCTTCGGCGCCACATTGAAGGTCTTCAGCCACAGGCCGAAGTGAGGGTTGACGCGGAGGAAGGCTTCACAGACGACAATAAATGCGGAGATATGGAGGATGGACTCCGGAGCCAAGTCGTGGAATTCCAACCCATAGTAAAACATGAGCCCTCTCACAAAAGGATCCATCGGGAAGCCTAACCCCCGACGGAGGTGGGATACAAAAACGACATACTCGCCAGGCTCGGGGGTGGGGATGGCCTGCCCCTCGGTGGGCAACCTGTGAGAAATCTCATAAGTCAGGTACTTGGCCTCCCGCAGCTTTAGCACGTCCTCCTCCGTGACGGAGGAGGGCATCCACCGGCCCTGGAGGTCGGAACCGGACATTGTTGAAGGTCTGAAGCGCTCGAATCTGGGGCTCTAGGTGCTGGAACTTGGAGTAGGGAGAGGATTCGATGGAGGATTGAAGAAAAGAAACGAGCCTTGGTCCCGTTATAAAGAGGGAGAATACCGAGAGCCGTCTCCGTGACCGTTCGGGACTCGCCTTCGATAGAGGGGGCATGGTGACGGGCGCGGTTGGGTTACCCACGTCCGTATTGATGAGAATCCCGGAATAAGGGGGAACACGATCTCTGCTTCGACAAGACGTGCCAAGGAAACCGCTTCATTAAATGCGGTGAGGTGGTAAAGTAAAAAACGATTCAAGTAATGGCTTGGTAGTGGTGTGACGTCATGCCGCAAAAAACGTCAGCAGATTGAACTTGTGTATATATTATTCTCTCTACGGTGGAATGTGGAATTTATTTTGCAGAGCCGGACACTATCCTGGTGTTCACAATCTTCTACGAATTATTCGGAGGAGGAACCCGCCTTGCAATGCTGAACAATATGCGCGCCGGACTCATTGTCATTGAAGCCTGGTTCAGGGGCTACAGAGGGAGTCCTAGACTAGGGGGTGTCCGGATAGCCGGATCACCATCATCAGCCGAACTATCATCGGCCGGACTATAATCATCGGCCGGACTCCAAGACTATGAAGATACAAGATTGAAGACTTTGTCCCGTGTCCGGAGGGGACTTTCCTTGGCGTGGAAGGCAAGCTTGGCGATACGGATATGTAGATCTCCTACCATTATAACCGACTCTATGTAACCCTAGCCCTCTCCGGTGTCTATATAAACCGGATGGCTTTAGTCCGTAGGACAACAACAACAACCATTACAATCATACCATAGGCTAGCTTCTAGGGTTTAGCCTCCTTGATCTCGTGGTAGATCCACTCTTGTAACATCCACAATATCAATATCAATCAAGCAGGACGTAGGGTTTTACCTCCATCAAGAGGGCCCGAACCTGGGTAAAACATCGTGTCCCTTGTCTCCTGTTACCATCCGCCTAGACGCACAGTTCGGGACCCCCTACCCGAGATCCGCCGGTTTTGACACCGACAAGGGGTATGAGGGAGTCCTGGATTAGGGGGTGTCCGGATGGCCGGACTATCACCGTTGGCCGGACTCCTAGACTATGAAGATACAAGATTGAAGACTCCGTCCCGTGTCTGGATGGGACTTTCCTTGGCGTGGAAGGCAAGCTTGGCGATACGGATATGTAGATCTCCTACCATTGTAACCGACTCTGTGTAACCCTAGCCCTCTCCGGTGTCTATATAAACTGGAGGGTTTTAGTCCGTAGGACGAACAACAATCATACCATAGGCTAGCTTCTAGGGTTTAGCCTCTCTGATCTCGTGGTAGATCTACTCTTGTACTACCCATATCATCAATATTAATCAAGCAGGAGTAGGGTTTTACCTCCACCGAGAGGACCCGAACCTGGGTAAAAACATCGTGTCCCTTGTCTCCTATTACCATCCACCTAGACGCACAGTTTGGGACCCCTACCCAGATCCGCCGGTTTTGACACCGACATTGGTGCTTTCATTGAGGGTTCCTCTGTGTCGTCACCTTTAGGCCCGATGGCTCCTTCGATCATCAACAACGACGCGGTCCAGGGTGAGACTTTTCTCCCCGGACAGATCTTCGTATTTGGCGGCTTTGCACTGGGGGCCAACTCGCTTGGCCATTTGGAGCAGAATGAGAGCTACGCCCCTGGCCATCAGGTCAGATTTGGAAGTTTGAACTATACGGCTGACGTCCGCGGAGACTTGATCTTCGACGGGTTCGAGCCACAGCCAAGCACGCCGCACTGTCACGATGGGCATGATCTAGCTCTGCTGCCGGACAGTGCCCTGGAGGCCGCACAAGTGTCCGCTCCGACCCTTAGCTCGGAGCTGACTGCATCGATCGAGGACGGGTGGCTGGACACCGCCTCGGGGGCTGCTACCTCTACAACGATAGAGCCGAACACCAACCCTGTCCTTTGTGAAGCTCGTGACTCCAAGGTGCCGGACTCCTCTCCGGACTCCGAACCTTCCGCGCCCCTGCCAATCGAATCCGATTGGGCGCCGATCATGGAGTTCACCGCTGAGGACATCTTTCAGCACTCGCCCTTTGGCGACATCCTGAATTCACTAAAGTCACTCTCTTTATCAGGAGAGCCCTGGCCGGACTATTGTCAGGTAGGTTGGGATGCGGACGACGA
This sequence comes from Triticum dicoccoides, assembly GCF_002162155.2. Taxonomy (NCBI): domain Eukaryota; kingdom Viridiplantae; phylum Streptophyta; class Magnoliopsida; order Poales; family Poaceae; genus Triticum; species Triticum dicoccoides. Next base: position 150,089,272 of record NC_041383.1, on the reverse strand, counting down.
AGAAATTCAATGCCCACCCACCACCCACTTTGTAGCCATTGTCGATGATTTAAGCGACATGCTCAACTTCGACTCCGAAGACATTGACGGTATGGACAACGATGCAGGAGACAACCAAGAAGTAGCGCCTACAGGGCACTGGAAGGCCACCTCGTCATACGACATATACATGGTGGACATCCCAAAGGATGGGAATGGCGATGGAACAACGGAGGATGACCCCTCCAAGAAACAGCCTAAGCGCTAGCGTCAGCGGCGCCGCTCTAAATCCCGCCACAGCAAAAATGGAGATTCCGGCACCGGAGACAATAACACCCCGTACAGTGCCGAAGACAACCCCCTCTAGCTGGATTCAGCGCAGGAGGATGGAGAAGCCAGCCCTCATGAGAGAGCGGCAACAGAGAGGTAGAGGATGATAATTATACGCCTCCCTCCGAAGACGAGGCAAGCCTCGACGATGACGAATTTGTCGTGCCTGAGGATCCTGTCGAACAAGAGCGTTTCAAACGCAGGCTTATGGCCACGGCAAGCAGCCTCAAGAAAAAGCAGCAACAGCTTAGAGCTGACCAAGACTTGCTAACCGACAGATGGACTGAAGTCCTTGCGGCCGAAGAGTATGAACTCGAACGCCCCTCCAAGAGCTACCCAAAACGCGGGCTGCTACCCCGATTAGAGGAGGAAGCACCTAAACCTACATCACCAGTGCATAATATGGTCGACCGGCCACCTCGTGGCCGCGACAGAGACGCCTCTTGGCCCTACACTCAAGCCGCACCCCGGCGCCGCTCAAAAAATACCAAGGTACGGGAAAATGCGCCAGACCTGCGGGATATACTCGAGGACAAGGCAAGGCAAACAAGATCGATCTACAGATCGCATGTGCGCCCCATGATACGTGATGATAACCGTCACGCCGGATATGGCAATTCTGGCCGGGCCAAACATAGTAGACAAAGCTCATTTGAGCTGCGTCGTGATATAGCCCAACACAGAGGCGCCGCACACCCACTATGCTTCACAGACGAAGTGATGGATCATCAAATCCCTGAGGGTTTCAAACCCATAAACATTGAATCAGACGATGGCACAACAGATCTGGCGGTCTGGATCATGGACTATCTCCTCCATATCCACATGGCCGGCGATGATGATCTACACGCCATCAAATACCTCCCACTCAAGCTTAAAGGACCAGCGCGGCATTGGCTTAACAGCTTGCCAGCAGAGTCAATCAGTTGTTTGGAAGACCTAGAAGCGGCATTCCTCGACAACTTCCAGGGAACTTATGTGCGACCACCAGACGCCGATGACCTAAGCCACATAATTCAGCAGCCAAAAGAATCGGCCAGACAATTCTGGACACGGTTCCTAACCAAGAAAAATCAAATCGTCGACTGTCCGGATGCAGAGGCCCTTGCAACCTTCAAACACAACATCCACGACGAGTGGCTTGCCCGGCACCTAGGACAGGAAAAGCCGAAATCCATGGCAGCCCTCACATCACTCATGACCCGGTTCTGCGCGGGAGAGGATAGCTGGCTAGCTCGCAGTAACAACATGACCAAAAACCCTGGTAGTTCGGATACCAAGGACAGCAACGGCAGGTCGCGTCGCAATAAGCACAAGCGCCGCATTAATGGCGACAATACTAAGGATACGGCAATCAATGCCAGATTCAGAGGCTCTAAACCCGGTCAGCGGAAAAAGGCATTCAAAAGAAATACTCTGGGCCCGTCCAATTTGGATCGAATACTCGATCGCTCGTGCCAGATACATGGCACCCCCGAAAAGCCAGGCAATCACACTAACAGGGATTGTTGGGTGTTCAAGCAGGCAGGCAATTTAACTGCCGAAAACAATGACAAGGGGCTGCATATCGATGACGAGGAGGAGACCCGGCCGCCGAACAATAGAGGACAGAAGGGTTTCCCCCCACAAGTGTAGACGGTGAACATGATATATGCAACCCACATACCCAAAAGGGAGCGGAAGCGTGCACTCAGGGACGTATATGCGATGGAGCCAGTCGCCCCAAAGTTCAATCCATGGTCCTCCTGCCCGAGCACTTTTGATCGAAGGGACCACCCCACTAGCATCCGCCACGGCGGATTCGCCGCATTGGTTTTAGACCCAATCGTCGACGGATTTCACCTCACTAGAGTCCTGATGGATGGCGGCAGCAGCCTGAACCTGCTTTATGAGGATACAGTGCGCAAGATGGGCATAGACCCCCCAAGGATTAAACCCACAAAGACGACCTTCAAAGGCGTCATACCAGGTGTAGAGGCCAACTGTACAGGCTCAATTACACTTGAAGTGGTCTTCGGATCCCCGGATAACTTCCGAAGCGAGGAGTTAATCTTCGACATAGTCCCGTTCCGCAGTGGCTATCATGCACTACTTGGACGAACCGCATTTGAAAAGTTCAATGCGGTGCCGCACTACGCATACCTCAAGCTCAAGATGCCAGGCCCTCGAGGAGTCATTACGGTCAACGGAAACATCGAACGCTCTCTCCGAACGGAGGAGCATACAGCGGCTCTCGCGGCGGAAGTACAAAGCAGCCTCTTAAGGAAATTCTCGAGTCCGGCTATTAAGCGGCCGGACACCGTCAAGCGCGCCTGGAGTAACCTACAACAAGACCACCTGGCACGTTCTGAGCATGCGTAGCAATGCGGCCCCAACCCCAGCCCTCGCGAAATCGCGAGACCAGTACCACGCGTACATAACTACGCTCTAGAGATACCATGGGCATAGGGGTAGGGGCACGACCACGGCATGCCCGCAGAGCGGCTCAACCGCACGAGGGTCTCCCAATTGTGTCATTCTTTTTTCTTCTTATTCTCAGGACTCCGTTTTCCAGAAGCCCTGTCCGGCAGTAGAATTGTCGAACTCATGATGCAACAGCCAGGGAAGCAGAAAAGCTACGTCGAGTGTCCAGGCGGTCTCTATTACGAGCAGTATACCTGTTTTACATACCATCCCGCAGCCTACCCCTGGAGGAGGGCATGTTAAATAGTCCCATCCCTTGCTTATCGCACTATTTGTATCGTTCTGCTTTCATTGCAGTATTTTTTGAACAAACAATGCATCGCTTTTTGCCTATTATTGCATTCCTTTTTCTATCTCTATATGTTCACTTATGACATGTTGCATCCGTACGCTTTGGTACGGCCAAATACACCAGGGGCTTAAGTACCCCAAAATATGGTGTTATAAGTCCGAACACTTTAACAAGTGCGGCACCCCGAACTTATAGCATTATATGCATCGACTCCGAATCATGTCTTGGGTCAATAGTTGGGTTTTCCCGGCTCCCATGTTTTGGTACCTTACGTTCCGTTATATCGGCTAAGGTAGCGCTGGGAGAACCACTGCGATTGTGCCCCGGTTGAGCTGGGTTGAGCACCTCAGTGGAGAAAGCTAAAACTGACCGTCATGATAGGGCGAGAGCCAGTCGCTATTCGAGAGGTTTTTCGAGTCCCTAAAGACTTATGACGCTTAGAGCGAGAAGTCGGCTTCGTCCGGCCCAGGCGTGGATAGCGCCCCGAATTCGGTCTTTCGAACACTAGGGGCTTCGCCGAAATTTAAAATTATAGAATTCTATGGCTAAGTTGGAGTGTTCAAGCATTATAAGTCCGGTTGCCTCGTTCGTTGTGTTGAGTGCCTCCCTCGAAGGACCCAAAAATAGGAACAAGAGCGCTCAAGTTTATCCCGAACACCCCAGCACTCGTGGCATGGGGGCTGAAGCCAACGACTTGCCATCTCTCAAATTTGATAAACGGCCGCACAGAAGGTAATATTTTAAATTAACAAGCGTTGCTTAGCGCATATGAACAAAGTTTTCAGCGTACAGGATAACAAATGAGAGTCTACTCAAAAATTAGATCTTTGGAGCACTCACCCGCTATAAGGCGGGCACACTTCAGGACACCCTTATAGTACATCTCGGGCGTGCGATACTCCTTGCCCGGCGGTGGTGCGTCCGTCACAAGCTTCTCGGCGTCCATCTTGCCCCAATGCACTTTAGCGCAGGCAAGGGCCCGACGAGCACCTTCAATGCAGACGGAACGCTTGATGACTTCAATCCATGGACAGGCGTCTAATACGTCTCCAACGCTATAATTTTTGATTGCTCCATGCTACTTTATCTACTGTTTTGGACTATATTGGGCTTTATTTTCCACTTTTATATTATTTTTGGGACTAACCTATTAACCGGAGGCCCATCCCAGAATTGTTGTTTTTTGCCTATTTCAGTATTTCGAGGAAACAGAATATCAAACGGAGTCCAAACGGAATGAAACCTTCGGGAACGTGATTTTCTCATCAGATAAGATCAAGGAGACTTGGACCCTCCGTCAAGAAAGCCACGAGGCGGTCACGAGGGTGGAGGGCACGCCCTCCCCCCTGGGCATGCCCCCCCTACCTCGTGGGCCCCTCGCAGCTCCACCGACGTACTCCTTCCTCCTATATACCTACGTACCACCATTAGACCAGAGAGGGAGCCAAAAACCTAATTCCACCACCGCAACCTTCTGTATCCATGAGATCCCATCTTGGGGCCTGTTCCGGAGCTCCGCCGGAGAGGGCATCCACCACGGAGGGCTTCTACATCAACACCATAGCCCCTCCGATGAAGTGTGAGTAGTTTACTTCAGACCTTCGGGTCCATAGCTAGTAGCTAGATGGCTTCTTCTCTCTTTTTGGATCTCAATACAATGTTCTCCCCCTCTCTTGTGGAGATCTATTCGATGTAATCTTCTTTTTGCGGTGTGTTTGTTGAGACCGATGAATTGTGGGTTTATGATCCAACTTATCTATGGAAAATATTTGATTCTTCTCTGAATTCTTTTATGTATGATTGAGTTATCTTTGCAAGTCTCTTCGAATTATCCGTTTGGTTTGGCCAACTAGATTGGTAGTTCTTGCAATGGGAGAAGTGCATGGCTTTGGGTTCAATCTTGCGGTGTCCTTACTCAGTGACAGAAAGAGTTGCAAGGCACATATTGTATTGTTGCCATCAAGGATAACAAGATGGGGTATTTATCATATTGCATGAATTTGTTCCTCTACATCATGTCATCTTGCTTAAAGCGTTACTCTGTTTTTAACTTAATACTCTAGATGCATGCTGGATAGCGGTCGATGAGTGGAGTAATAGTAGTAGATGCAGAATCGTTTCGATCTACTTGTCACGGACGTGATGCCTATGTACATGATCATTTCCTAGATATACTCATAACTATGCTCAATTCTATCAATTGCTCAACAGTAATTTGTTCACCCACCGTAGAATATCTATGCTCTTGAGAGAAGCCACTAGTGAAACCTATGGCCCCCGGGTCTATTCTCATCATATCAATCTCCATCACTTTATTTACTTGTTTTGCCTTTACCTTTTTACTTTGCATCTTTATACCAAAAATGCCAAAAATATTATCTCTATCAGATCTCACTCTCGTAAGGGACCGTGAAGGGATTGACAACACCTAAGAATTGGTTGCGAGTAGCTATCGTGTTGTGCAGGTACGAGGGACTTGCGCGTGACCTCCTACTGGATTGATACCTTGGTTCTCAAAAACTGAGGGAAATACTTACGCTACTGTGCTGCATCACCCCCTCCTCTTCGGGGAAAACCAACGACGTAGCAAGAAGGATTTCTAGCGCCGTTGCCGGGGAGGCTTCCACAAAAGTCAACATACCAAGTACCCATCACAATCTCTATCTCTCGCATTACATTATTTGCCATTTGCCTCTCGTTTTCCTCTCCCCAACTTCACCCTTGCCGTTTTATTCGCCCTCTCTTTCTCAATCTCCTCTCCTTTTTCCCTTTGCCTTTTGTTTGCTCGTGTGTTAGTTTGCTTGCTTGTCGTGATGGCTCAAGATGCTACCAAATTGTGTGACTTCACCAATACCAATAATAATGATTTCCTTAGCACTCCGATTTCTCCTCTTGCCAATACTGAATCTTGTGAAATCAATACTGCTTTGTTGAATCTAGTTATGAAGGATCAATTCGCCGGCCTTCCTAGTGAAGATGCCGCTACTCATCTGAATAGCTTCGTTGATTTATGTGATATGCAAAAGAAAAAAGATGTCGATAATGATGTCGTTAAATTGAAGCTATTTCCTTTTTCGCTTAGAGATCGTGCTAAAGTGTGGTTTTCGTCTTTGCCTAAAAATAGTATTGATTCGTGGAACAAGTGCAAAGATGCTTTTATCTCTAAGTATCTTCCTCCAGCTAAAATTATCTCTCTTAGGAACGATATTATGAATTTTAAGCAACTTGATCATGAACATGTTGCACAAGCTTGGGAGAGAATGAAATTAATGCTATGTAATTGTCCTACTCATGGTTTGAACTTATGGATGATTATACAAAAATTTTATGCTGGATTGAATTTTGCTTCTAGAAATCTTTTAGATTCGGCCGCAGGAGGCACTTTTATGGAAATCACTTTAGGAGATGCTACTAAACTCCTAGATAATATTATGGTCAATTATTCTCAATGGCATACTGAAAGATCTACTAATAAAAAAGTGCATGCTATAGAAGAAATCAATGTTTTGAGTGAAAAGATGGATGAACTTAGAAATTTATTTGTTAAGAGTGTTTCTTCTGATCCCAATAATATGCCTTTATCTACTTTGCTTGAGAATAATAATGAAGCTATGGATGTGAATTTTGTTGGTAGGAATAGTTTTGGTAACAACGCATATAGAGGGAATTTTAATTCTAGGCCTTATCCTAGTAATCCTTCTAATAATTATGGAAATTCCTACAACAACTCTTATGGAAATTTTAATAAGATGCCCTCTGAATTTGAGAATAGTGTTAAGGAGTTTATGAATTCACAAAAGAATTTTAATGCTTTGCTTGAAGAGAGATTACTTAAAGTTGATGATTTGGCTAGGAATGTTGATAGAATTTCTCTTGAGGTTGATTCTTTAAAGCTGTGATCTACTCCTCCTAAGCATGATATCAATGAGTCTCTCAAAGCTATGGGAATTTCCATTGATGAGTGCAAAGAAAGAACCGCTAGGATGCGTGCTTACAAAGATGCCTTTATTAAAGCGTGTTCTTCTAATTCCTATGAAAATCAAGATGAAGATCTAAAAGTTATTGATGTGTCCCCTATTAAATCCTTGTTTTGCAATGTGAATCTTGATGAATCTGATTATGATCTTCCTTTACCTAGAAGGCGTTCTAAGAATTCTGAGTTTTTAGATCTTGATGATGAAATTGATAAAAGTGGGATTGAAAGAAATAAAAATCTAGATATTGCTAAACCCACTATTTTGGATCTCAAGGAATTTAACTACGAAAATTGCTCTTTAATTGATTGTATTTCCTTGTTGCAATCCACGTTAAATTCTCCTCATGCTTATAGTCAAAATAAGTCCTTTACCGAACACATTGTTGATGCCTTGATGCAATCCTATGAAGAAAAGCTTGAGTTCAAAGTTTCCATCCCTAGAAAAATCCATGATGAGTGGGAACCTACCATTAAAATTAAAATTAAAGATTATGAGTTTCATGCTTTGTGTGATTTGGGTGCTAGTGTCTCTACTATTCCCAAAACTTTGTGTGATTTGCTAGATTTCCGTGACTTTGATGATTTCTCTCTAAACTTGCATCTTGCGGATTCCACTATTAAAAAGCCTATGGGAAGAATTAATGATGTTCTTATTGTTGCAAATAGGAATTATGTGCCCGTAGATTTTATCGTTCTTGATATAGATTGCAATCCTTCATGTCCTATTATTCTTGGTAGACCTTTCCTTAGAACGATTGGTGCAATTATTGATATGAAGGAAGGGAATATTAAATTTCAATTTCCCTTAAAGAAGGGCATGGAACACTTTCCTAGAAAGAAAATAAAATTACCATATGAATCTATCATGAGAGCCACTTATGGATTGCCTACCAAAGATGGCAATACCTAGATCTATCCTTGCTTTTATGCCTACCTAGGGGCGTTAAACGATAGCGCTTGTTGGGAGGCAACCAAATTTTATTTTGTGTTTTTTTGTTTTTGGTTCTGTTTAGGAATAAATAATCCATCTACCTTCTGTTTGGATGTGGTTTTATGTTTTAATTAGTGTTTGTGCCAAGTAAGACCTATAGGATAACCTATGATGATAGTTGATTTGATTCTGCTGAAAAACAGAAACTTTGCGCGCACAAATTTAGTTATGATAAATCACAGGAACGGGATTTTGCGCTGATTCTTTTTGCTGCTGATCAATAAAAAAATTGTCCAGGACTTCCAATTTTGGTAGAATTTTTCGAGTTCCAGAAGTTTGCGTTAGTTACAGATTACTACAGACTGTTCTGTTTTTGACAGATTCTGTTTTTCGTGTGTTGTTTGCTTATTTTGATGAATCTATGGCTAGTAAATTAGTTTATAAACCATAGAGAAGTTGGAATACAGTAGATTTAACACCAATATAAATAAATAATGAGTTCATTACATTACCTTGAAGTAGTCTTTTGTTTTCTTTCTCTAACGGAGCTCACGAGATTTCTGTTGAGTTTTGTGTTGTGAAGTTTTCAAGTTTTGGGTGAATTCTTTGATGGATTATGGAACAAGGGGTGGCAAGAGCCTAAGCTTGGGGATGCCTATGGCACCCCAAAGATAATCCAAGGGCACCAAAAAGTCAAAGCTTGGGGATGCCCCGGAAGGCATCCCCTCTTTCGTCCACTTCCATCGGTAATTTACTTGGAGCTATATTTTTATTCACCAACATGATATGTCTTTTGCTTGGAGCGTCTTGTATTATTTGTGTCTTTGCTTGTTAGTTCACCACAATCATCCTTGCTGTACACACCTTTTGAGAGAGCCATATATGATTTGAAATTTTTTTAGAATACTCTTTGTGCTTCACTTATATCTTTTGAGCTTGATAGTTTTGCTCATAGTGCTTCACTTATATCTTTTGAGCTTGATAATTTTTGCTCTAGTGCTTCACTTAGATCTTTTAGAGCACGGTGGTGGATTTGTTTTAAAGAAACTGGATCTCTCATGCTTCACTTAGATTAGTTTTAGAGTCATTAATAGCATGGTAATTTGCTTAATGTTAATATACTTGGTGTTCAAGATATGTGAAACTTTCTTTTGAGTGCGTTGAATACCAAGATAAGTTTGATGCTTGATAATTGTTTTGAGATATGAAGATGGTGATATTAGAGTAATGCTAGTTGAGTAGTTGTTAATTCAAAGAATACTTGTGTTGAAGTTTGTGATTCCCGTAGCATGCACGTATGGTGAACCGTTATGTGATGAGCTCGGAGCATGATTTATTTATTGATTGTCTTCCTTATGAGTGGCGGTCGGGGACGAGCGATGGTCTTTTCCTACCAATCTATCCCCCTAGGAGCATGCGCGTAATACTTTACTTTGATAACTTTTAGATTTTTGCAATAAGTATATGAGTTCTTTATGACTAATGTTGAGTCCATGGATTATACGCACTTTTTCCCATCCTTCCACCATTGCTAGCCTCTCTAATACCGCGCACCTTTCGCCGGTATCATACACCCACCATAAACCTTCCTCAAAATAGCCACCATACCTACCTATTATGGCATTTCCATAGCCATTCCGAGATATATTGCCATGCAACTTTCCACCGTTCCGTTTATTATGACACGCTCCATCATTGTCATATTGCTTAGCATGATCATGTAGTTGACATCGTATTTGTGGCAAAGCCACCTTTCATAATTCTTTCATACATGTCACTCATGATGTAATTGTTAAGTTGTAAGAAAAATAAAAGTGTGATGATCATTATTATTAGAGCATTGTCCCAGGTGAGGAAAGGATGATGGAGGCTATGATTCCCCCACAAGTCGGGATGAGACTCCGGACGAAAAAAAGAGAAAAAAGAGGCCATAAAAAAAGAGAAAAGGCCCAAATAAAAAAAATGAGAGAAAAAGAGAGAAGGGACAATGCTACTATCCTTTTACCACACTTGTGCTTCAAAGTAGCGCCATGATCTTCATGATAAAGAGTCTCCTATGTTGTCACATTCATATACTAGTGGGAATTTTTCATTATAGAACTTGGCTTGTATATTCCAATGATGGGCTTCCTGAAAACGCCCTAGGTCTTCGTGAGCAAGCGAGTTGGATGCACACCCACTTAGTTTCTTTTGTTGAGGTTTCATATACTTATAGCTCTAGTGCATCCGTTGCATGGCAATCCCTACTCACTCACATTGATATCTATTGATGGGCATATCCATAGCCTGTTGATGCGCCTAGTTGATGTGAGACTATCTTCCCTCTTTTTTTTGTCTTCTCCACAACTACCACTCTATTCCACATATAGTGCTATATCCATGGCTCACGCTCATGTATTGCGTGAAGATTGAAAAAGTTTTGAAAATGTTAAAGTATGAAACAATTGCTTGGCTTGTCATCGGGGTTGTGCATGATTTAAATACTTTGTGTGGGGAAGATGGAGCATAACCAGACTATATGATTTTGTAGGGATAACTTTCTTTGGCCATGTTATTTTGAGAAGACATAATTACTTTGATTAGTATGCTTGAAGTATTATTATTTTTTATATCAATATGAACGTTTGTCTTGAATCTTTTGATCTAAATATTCATACCATGATTAAGAAGATTTACATTGAAATTATGCCAAAGTATCACTCCGCATCAAAAATTCTCTTTTTATCATTTACCTACTCGAGGACGAGCAGGAATTAAGCTTGGGGATGTCTGATACGTCTCCATCGTATCTATAATTTTTTATTGCTCCATGCTACTTTATCTACTGTTTTGGACTATATTGGGCTTTATTTTCCACTTTTATATTATTTTTGGGACTAACCTATTAACTGGAGGCCCAGCCCAGAATTGTTTTTTGCCTATTTCAGTATTTCGAGGAAACAGAATATCAAACGGAGTCCAAACTGAATGAAACCTTCGGGAACGTAATTTTCTCATCAGATAAGATCCAGGAGACTTGCACCCTCCGTCAAGAAAGCCACGAGGCGGTCACGAGGGTGGAGGGCGTTCCCCTCCCCCTGGGCGCGCCCCCTGCCTCGTGGGCCACTCGGAGCTCCACCGACGTACTCCTTCCTCCTATATATACCTATGTACCCCCATTAGACCAGAGAGGGAGCCAAAAACCTAATTCCACTGCCGCAACCTTCTGTATCCACGAGATCCCATCTTGGGGCCTGTTCCGGAGCTCCGCCGGAGAGGGCATCCACCACGGAGGGATTCTACATCAACACCATAGCCCCTCCGATGAAGTGTGAGTAGTTTACTTCAGACCTTCGGGTCCATAGCTAGTAGCTAGATGGCTTCTTCTCTCTTTTTGGATCTCAATACAATGTTCTCGCCCTCTCTTATGGAGATCTATTCGATGTAATCTTCTTTATGCGGTGTGTTTGTTGAGATCGATGAATTGTGGGTTTATGATCCAACTTATCTATGGAAAATATTTGATTCTTCTCTGAATTCTTTTATGTATGATTGAGTTATCTTTGCAAGTCTCTTCGAATTATCTGTTTGGTTTGGCCAACTAGATTGGTAGTTCTTGCAATGGGAGAAGTGCATGGCTTTGGGTTCAATCTTGGGGTGTCCTTACTCAGTGACAGAAAGAGTTGCAAGGCACGTATTGTATTGTTGCCATCGAGGATAACAAGATGGGGTATTTATCATATTGCATGAATTTATTCCTCTACATCATGTCATCTTGCTTAAAGCGTTACTCTGTTTTTAACTTAATACTCTAGATGCATGCTGGATAGCGGTCGACGAGTGGAGTAATAGTAGTAGATGCAGAATCGTTTCTATCTACTTGTCACGGACGTGATGCCTATATACATGATCATTGCCTAGATATACTCATAACTATGCTCAATTCTATCAATTGCTCAACAGTAATTTGTTCACCCACCGTAGAATATCTATGCTCTTGAGAGAAGCCACTAGTGAAACCTATGGCCCCCGGGTCTATTCTCATCATATCAATCTCCATCACTTTATTTACTTGTTTTGCCTTTACCTTTTTACTTTGCATCTTTATACCAAAAATACCAAAAATATTATCTCTATCAGATCTCACTCTCGTAAGTGACCATGAAGGGATTGACAACCCCTAAGCGTTGGTTGCGAGTTGCTATCGTGTTGTGCAGGTACGAGGGACTTGCGCGTGACCTCCTACTGGATTGATACCTTGGTTCTCAAAAACTGAGGGAAATACTTACGCTACTGTGCTGCTTCACCCCCTCCTCTTCGGGGAAAACCAACGCTAGCTTGAGACGTAGCAGCGTCCACCAGCCGCTGCACCGGACCGAAGTAGCTCCCAGGCATGGCTTCCTTAGTCCAAAGCCGAACTATGAGGCCCTTCATGGCCTGTTTGGCCACCTTGTGGAGCTCGACCAGCTGCTTCAGCTGGTCGCTCAGGGGCACCGGATGTCCGGCCTCAGCATATTGAGACCAGAACACCTTTTTTGTCAAGCTCCACTCCTCGACCCGGTAGAACGTGGCAGCATCAGACACACTACGGGGCAGATCTGCGAATGCTCCTGGAGAGCTCCGAATTCGGGTAAGTAACAGATAATTCACTTTTACATGCTTGCTTTGCATGAAGAATGCCTTACCCGCCGCTATCTTATTTATCGCCTCAATCCCCTGGAGGGCCTTCTGGGCTTCAACCTTAGCGGCTTTGGCACTCTCAAGAGCCAAGGCGAGCTCGGACTCTCGAGTCTTCGAGTCACGCTCCAAACTCTCGTGTTTTTCCATGAAAGCCTGGAGCTCTTGCCGCACCTCCGCCACCTGCGTCTCCTGGTTCTCTCGCTCGGTGCGCTCCGCGGCCGCACTTTTTTCGGCCTTGGACACCGCCTCCTTCAGGGTCGCCACCTCGTTTGTGGCCCCTGCAATACTCATGTTATTCCTGTCATTTTTTGCAACCAAATCCTTTCTATAAGGTATTACTTTAATAAGGAATTACTTACCTTCCTTGTCCTCGAGCTGCTTCTTGGCACGGCCGAGCTCGTTCTCGAACCGCTCGAGGCTCTGCTTCAATACATTGACCTCCGCAGTCAGTGCGGCAGAGGTCAGCAGCGCAGCCTGTATTCCCATATTGACATGCTTATGTTAGACTCCTGTGTATATCTTTTTAGATCCTCAGTTCGACTTTTCTTTCCGAACACCAAACTGAGCATCAGGGGCTACTGTCTATGTGGTACTATTTTTACATATCTTAATTACATACCTCAAAGCCTATTAGAAGCCTGGTACATGCTTCAGTCAGCCCGCTCTTGGCGGACTGAACTTTCTAGATCACCGCACTCATAACAGTGCGGTGCTCCTTGTCGATGGAGGCGCCGTTAAGCGCCTCCAGCAAATTATCCGGCGCCTCCGGTTGGACGGCGGTCACCGGCGTGGCAGTCTCTCCCTTCTTACGAAGGGGCCGCCCGCCGGACTCCGGAACCACTAAAGGTCCCGGTGCGGAGTCCGGCCCAGGGCTGAACTCAGAACCCTTTAGGGGTTGATCCCCCTCGTGCCCAAAGTCCGGGAGGTTGCCCTATGGCACCTTCGGAACCTCCTCCTCCTGGTTGGGCCCCTTTTGGGACCCCACCTCGGCATCATCTGCAACGCGAGGAGAGGAGACGGCCGGATGTGAAGTGCTATCCACGTCCGATGGCGCCAGGGAGCCGCTCGTTGAAGTGTCGAGCCCGTCCTTGGGCGGGCTGCAGGGTTATATTCGGTGTTAAGAGATTCTATGCAACAAATGAAACACCATGAGTTATTCTGGTATCCGGACACTTACGAAGTCGCCAGGGGCTTAGTCCTTGGTGGCCACTCCTCTTCATCGTCGTCGTCATTGGTGGAGTAGTCCGGGGGGAGTGTCCTTCCTTTCTTGGACCCTTCGGCCTCCCCCGTTGGGGAAGCCTTCCATTTCTTCTCTTTCCCAGCTGGGGGAGAGGCCTCTTTTTTTTCCTCCTCGTCTTCGCGGGAGGAGTCCGCCCCGGAGTCATCGGACAATGAGTCCGATAACACCTGGCGCCGAGAACTCCTCCGAGTTCCCATGGCCTTCTTCTTGGCCTTCTTCTCCGGCACCACGTAAGGCGCCGGAGCCAGCAGCCCCATTAATTGGGCGTCTGCTGGGTCTTCTGGCAAGGGGGGCGGACAGTTAACCTGCCCGGACGTCTTTTGCCAGGCTTGTCAAACGTAAAGGGAGTTTAGATCCCGCATAGAGTCAAACTATGGAAAATAAGCGTCCCGTAAAGGGTAAAATAGCTTACCTCGCCGGCTTGACGCTGCGAGCTGAATCCGCGATCTTCGGTAGCGGATGCGGGAGCCTTGGCGCCCTTGAACAGCACCTTCCAGACATCTTCGTACGTAGTGTTGAAGAGCCTGCTCAAGGTTTGGTGTTGTGCCGGATCAAACTCCCACAAATTAAAGGCCCGTTTCTGGCACGGGAGGATCCGGCGGATGAGCATGACCTGGACTACGTTGACAAGCTTGAGCTTCTTGTTCACCAAGGTTTGGACGTAGGATTGGAGTCCGGTCAGCTCCTCCGAATCACCCCATGATAGGCCCTTCTCTTTCCAGGAGGTGACCCGTGTGGCGATGCCAGATCTGAATTCGGGGGCCACTGCCCATTCAGGGTCACGCGGCTCGGTGATGTAGAACCACCCCGATTGCCACCCCTTTATGGTCTCCACAAAGGAGCCCTCGAGCCATAGGACGTTGGGCATCTTGCCCACCTCCGCCCTCCACTTGGCGGCCGCCCACTACCTTCGGCTTGACATTGAAGGTCTTCAGCCATAAGCCGAAGTGGGGCTGGATGCAGAGGAAGGCCTCGCACACTATGATGAACGCCGAGATGTTGAGGATGAAATTCGGGGCCAGATCATGGAAATCCAGGCCATAGTAGAACATGAGCCCCCAGACAAATGGGTGAAGTGGAAAACCTAGTCCGCGGAGGAAGTGGGTGAGGAACACCACCCTCTCATGGGGCCCGGGGGTAGGGATGAGCTGCCCCTTGTCGGGGAGCCGATGCGCGATGTCGCTGGACAAGTATCCAGCCTTTCGCAGCCTTTTGATGTGCCCCTTCGTGAAAGAGGAGGCCATCCACTTGCCTCCCGCTCCGGACATGGCTGGGGAAGGTTGAGGCGAGATGTGCGGACTTGGGCGCTGGAGCTCGAGTACGCGGAAATGGATAAGCAAAGGAGGAAGAAGGCGTAGGTAAAAAGGTGGATCCTTATCCCCTTATATGGGCGGACAAAATTATGCGGCCCCACCAGCCTGGTAAAACTCGCTTATCTCCCAAGCGCCATAATCAATGGCGCGGTTGGGTTACCCACGCCCGTATTGATGAGAATCCCGGAATAAGGGAACACAATCTCCGCTTTAACAAGATGTTCCAAGGAAACCGCTTCGCTAAACGCGCTAAGGTGGAACAGTAAAAACGATTCGAATAAAGGCTTGGCCGTGGTGTGATGTCACGCCACGAAATACGTCAGCAGATTGAACTTGTGTAAATATTATTCTCTCTACGGTGGTATGTGGAACTTATTTTGCAGAGCCGGACACTATCCTTGTGTTCAAAAGCTTCTATGAAGTATTCGGAGGAGGAACCCGCCTTGCAATGCCGAAGACAATATGCGCGCCGGACTCTTCGTCATTGAAGCCTGGTTCAGGGGCTACTGAGGGAGTCCTGGATTAGGGGGTGTCTGGATTGCCGGACTATCACCGTTGGCCGGATTCCTAGACTATGAAGATACAAGATTGAAGACTCCGTCCCGTGTCCGGATGGGACTTTCCTTGGCGTGGAAGGCAAGCTTGGCGATATGGATATGTAGATCTCCTACCATTGTAACCGAATCTGTGTAACCCTATCCCTCTCTGGTGTCTATATAAATTGGAGGGTTTTAGTCCGTAGGACGAACAACAATCATACCATAGGCTAGCTTCTAGGGTTTAGCCTCTCTGATCTCGTGGTAGATCTACTCTTGTACTACCCATATCATCAATATTAATCAAGCAGGAGTAGGGTTTTACCTCCATTGAGAGGGCCCGAACCTGGGTAAAAACATCGTGTCCCTTGTCTCCTATTACCATCCGCCTAGACGCACAGTTCAGGACCCCCTACCCGAGATCCGTCGGTCTTGACATCGACAGGGTACCTCCTTTTTTTATTCTAGAAACAACCACACGCGAATATCAAGGTGTTGGTTACGTAGAACAAATTTCCTGCAGTCCGTGCTTAGCCCTCCCCTATCTCTTCTCAGCCAGCCAGCGGACGCGCGGAGCCCATCGTCTGTTTGCTCACATGCGGCCCCACATGTCAGTGAAAACACAAGAGGACCCACTGAACCTGCACATCTTTCACCTCGACGAGCTGGTGATGAAAAACAAATCCAAGAAAGATCTTTGGTGGCTGCTTTTGGAGTTACTCAAGAGTAGTAAGATTCTATTTACAGTTTAACCCAAGATGCACATCTCGTGGCTTCAACTAATACTCTATTTTCTTTCAAGACACGACCTGGATGCTGGATGTCCCACGTGTCGGCAAAAGGAGGAAGAACCCGACCAAATCTTCGGTTGTGCTCTCGGATTAGACTAGTTGTGCTAACTTAAAAAATTTATTGTGTACTCCCTCCGTTCCAAAATACTTGACTTCCATTTGTCCAAAAATGGATGTACCTATATACTAAAACATGTCTAGATACATATATATTTTGACAACTAGAAGGCATGTATTATGCAACGGAGGGAGTAGAATGGATGCAAGTTTTTGTATTGGGAAGAAGAGTACATCCATATATTGATAGAGCGTTGGAGTTGGCCTTACAAGTGGGACCGCAGTTGAGGAAACCGACTATCGGCAAACCCCCACCTCGCCCGCCGCGCGATGGCTGAGTTAGAGAAATGATGAGGTTGAAGAGATTGCTCTAGCACGGACTCCAAGAAATATGGTGTCAGATGGAAGTCGTGCTGGTGGCGTGTGCCGTACTCCTGGACGTGAATGCTTGTTCTGGCCCATGCCACCCTACTACTCCTACTACTTACTATATAGTACAAGTATCGAGGATTTGAGGTGCTGGTTACATACAATATGGCTACAGTAAAAACACCCGCACGACGCGCGAAGCATGTGAAGCTAGTACAAATAGTGTACTACTATTGTTGATTGGCCTCATCCAGTAACCTATTGCAATGCACGTACAATTATGTATTCGGAAAATATTTTTTTGCCTCGTCGCACCACTCACTCACAGAAGCAACTCGAAAGCCATTCATAAATTTAGTAAGTTTATCACAGGCATATCATTTTATTACATACAACAGGTCATGAACCCACATCGACAACAAGGATACATTATAAATACTAAAGTTTTCACCACACAACAAATAACAAGCAATGAAATGAACTTCAACTCAACCATTCCTCGGTGTTGGAAACGCTTGCTTTGAACCACAAGTGATTCTTTGGGACGGGCCATCTATTGTCGATCTCGGGACCAATGCAGGACTGATCATCCAGGCTGAAGCGGCCTACTATATCAGTACCAGGGTAGGGAACCACACTAATGTCCGAGGTATAGACACAGTTGCTTCTCATAAATGGTGCTAGTAACGTTGTGTCAACAGCAGTTGGATCGCCTTTCACCATCATCGGATAGTTTTGTCCAAGGAAGAGCGAGTTTTCTCCAAGACTATCAATTCTGTACAATAGAGAAGGTGTTGGCGCTAGCACACTAGTATCCATCCCGAATACCATGCAACGGGTGTTGGAATAGGTCTGGAGAGAATGACCATGGGAAACTACACCTGCTTCCTTAGCAGTAACATCATCAGTGGGTTGTATACACACGAGAAGAGGTGATCCATCGAAATTAGTTGCCAGGCGCCAAAGAGTATATGGGTGCTGCTCGTCCTCATGCTCGTGATCATCACCATCGTCATCTCCCCCTTGGTTATAAAGATCTTCAAGTATAGGTGGTGGAATGTTCACAGGACCTTGGAAACACAAGAAGAAGGTTAATTAGTAAAGGGAAACTTGCTAACCCGCATGCATGTGGATGAAACAATTATAATTACAGTGGAAGACAAACGTACCAAAACAACGATTCCATGCAAAAACAGTGCCACGAGTGGTGGCAGCAAACACAAGGCCCTCGTATTGAATTGCATCACGGTACTCATCCGTGTACAGAAACTGATTTTTGAGCAATATCCATCGAGTCAAACCAGCAAGGACTGCAACAATCTTGTCGAAGATAGCAACAAATTCATAGTTGTTGTAATTCCAAGAGCGGTTGGGAACTCGAGAAATTGCTATCTTCCATAGAACACAGTCACCATGATTTTATTTGAACGTGCGTACAATACCGGTGTGCTCAACCTCTGGGAAGTCTGCTGAGATTTTTGGAAGTGGAACCCGGTCACGAGTGTACACATTCACAAG
Source organism: Triticum dicoccoides (assembly GCF_002162155.2). Lineage (NCBI taxonomy): Eukaryota > Viridiplantae > Streptophyta > Magnoliopsida > Poales > Poaceae > Triticum > Triticum dicoccoides. Next base: position 150,070,818 of record NC_041383.1, on the reverse strand, counting down.
TTCCCACTCGCAGTTGGACCCAATGTAAACAACCCAATCTCCATTTGCGCCTGCCCAAGCCTTTCCCTCAAGCGATGGCATCTTAACATCATACATATCATTATCAAGCGGCATCAACTTGCACAGGGCGAGGCCTCTGTCGTGACGGCGCCAGTCATCAGGGTCACGGCGAAGAAGATAGGGGAGATCAAACCGCTCCTTGACTCTTGGGTTCCTTGTAATAATGTTATTAGTTGAGTCGAGAATGGGCTTGAACGAACCTGCCATGCTAGCCGAGGTGATGACGTCGTGCCGATCAATGAGTTCCTCCACCACGTCATCTGTCAGATCGGGGCAAGAATAACGGGGTCATTTCCGTCCTATTCCCTCCATGGAGAAGACGATCGAACAATGGTAGAAGAAAGGGTGAAGGGCTGAAGGAAAATGGAGGAGGGAGAGGAAGAGCGTGCGACAGCAGTTCCAAATCAAGAGGGAAAGGCGAAGAGTCGGTGGACGGTTGCCAGTTTGCCACGGTTCACGAAGGGGCGCCCCGGCCTACACGTCGGTTCGGAAATACTCCTACTACTCGCCATCGTCTCACTGATATGTTGGAACAGGACCACATGTCAACAAAACATGGTGTGTAATTTCTCGTGCAAAATGCGATCTGGCCGCGTTGGCCCGAGGTGCCGCATTAGTTTTTTTTTTGAAAGTTTGCCGCATTAGTTATCTACCTTTATTTTTTTTAACATGCAATCTGAATGGATAGCTCTTGTGGTCATTACATGTGAGCGGATATAGTGATGGTTGATTCGCCCGAGCAACTTATTACTGTGGGAATATGGGAGTACCAGCAGATTCAAGGAACAGAGAAATGATGGTTGCTTCGTCCGAGCAACTTACTGTGGCGAAGGCGGGGCTCTGTGACTTGACTGCTCACTAGTCATTACTACTGCGGCGCAACGACCAGGGTGAATCTTTCCCTGAAGTTGTGTTGTGCACTCAATATTGCTGCATGGCAGGTGGAGCCGGATGAAGGATGTCCAACATGTCAGCGAAATGAAGTTGAATTGTTTCTAGCATTGCTATCAATCCTTCAGAATTTGTTTATATGTACGCATAATTTTGATGAAATTGTACTGTGATGCTATGAAGGTTTCAACTCTGGTTCCTGCAGGAGAAAAAAGGTTTCAACTTAGGATTCATGTGTCTTGCCTCGAGATTATCTCGTTACAACATTCCATCAAATACAAATGAAACTACCATGGCTAATGCATCTCAATGGTTCGCAGATCAGCGCCAATATTCACATCACAATTGAAGACAAAGTTGTGAGAAGGTGTACAAATAAAGAAAAAAAATATAATTGATCGATGTTGTTTGTAGGCATGGCTCCATTTCCTTGGCACAGTGTTCATTGCTTGGCAGCTAGTTTCACCCAACTCTGAAGCCAAAAAAGAGGTGTATGAAGGACACCACAATCCGATCATTTTGTGCAGCTCCACTAAAATCGGGCGGACCATCCCTGTTTGCAAAGATATCAGTCAGTGTGATTACAATAATAGTGGAACTAGATGTTGAAACATAACACACATAAATAGAAGCCGATCACCTCTACGATCTCTCTTTAGGACTAACTTCTTGTTGGAGAAGATTAGGCACGGAGTTGGATGAGGAGGATAGCAAAACCAATCTCCCTTTCCGCAGTCCCACAGAAATGTAAAAACGTTGCCCGTGTGACATTTTGGCGGAACTGCATAAAACACTCTTCAGAAAGTGATTTGTGCAGTTCACCAAAAGGTCGCAATAGCAACGAGGTGGAAATGGATAGCCCTGTTTGCAAAAGGAGGTTGAAAGGAAACAATTACTGCCCAATAACACGAGTTGAAGACACATACGCCGACAAAAAAGAAGCATGTTCCATGTAAAAAGGGAAAGATAGCACATGGTGGTTTATCAAAAATGGTTTGAGGACGAGATTGCAAGATGGAAAGTACGCCGGCCGAGATACGATTTAAGCAAACAACTAAAGAAGATCCACATGCAGCAACATGGGAAGATGGGTAGTGGAGCAAGGCCGGAGGAAGCTGTACGTGAGGGTCGTCGGGATGTTACTAGGAGGGCGCCGGCGGCCGGGATCTGCCCATACTGCGGCAGCGAGCAAGTGGCGAAGGCCCTACCGCACCGGAGCTTGGTCAGAGAAAACGGCGGATACCGCAGATCAGGACGAGCTGCATCAACGCCATCGAACGGAGAGACGATGCACATCCTCCCTTTCCGCCGGCGGACGGGATGCGGCCGGATCACTGACCAACACTGAGAGTGAGGCCACGGCAGCCTTGTGTGAGATGGTGTGACGAGAGACAAACCAATTTTTCCATTTTCCCACCGCAATCGTTTTATATTCTAGGCGTGGTACCCGACCGTCCTTCGAGTAAACAACCACTACACGCGTCAAATTATCACGTGGGCTGCCTTTTCGTACAGAAACGAACTCCACCGTGTACCCGCGCGGGTGTGGCTGGGAACGAGACATGAGTACGTGCGTCCTGCGTGCACTTCCTCTTTAGGTGCAGGTACGTACGTGGGTGGGTGTGAGACAGATGGTTTGTGCGAAACAGAGGCAATGTGTTGATGATATCTCAATCAGAAAAACATAACATATGCAATGTGTGTGAAACGGAGTCATGGACGTGAGATATCGATAGATTTGAAAACAGGGATGAAGTTTGTGGCTGCGCGATCGATAAAGAGTGACATTGAATTTGTGTTTGCCCACGTCAAAGATACAGGGCGGCTGGCCTACTAGAATTTGAGAGGGCAGAGGTGCAGTTCTTCTCCATGGCATGGATACCTACCTACAACGTTCGACTATTGGTGCGTGTGTGGGGGGGTAGAGACCGGTCGACCAGTATATGTGTGGGGAAGGAGAGAGACCTAGCTATGTATTGAAGGAGATCGATCGACATCCATGGATATGTGTAGCAGAGGAATAAGGTTGGAAAAAAGACAAAGGTAGAGCGTCGGAGGGTTGGTGGTGGAGTGGTGTCTCACAAATGGTGGGAGAGGCTTGCTAGACAAACGGAGGATATGAGTGCAATATCAATAAGAGAGGGCAGGGGATGTCTGTCTGTCTATGCACGTGTGTGTGAGAGATGGGTCGGGAGGTATTCAAGGATGATGAGGGGAGAAGATATGGTTGTGGTAAGCATGCGTAACTACATAGGAAAATCAACCGTCGTGTGTCCGAGAAAAGGAGAGACATAACTAGCGAGGTAAGTGTATCGGTGCTTGGTGAAAACGAATTATAGTCGACTTGGCTATATGTAGGGAGATTAGTTCATATACACGCCTGCATGTGTTAGAAGCAAATAAGGTCCGGAGAGGCGGACAGGGGGAGAGGGTGTGGCTAGGAGGTGGTGCGAGAGGCCTACCATGTCGAGGGGGGAGGAGTGTGCGAGCATGTGATTAATGAAAAGAGGGGTGGGAGTGTGCACCTGTGTGGAATCGTATTGGACATCTGGGGGCATGGACGGTGAGTAGAGAAGAGGGGAAGTATATATGTGTTTGTCGTAGGCACACTTGGCTAGAGAGGTATATCGACCGGTGTGTGCCAGAAAGAAGGAATCGGGGGCCTACACACACTGTTGGTGGACAACCTAGAGAGAAATAATGAACGTGCGCGATGGAGGGGACGCTAAGGGTGTGTGAGGGGGGCGGGCGTGTGCATGCACGATAGAAAGTTAGCGCTAGCTAGCTACAAATAGAAGAGGATCGTGAAGGTGTAAAAGACGAACAAAGATCATAATTCATTATAAAAAAGTGGATACAGATACTTGAAGAAGATATCATAATGTAGAACATTGATTATAATTTGGGCTAATGTGTGGCTTTTGCAACTCAGGTCTAAATACTTGTCATAATGTAGGGGACGGGGCACTATACTTTGTGTGATAAACACGGTGTACGTATGGAACATGGTTTAGATTATGAATATATAGTTATACATCAAATGTACTATTATTTGGAATCAACATCAAGTGTATTCAAAAAATAGAATTCGAGTTCACGTAGTACACATAGTTCATATCTATCTCTATAGTAATCATGTGGTGTGTTATTAAGGTAATACACGAATGATGGTTGAAGTTGGCAATAATCATGATTGTAGATTCTTATTGAAATAGAGAAACGAATTCAAATTTAGTTCGAATTGCAGTGGTAGTATAGACATTTGGAATGCACTAAAATGTTGGTATGAGTAGGTTACATGCATTATACAGCAAGCGAAAAAATTTAATTGGACATAACATGGATTCATACTCCCTCCTTCCATCTATATAGGGTGTAATGAGATTTTTAAGACCGCCTTTGACTATTGACAAGATTAATAGTACATGACATGCACAATGTGAAAATTATATCATTGAAAGAACCTTTCACAGACGAAGTTAACAATGTGCTTTGTGTAAGTTGCGTGTCATATATCATTGCTCTAATATTTGGTCAAAGTTAGCATCGAAAAATGCATTAGGCCCTATATAGATGGAAGGAGGGAGTAGCTTTGAATAGCATTTGTATAGTAAAACGGGGCAAGACTCTCTCTTTGTGTGGTGTGAATAGTTTTATTTTTTTCGTTTTCTTTTTGGTTGAGGGAAGTGCGAATTGATTTGGTACGTACAAGTACAATATTACTACACGTTAGGCTTGTCCCTAAAATTCAACCCACGTCTTGTTATATCCCAAAAATTCAGATATCGTGCTCCCAAAACTGGCGCCTTCACAACCCGTGCCTTGTTATCCCGAAATTACAACGCGCGCGAAAACTCCCTCTAGCTGCCAAATCCCGACACGCGAAATCCCCCTTCTAACCCTGAGCCGAAAGTGCCGCTAGTTCAAATCGGCGGGGGGTACTTTTGTAACACACCCTACATTTTGGACAAGCGCATCCCTAAGTCATGCTTCACCCCCTCCCATCGCCCCCTTTTCGCCATTCGAAATTCCAGGCTGCCATAACCTCTCCACTCTAGCCGCGAAACCCCAGCCTCCTTCGTCCGCCACGTCACCGCTGCCCAGCCGGAGCCTCTTCCCCAACAACGTCGTCCACCGCAACAGCTCGACGTCCCTCATCCAACTCCCCGGATGAGGATCCGTCGTCCATCTCACCGTCCCGCCGGTTCAGCCGCCCCGTCCTCCACCTCCAAGGAGCTGCTCTGACGATCGCCTCGTCTATCGTGGCTACTCCATCCCACAGCGCCGCCTTAACCTGCTCCACATGAACCACAACATCCTCACCGACTCCTCGGATGAAGCCGAGGCCTACTCGGCGCCACCAAAGAGGTTGTACACTCATCGCATCGCTCCTTATCCTTAACTCGACCTCCCGGCGCCGACGGTGCTCCATCCCGCACCCCCAAGGAGCGGCTACCCTGAAGCCGACTCTGTAGGCGACATCTCCACGGCGGCTCTCCCTGCTACCTCTTGAGCACTGCGTAGGATTTCCCCAAAGAGGAGAGGATGATGCAGCAAAGTAGCGTAAGTATTTCCCTCAGTTTTTGAGAACCAAGGTATCAATCCAGTAGGAGACCACGCACAAGTCCCTCGTACCTACACAAAACGATAGCTACTCGCAACCAACGCGATTAGGGGTTGTCAATCCCTTCACGATCACTTACGAGAGTGAGATCTGATAGAGATGATAAATAATATTTTTGGTATTTTTGATAGATAGATGCAAAGTGAAAAGTAAAAGGCAAAGTAAAAAACAAAGCAAGTAAATAAAGCGATAGAGATTGATATGATGAGAATAGACCCGGGGGCCATAGGTTTCACTAGTGGCTTCTCTCAAGAGCATAGATATTCTACGGTGGGTGAACAAATTACTATTGAGCAAATTGACAGAACTGAGCATAATTATGAGTATATCTAGGCAATGATCATGTATATAGGCATCACGTCCGAGACAAGTAGATCGAAACAATTCTACATCTACTACTATTACTCCACTCATCGACCGCTATCCAGCATGCATCTAGAGTATTAAGTTAAAAACATAGTAACGCCTTAAGCAAGATGACATAATGTAGAGGGATAAATTCATGCAATATGATAAAAAACCCATCTTGTTATCCTCGATGGCAACAATACAATACGTGCCCTGCAACCCTTTCTGTCACTGGGTAAGGACACCGCAAGATTGAACCCAAAGCTAAGCACTTCTCCCATTGCAAGAACTACCAATCTAGTTGGCCAAACCAAAAAGGATAATTCGAAGAGACTTGCAAAGATTACTCAATCATACATAAAAGAATTTAGAGAAAAATCAAATATTTTCCATAGATAAGTTGGATCATAAACCCACAATTCATCGGTCTCAACAAACACACCGCAAAAAGAAGATTACATCAAATAGATCTCCACAAGAGAGGGGGAGAACATTGTATTGAGATCCAAAAAGAGAGAAGAAGCCATCTAGCTACTAACTATGGAACCGAAGGTCTGAAGTAAACTACTCACACTTCATTGAAGGGGCTATGGTGTTGATGTAGAAGCCCTCCGTGGTGGATGCCCCCTCCGGCGGAGCTCCGGAACAGGCCCCAAGATGAGATCTCGTGGATACAGAAGGTTGCGGCGGTGGAATTAGGTTTTTGGCTCCTGTTCTGATCGTTCGGGGATACGGAGGAATATATAGGAAGAAGGAGTATGTCGGTGGAGCAACAGGGGGGCCACGAGGTAGGGGGCGTGCCTAGGGGGGCGCGCCCTCCACCCTCGTGACCGCCTTTGGCACTTCTTGGAGTAGGGTCCAAGTCTCCTGGATCACGTTCGGTGAGAAAATCATGTTCCCAAAGGTTTTATTCCGTTTGGACTCCGTTTGATATTTTGTTTCTTCGAAACACTGAAATAGGCAAAAAACAACAATTTTGGGCTGGGCCTCCAATTAATAGGTTAGTACCAAAAATAATATAAAAGTGGAAAATAAAGCCCAATATAGTCCAAAACAGTAGATAAAGTAGCATGGAGCAATCAAAAATTATAGATACGTTGGAGACGTATCAGGCATTCCCCAAGCTTAATTCCTGCTCGTCCTCGAGTAGGTAAATGATAAAAAAAGAATTTTTGATGCGGAGTGATACTTTGGCATAATTTCAATGTAAATCTTCTTAATTGTGATATGAATATTCAGATCCGAAAGATTCAAGACAAAAGTTCATATTGACACAAAAATAATAATACTTCAAGCATACTAATCAAAGCAATCATGTCTTCTCAAAATAACATGGCAAAAGAAAGTTCATCCCTACAAAGATCATATAGTTAGGCTATGTGTCAGGACCCCGACTCGATATCACATTGATCTAGCTGGTAACACCTCATATCACTTTGCGGCCTCACGCACGGTATCCCCACGGGTGTCGTCTTACCTTTTCCCGGGACCGTTTGCGCCTTTTGGCTCACGTATATGATAGTGTCGCTAGCATCCATATGATAAAAAGCCCGGGCTGACATGACTAGTCGCAAACCCAAAGTGGCACAGACTTACAGGGACAGGCATCCATGACCCAGCTTTGAACGTGTCGGTCATCAGCAAGTGGGTCCGGGCTGTAGCACTGGGCTAGCAGGACTCCGGTAAACCGGGCTGTAGCGGGCTAACAAGACTCCGGTACTCAAAGCGTGACATTTCCCCGAAGGGACAGACACAGGAACGAAGAAGGACACATGCCGGCCAGCCTAAGTGTTCCAGAGCAGTAGCAAGCTACCATGGCTCAGCGGCAACACTAGGAGACATTTCCCGGTAAGAGAGGCTACTAAAGATAAACAACTAGATAGTCAGATCCCACACATACCAAGCATTTCAATCATACACACAATATGCTCGATATGTGCAAATACAACGAAGCATCACAACATGACTCTATGACACAAGTACTTTATTTAAGGCTCAGTGAGCCATACATAACATACACAAAGGTACGGGTCTCACGACCCCACATACAAGTCATACAGTCATACAAACCAGCAACGGAAGTAACTTGTCTGAGTACAGACAACTAGTAAAACAAAAGAGGCTTGGAAAGCCTAGCTATACTACGTGGTCCTTCACAAGCTCAGGGTCACCACCTGGGTCCTTAGCCTACTCGTTGATGTCAACGTCTACATAGAACCCATCAGAAGGGGTTGCAGCGTCTTCTGTAAAAATGTAGATTATAGCAACATGAGTACAAAGGTACTCAGCAAGACTTACATCAGATCCTACATACATGCATAGTATCAAGAAGGGTTGGTGGAGTTATTGCAGCAAGCCAGCTTTGACTCTTGGCTAGGCTATCCTACGATACTCCAACTTGAAATGCTTTTGCGCACACGAGTCCACTACTCACCACTTCAATACACTACCGAGGATCCACCTCCGTCTTCCTACGGAAGAGCCATCCTCGGCACTCACACTTGTCTTGAGGCTTTTAACAGTTTCCATTTACTTGTCTATGAACTGTATAGGCAACCAAGTAGTCCTTTACCGCGGACGCGGCTATTCGAATAGATCATGTTAACCCTGCAGGGGGTACTTCTTCATACACGCTCTCACCACTTACCGTCGTTTACACGACATGTACTCGGCAACCTTCAAGCGGAAGCCCAACGTGGGTGTCAGCCACGACCTACCTAATCACCTAAGCCTCCAGTCCAGGTTTATCGCCTATCCAGGTTCCATCCGCAGGGAGTCCGGCCGAGGTTTCCCATACGGCCCCGAACGATGTGAACAGGGTTCCCGAGATACCTAACGGGTATTCGGTACACCCGGCCACGTACCTACCGCATCACAGCCCACCCCTACGGTCAGCGCTGTCCACCGCCTCCAGTAGGCTACAAACACCAGAAACTACTTGCAACTCCTGGACGGAGAACTAGGGTGAATAAGAAGCCGAGAGGGTCCATTGTATTCGGGCCCAATGCATGGTAGTAGCTGATTCTTAAATCACACATACAGATCTCAGTGCTTAAGGTCGGCTTCAATGAAACAACCCACCATGTACTCCTACATGGCCTCTCATCGATACCTTTACCAAATCGTGTTCACCATACCACTCTCATTACCAACATAACCATTTCACTCCAGCCCATCACCCCGATGAACCAGACCTGACACGACTCTAAGCATAGCAGGCATAGCAAGGTAGGAACAACACATACATATGGCTCAAGCAACTCCTACACATGCTAGTGGGTTTCATCTAGTTACTGTGGCAATGACAGGTCATGCAGAGGAAATGGGTTCAACTACCGTAGCACACAGCAGATTGAATCGTGTTGTCTTAATGCAGTAAAAGAGAGCAGGAGCGAGAACATGGGATTGTATCGATATGATCAAATGGTTGGTTGCTTGCCTGATGGTTCGATGCACTGATACGGTTCTTCGTTAGGGTAATCACGGTACTCCTCGGGGACAGAACCTGCCGCAGAGAGCACCGATACACAAACATCACCAAACAATGTGCAACAATATGATGCATGCATGAAACATGGCAATATGAGTGTATTGGGCTAATGCAACTAAAACCAGAAGGGTTTGAACAAATTTGAATCAAGGATTCAAATTTCAAATTCAAATATGGCCTTTTAAAGTGCTTTTCCTTGTTCTGCTTAAAACATCAATTTAACTTGTTTGATCATGCATGAAAATAGTACAGATGGATAGATTGGATTTTTCTGATCATTTTTCATATATAATTTGTCCAATTTGGAGTTACAGAATAAAA